>NC_138151.1:11239252-11814252 GCF_964199315.1 Orbicella franksi
CGACTAGCGATATCGATTATTTCGGTGAGCCAAAGGAATATGTGAATCATACTTAGAGCGGTTTTCAATTGAGTGTCGAAAATAATCAGGCAATTGGTTTTGGTGACTAGTTGTATTGACAACACTCAATTGAAAACCGCCCTGGTAGATCTCTTGGCAGAAAGACATTTGTATTACAGTATACATGAGGCTCAAAACACACACGTGTCGATTGTTTCTGAAGTTCTCCATTGCTCTCTGTGTTTCTATCTGTATGATGTCAGTCATATCCGATCTGCCTGTTACTCCAATCGGTAGATCAACCCATATAACAAGAAAGTATTAATTGGGATCTTTTTATCCCTCATCGACTGAATTAACTTAATATTAACAACATCTGGTATACCAAGCGAAACTGGAGCCGACTGAATGACGTTAAGTTGCTTGTCTCTTATAGTCTCCTTATCAGATCATCACTGAAACACTCAGTATAGAATGTTTTAGTACGAGCAGGGCGTTCCATTTAAGATTGATTGTGGGCACTTATCGTTGCCGGAATCGTGTTTAATATGGTTCAGTAAGTTAGCTCGGTTGGAAAGTTAAGCACGACTTACTTGTTCATGCGAAGAGGTACCGAGTCTCTTGTGTTGGAACCTCAATGGGTTTTATTCTTCGAAGCATTGCCACTGGCAACACCTTATACTGATTCTTCAACAGATTTAATTTATAACTGATGGATACAAGCTCGAGGGTTTCCAGCTAAACACCTATATTATAGACATGTTTGGGCACAGCCGTCCCAGACTAACGATTCGAAGAATCGATCAAGTAATGATTAATGATTTATGTACGCGTATCGAGTGTGACGTGGCCACCTAAAGTGCGCGGTGTCGAGTTACACTGAGCATTGAGAAGTTGAGCGCTCTAATAAAAGGCATTGTATGGAGTTTAAAATAACGATGGATAAAAACGCGCAACGAGATAAAATGTTATTTTTAAAAGATAAAATAAAGAAAATATTCTGACCCTGCCTGATTTGAGTTGTCCATTTGGCAAATTTCATTGGTTTTGGGAGGATTTTGAGGTGTTTGTAGCAGCTTTCTGTGGCTGGTTTGCAGTGTCACGCCATCAAAAATAAAAATCGTAACCACTCAAAAGAGGCCGTTCTCTATCCGCTGGTCGATTTTCCCCTCCAATGCAAAGAAGGATAGTTCATTTCTCCCCTTTTCTGATTGGCTTGGAAAAATCTTCCTCTTTGCCTCTCCAATTTGAACGATTTTTGCCTTTTTCAACATCTAAGTCAATTTTCGACAGTTCTAAGTGGACTCTCCTAGAAGCTCGCGAGTCTCTTAAGCAAAGTAATGCAGTAGCGCAAAAGACACTCTTGCCCTGATCCATGACACCACCGCCATTCCACCTGTCGTGCTGAAAACTGATGGCGTGAATGTTGTTTGCTCTACTTCTAACACACGGCTGGCGTACTGGCGCTTCTTCTCTGTTTCGTGCTGCCTGTATATCTGATCGGGATCCAAATCTCTATAGGAGTCTGCATTCGGATGGCAAACTATGGCATCAAAGAAAGCCGACCTCTGCCTCACCCAGAATCCCCGAGCAACTTTATCCAGCCGGGCATCAGGGGTGGTGTTCGCTCCCCTATTCAACTCTTCTCCTGTGATGTCTTGCAAAACTGATTTGGTTTCGACACCATTGCATACCATGCGGAGCAGTTCCGCCTCCAAATCCCTCAGTTCATTATGGCGTTGGATGATAAATTCGCCCCGTTTGCATGTCATGGCGTGATCCACATTGAAGATGTCCCCGCACGCAAACACAAGCAGAGGGCGTATCAGGAACTTCCCAGTCGTACCTGAGTTTTGCAGCGTCTCAAAACTCACTCTAGTTTAAATCAAAATTCATATCTCTAATCGGCAAAACAGTAAGCCAACTAGAAGCACCTTTCTGAGTGGCAAGGTCGACAGCTCTAAAAGTTTTTTCCTGAAATCGAGCCGTTCACCTCATCAAGTTTTTGCTTCAGATACTGATTCTTCACTTGTCGCATCTCGCGTTGCACAGCGTGTACTTCGTTTTCCTCTTGTGGCTCAAGCGCCTCTGGTGGCTCAAGGCTTTTTCTCGGATTTGTTAAGCCCATGCCTCCCATTCTCACTGGCCGCGCCAGCAGCGCGCGTTCAGCTTGTGTACAATTGTGACCTGTAATGGACGGTATTAGGGCATCAGCTATTGCGCGCTCCAGAGGTGCAAGTAGATCTTCTCTATCAGGCAGAGTTCTCAGAAAGTACGTCCAGCAGTGTTTTAATCCAAAAGTGAACGCTGCGTAGCAAGCATGGGGCTGCGACGGAGCAAATTCAACCAATTTTGTCACCTACCCCACCGATTATTCTTCGACTTTACCATTAACGTAATGCTCAAGATAGGACCCGGAGCCCAGCGCCGCACCCAGATGCTTCCGTCCTTCTGTGGTGATGTTAACTGCTGTTTCTTCAAGGATGCTCCTAGCGGTCCCCTCCTTATCAGGCCTCGTAACAAGCAAGCGAGCATTTTCCATTTTCCAGTCCGGCTATCGTCAGCTCGTCCCACCACACCCTAATGTTCTGTAGTGATCCACACCCAGTCGCATCATCTGTAAACCAACATTGTTTGGCTTGACTCGCGGCCTGTAGACTGAAGGCATACATGCACATTGCTAAGGGATCGCCTTGCGTAGTACCCTCCGCAGAGCTCTTTACCCCCATTAAAAAATAGTCGTCCTGGTACTCGGTAGGTATTGATTGCAATTGCTGGACAAAGAACCCTGATGTTATGAAGGGCGCCGGCTCGGTTTAGTGTATTGAAGGCGTTTGACGCATCCACTAGCGGCACTGCATTGGTTTCCTCGTCCTGGAATAAACTGTTCATTGCGTGCACTGCTGCCTCACTCCCGGATTTGTGTCCAGCACAAACCTGAAGCGAGCCTCTCGACTCTTGTATATCTTGTTTCGTCACCTTTGTCACGCACTTTCTTTTTCTGAGTTTTGTTATCACTATCACTACCACCACCACCACTACCACCACCATTATCATTATCATTATCATTATCATTATCACTATCATTATCACTATCATTATCATTATCATTATCACTATCACTATCACTATCATTATCATTATCATTTTTGTTATCATCATTATCATCATTATTATCATTATTATTATTGTTGTTGTTGTTGTTCTTTTTTTAAATTTTCTGTGACAACGGTATTGCAATTACGTACGTGACTGTAGTTCATTTTGGGAAAATGACTTTGGGTCCGGTTTTATATTTTTCAGGAGGTCAGATTGCGTTTACCTCCAAGTATGGTGGAAACACTGTAACAGGTTTGGTTGGTTCCTCTGTTAGGTTTACTTGGAGCTTCACTGGTGATGTTAATTCAGTCGATTGGGGACTGAAGAAAGCTGGAGTGAATGCCATCGAGAATAACGGAGTATTGGTATCTCTAGACAAAAACGATTCAGTGCCAGTAACAGTCCCTTCAGCATACAGTGGACGTGTGAATGGAAGCGGTGACGCATCCTCTGGTCATGTCATCTTCACGCTAACCTCAATCAGAAGGAGTGATAAAGGATTTTATGGCTGTATAATAAAACCGACTGATGCTTTTGATCAGCAAATGTTTGACCCTGTTTACTTGGCAGTTAAAGGTGAATATGCTTTTGTTATAATGTTAGACACTAGCAGTGACCCGAGGTGGTCAAAATAGGGCGAGCTGCAAGTTAAAATATGCTGTGTCTTGCTCGACAGGGGGAGTGGGGCTGGGGAGGAGGAAGGGCGACGGGAAGGTGATGAAGGGAGACACGTGAAAAAACGATACCCTTCGAGATTTTGCTGACAAAGCTAACTAGGCTCCTGAATGCCTTCCCTAGATCTGCCTCTTAGTAACTTCATTAGCTCCACTTAATGAATCAAATACGACGCGGAGTTTCACTAGACGGTTTTCAACATAAACAAGAGAGTTGAAATTAGGACAAGCAGCGAAGCAGTTTTGCAAAATCGCAATGTGTCTTTCAAAAAATTGTAACTGAGATACTGTCTTAGTTATTAGATATATCCTCTCACTCGAAATTAAAAAATTGAGTAATCGAGTTTTATTGCAGTCTCATATCGGTCCGCAATCCGCACGCTAACGAAGTGCCAATGAAAGGAATTTATCAAGAAAACTGTCTTTCACCCCTTCATTGAGTGTATCAACGTGAACCGATATTGTAGCTAAGTCACTGAACGAAGAAAAAGAAGAGACTGCGATGTATTTCGAGTTTAAGTGATATGAAAAAAAAGGAAAACAATAGTGGTCCTTACATTAAGGACTTCTGTCTTTCAGTTGCCACCTAGATGTAATTTAGTTGACTTAAAGTTCATATTATTTTGAAATAAATAAGGCATTTTAAATTGCTCTCCATATCCAAAGAAAATAATGTGCCTAAGTTTTTACGCAAAAAATCCGCAGCTATGAGAATTTTGCAAACATTTTTCGAAAAATCTCATATTGTAACTGATAAATTCTGATAAAATTTGTTCAAAACGTGCTCGTTTTCGTTTCGGGACTTTAGTGGTGGCTTTACCAAACAGTCTAAAACAGGTGACTTTTTTCAGAATTTCCAAAGACCCTTGATACTTTCGCAATAGCGTCTTGTGCAAAGAGCTCATCACAATAACCGCGTCAAGACGAGTCCTCTCGTACCGCCTTCGAACTTTCTCATTATAAAGCCATTGCACCATCATGGATGCCGCATGCCACTCTTGGCATTCCGGAACGGGAATTTAATAAACCATATACAGTAGCGTTTCAATACCACTGACTGTAATATCGTAGAAGAGAACCTGGTAAAATAGCAGCAGGAAGTTACGGCCATATTAGGTGGTCTCAACACCCTTGAAGAAAATCCATTGCGCGACCAAGGCATGTACCAGAACCCCCAAAATCGTGACGCAAAATGTTCCTAAGTCAACCTCTACTATAGCGGCAAGCATGACTCAAAAACCTTTTTTGTTTGTTTGTTTGTTTGTTTGTTTTTTGGGGGTTTTTTTGTAGAGGCATCAAAGATAAGCTTCTCATCGGTACATTCAAGCTACAATGAGGGATCAGCGGTCAGTATCACATGTACGGCATCCGGGATACCAGACCCAGATGTACAATGGTACAGAAGTGGAACAGTAAAAAGTTCAGGGAAGAAAGCAGCGTTTCTGACGTTCAGTAGAATACACAGAACAGATGATGGACAGTACACTTGTAGAGCCACCAACTCAGCAGGAAATGATGAAAAGCATATAACACTTGTGGTTCACTGTAAGTAAAATTTATCTATTTCCTTCATTTATTGATAACAACAACATTTCACGGAAAATTACTACTGAGAAAATTAGTTAACTGATACTGAGAAATTAACCCTTCATTGCCCTGGCAAAGCCCTAACTATCGAAATGTCCGCTCACTAAATCGCTACGGCGGTTAATCTACCTTCATGAACCTCAATTTGATAAACAGCTAAGTAGTTTACTTGCCCTCAGATACAGTCCAACAGTTTCTTTAGAAACGATCGACATAACTTTATTCCTTTACACCATTACATTACTGTACATTGTGTGGTACAATACTGAATTAGTAAACAATTAGATATTTACTCCTCAGTTATTATAGTAGCACCAAAGTTTGCCTTGGCTATAACCTGCTGACCAAACATTTTAGAGGTAATACATCAAACACGAAAGACCGTGTTTGACCACATTTCCAAACACCGAGAAGAGAATTGAAAATAAGACGCTCAGCGGAGTATTTTTGACCAACCTCGAGATGTTTGGAAATGTGGTCAAACACTGTCTTGAGTGCTTGATATATCCTCTCACTCGAAAATAAAACTAAGGAAAAAACGGAGAAACAAAAGCGTAAAATTCTATGCTAAATCTGATCTTGAAAGATCAGACATCCCAACACCGACACGGTAATGATATCCTTTGTTTTAACTTGATGAATTATTAATGATTTTAAGAAGTTCCCTTAAATCCAATTCTTACTATTCTTCGATAATCGTTTGTACCGTGTGCAAATTTCCAAGCAGTTGTTTTAGTATTCGCTCTTACTATAAACTTCTTCCTATGTACTGTTCTTATTGTCTTTATAGAGTCATCACTTAATGCTAACGTGATACGTTAAATGTTTATCCTCCGTTGTCTGACTTTTTGTACCAAAGCATAACTTTTCATCTCAAGTCTGGACGAACTACTGTCAAACCTGTATGAAGAGGACATCCTCGAGAAATGCTCTAGAGTGCGCTTAATAAAGGGAATCTGTTGAAAACAGGCTCCCACGGATCACGTTTTATTACATGTACGTGTCACATACAAAGCAACGACTGAGTAATACTTCTGAGGAGACACTCCTAACCACGTGTACGTCAAAGTGTTTGTGCTTATTCGATTTCTTTAATGTGAAATTTGGTCAATGTTTTTTACTTGCCCTGCTCCGAGGGTTTTTCTCCGCGTCTCCGGTTTTCCTCATTCTACAATAACCAACATCGTATCTCCAAATTTCAATTCCACCAGAATGGGGGAGCTGCATGAAAACCAGCAAAGGCTGATGTGGCCTCTTCTCTAAGTAGTGTAAATTTATTTATTTGTTTATTTATTTATTTATTTATTTTATTCACTCTAGTTGCGTAAATTATACCCCCAATTCGTCCACGTGATCTAACAAGGACAACAAGGAACACGACATAAATAATGATTATTATACATTGGTGTAACCAGCTCGATTTTGATTGGCTATAAGCACGCAGTTAATTCTTGCTTGCTCTGCTTCTCTTTCGTCATACCTACAGACAATAGATTTTATATATGTAGAAGGGACGTCATACCTACAGACATAGAGGATATTACATGCCCGCGCGTGGATACGAATTTTATCTTCGAGTGTTCAACTCGATATCTCACAAGTGAGAGCAGCAACATATCTAAGTTCAGTTTAAGCGATTATCATGTTAGTAACCATGGCGACACCAATATCCTCAAACGTGAAAGATAAAAGAAGTATCTTTACTGCGCGCGATGAAGATATGATTTTTTAGTAAAAGGAGAAATCCTGGTTTTACACTAGTGTTTACATAATAAAATAGTTTTATGCATGCAGAAGTGACGTCACCTAGCACGCAAACCAGCAGTTTGATCAGTTTTGTCATGGCGGAGTCGAAAGCAAGGTTTGCCACACTATCAGAAGAAGATTTAAACCTCCTTTTTGATGATAAAGATGCAAACAGCACCAAAGGGGCCAAAAAGTCAGCACTGAAAGTTTTTCATCAGTATTTGAAGGAAAAGGAACCAGATGAACCTCAAACGAAAGATACGCTTGCGAACGTGCCAAAGCTGTTCTATGCAGAAGCTCTAAAAGCGGATGACACTTCTTATTCAAAGAGTACGCTAAACAGCCTCAGTTTTGGATTAAATCGGCATTTCAAAGCTACTCGTGGTTTTGACATCATCAATGATTCAGAGTTTGCTGACACAAACAAAGTGTTTAGCGCGAAGTGTGTGGACCTGAAGCGACAAGGGCTGGCAACAGTTGAACACAAGCAACCGATATGCGAAGAAGACCTGAAAAAATTGTACGAAAGCACTGCCTAGAAAAGCTTCAAAACAAAGCTTTGTTTTTTGAAGTAATGCTGTGCTTTTGTCGCCGAGGAAGGCAAAATCTCCGTCAACTCGAAAAGACTGAATTTTTGTTCAACAAGGACAGCACCGGAGCACGCTACGTCAGCAAAGCAACGGATGAATTAACAAAAAACCGCCGGGAAGATGACGAAGGTTAGGTTTGATGTATGAAAAACATGGTCCAAATTGTCCTTCGACCTGTATCTAAGTCCGAGGATGTTTGGTACGACAACATGGTGGTCGGAGAGCGTACAGATGACACAAACTTTGGCCTTGATAATTATCGCTATCATGCTCAACCTCATCCAATAATTGTTAATTAACACTCCTTGAATGGCTGTGAGTTTGTTCCCCCTTTTCCGCTAACGAAATTTCTGTTAAAGAACGTCTTACAATTAAACACTTTCCTGTTATGCACCCATCCTATTTATTGTCTAATCGTATCTGTAACAAAATTTTCGATCGTGATTGGTTCTCCGCACGCCTATTTGTAATGGTAATAGGGCTGAGTGCATAGTAACAACAAGCATGTTTCATAATCATGGATTGTATGGCTTAGAGAAGGAAAAAAATCTATTTTACCATGAATTGATGGTAGAGTTGTGATGATTTTTTAGTTTTAAACTTCAGTAAGTCCGTCTCCTTCGAAATATTTACTGGGACTAACCACTGTGCTAGATCTATGGGAGACTCGCTATGAGCAAGGCGATACAGCTAGGGTTTTTTTAAGGTACTTGTTAATTTATTATTATGATTATGATTATTATTATTATTATTATTATTATTATTATTATTATTTGCAAGACACATAATTTCTTGCATTATTTACAATACGGTACTCTATTTTGCTACTTTCTCTACAACACATACTCTAATGTTAGAAACAATACTAAGAGATGAAGAGAAGAGATATTACATCAGCAAGGTTCTTATGCGATAATTTTCTGCCAGGTTCAATTTAGATGATTGATTGTGAAAACTTCAATATTGTATCGGGACAGAGACTATTATTGATGATTTGTAAGGGTAATTGGACCGAGTGAGGTACAATTCAGGGAGTAATCCCGCGAGTAATTTCAAAATCGGATGTTATTGTAATTTTTCAGACCCGCCCACCATAAAACAAGCCGCAGCATCAGCTGATAAGTCTTGGATTGGTCAAACAGTGACGTTGAAGTGTGTGTCAGATGGTGTTCCTACGCCAACACTCACCTGGTACAAACCTGATGGAAGTCCAATAAACAGCGTCACAGCTACACAGAACACAGTAAATGTGAAGATGAGCGTGGATCCTGATTTTGGTGGTTTCAAGTGCAATGCTGACAATGGACTCACTCCTGCTGATTTCGAGATGGTGAAATTAGAACAGATAAGTAGGTCCTCTTTGTCGTAAATTTAAAATGATGTATTTTGTGCTAACTTTTCATTTCTTTTTTAAGAAAGGCAGTTGTCAAGTAAACTGTGACTTATGGTTTTTCTTTCTATAGGAATCACTCGGTTAAAGTTCATCATCAACTCAACAGAAAGCTTTACGTACATACATACAAACATATATCACCTTTATTTCACCTCGGATTTACAAGAGTAGCTGTATAGCTAATTTCTCCAAGAAAATAATAAATAAAGGAATAAATAAATAAATAAAACAGTATTGATAATAAAAATAAAAATAAAATCGCATATTATATACAGTACAATAAACTACTATTTACATATTAAGTAAATATGTACATAAGTAAATATGTTTGCTTTTAAAACCAGGTGAACAGTTAACCCTTAATAAATGAATATCATCTGTTTTACTACGACTTGACAGTACTAGGGTTAGTATTTTCAGGACGTAGTTTAAAAATATAACGTATTTAGCGTATTGACGTTTGCTGGAGAAGTTAATAAGGTACTTATCAGGTATGCAGGCCATGGTGTCCAAACTTTTTCAGCTCTAAGATCATGCATATTATGATTTAGAAAGGATTTCAATGACACTCGATAACCGGAGGAAGCGAATGAAACATTTTATTGTTAATAGGTGTTGAATTATTTTAAAAGTACATTATACATCCAAAGGCTTTTTTGTTGTTGTTCTCCTAGAGAAGCCGGGCTCCCCAACCATCGCACAGTTATACATTCAATCCACTTCACTAACAGTAAAATGGACTGCACCAGCTGATGATGGAGGAATTCCTATCACAGCGTACCGAGCGGTGATACTAAAGGGTAGCACTGAGATAAAGAATGAGAATATTACTAACCCTGGTACAACAAGTTGGGCTGTGAGAGGTCTGGAGATATATACCAACTACATGTTGAAGATACTTGCTAGGAATGCTGTGTTTGAGGGAACTGCTGTGGAAAAGGCGATAAAGACTAAGTATGAAGGTAAAAATTGTGATATCTTGTCCCTTGACATAAGTGAAATTTGTTACGACAGTACAGACGATGGCTTGTTTTCTCACGCGCGAATTACAACCGTTACTGTGAATGTGCGATTTTTTTGATAGCCTCGCAAATAGAGCAAACTGTGCGGAAGTTTTAGCGCTTGAGATAACCAGCGATCGATCGCATATCGCCATAACAAATCTCAATCAAACCAAAAGTCTGTGCATGTGCGGTAACACCACAATTAACAGCCGTTCGAGTTAATAACGTGAGGATGATTTAGTGGAAATTTAAATTTCTTTTTCGATAATGATAACTGATTGTGGTGTTCTGGTTATCCAAGGAGTCCCAGTTTGCTGAAGAGATAGGTAGACGACAATAAAAACAAATCGTTGGGATAAATGGCCTCGAATGTGACGAGTTTAACTGAAACTAATGTTACAAACAAAGATTAAAATCTCTTCAGAAAAGATGGGGTTAAAACTTTCGCCACAAGCCACAACAATGTGGCAACCCCACCAAGACGCCGGCGGAACTCTCGAAAGAAAAGGCACACTGAGCAGTGGCGCCACAGCCCCTGACTGAACAGCGTCACTGAACGAAAATTACAAGTTATGTCTCTTAAAGGCGAGTAACAGATTATGCTCGTGACTATCACTAATGGAAAACTGACGTGCATATCAGGTCTCAAAAGATTACATTACGAAAGCTTGGATACCGTAAATCCTCGAATTAGCGCCCGTGGCGCTTATTTCAAATTTAGGACAAGACAGAGGGCGCTTATTCGAGGGGGGCGCTTATTCGAGGGGGGCGCTTATTCGAGGGGGGCGCTTATTCGAGGGTGCGCTTATTTAATTTTTCCTAAATCGTGGCCGGACCTGATCATTTTTTGAATACATCATCTACGCGTAAACACCAACACCGTTAGTACTTAACGTGTTCAACGTGTCCACTAAACGTGTTCACAAACTGAAACAATGTACAAATCTAATACTACACGACGAAAACTATACATCCTTTGTTGTCTCATTACTCGTCCACAAAATGGGGGGGAGGGGAGGGGGGCGCTTATTCGAGCTGGGGGGGGGCCTAATTCGAGGATTAATAGCCCGGAAACAGCCCTTGTCTGACACAACCGGGCGACAGTATAGCCCAACATAAGTCTTACTACAAAGACATGACGCAGTTCTTATACCAAGGAGATCTGGTTAATACAAACTTTAGCAATGCTCTAATAAAGTATTCCCACAAAGTTAGAGGGTAAATAAACGGCAATGAAGAAGCAGTCCAATATCTGACCTTCTACATTGACCCGACTAACACTATAAACAATCGTGACACTAACTACGCGAACGGACTGCGACAATAGGGCGTAGACTTGCGATATGCTAAAGAGTAACTTATTACACTAGGAGGCGATCAAAGGTCCATACGCTAATTGTAAAACGAACGGCTAAAAAAACCAAGCACTGTGCTGAACAGATACGCTAAAAGGAAGTCAGCCAATGAAGAAACAGTCCAATACCTGACCCTCCACACTGACTAGACTGCTGTTAAACAATAAATAACTATAAAACCGATGGTTTAGTCCCGAAGGCTACCGAGCAGGGACAAGTTTGCGTTCAAAGGTAGTCAATTTGCTGTGTGAGAACAAAACAGCCAGCCATCTATCGTCTATCATCATAACAAATCTCGATCAATTCAAAACTCTGTGCATACTCAGTAACACCAAAATTCACATCCATTCGATTTAATAACGGAAGAACGATTTTTCAGAGAGGAAAATTTAAATTTATTTTTTGATAATGGTAACTGATAGTGGTATTTTGGTTTCCCAAGGAGTCCCAGCGTCAGCGACAATTAACGATCTGCCAAATGAAGTAACAGATAATACTATCACTCTGAAGTGGAACGAACCGCAAAATAATGGAAGAGTAATCACACAGTACACTGTGTACCAAAGAATAGTGACTGATGGTAAGCCAGGAGAGTGGATCAAGCTAACGACAATTACAGATGTCTCAGTGAGGGAATTACAAGTTGAATTGAAGAAAGGCGAGGTGAATGAATTTGTAGTTACTGCAACAAACGAATTTGGTGAGAGTTTAATAGAAGATGGAAAGATTACGAGAGTCAAGGCAATCGGAGGTAAGTTCTATATTAAACTAAACTGTCTATTTGTCAATGAAATTCCAGAATTGCTGGGCTTAAAACGTCGCTGAAAGACCAGGAATTTTTAGTTCATTAGTTCTGATGTATCAATAAACATGTAGGTTGCGGCCATTCAAACACTAAGGGCTCATTTTCGAGAATTGTTACGCGCTCCTGAACCTAATGTTTCTTCCGAATAGTTCATACAACAGTGATTGCCCCTATTATATGTGTTGGCACAAGGATTTGGGCTTTCAGATTTGCCGAGAACATTTTGGACAGAAACAATCCTTTCTTCAAACACAATTTGGTTTAAAGCAATAGATTTGCTTGTGGGGTCATGTATCTAGCTAAAAGTTTAAGAAAAACAGCAAAATGTACAGTAATAATTTAACTTTATGTTGTCAAATAACTTTATTTTGTTAAACAATAGCTTACGATAAGCCTCATTGAGCTCTTAATGGAAGTCCCGGATTTAATGGATAGTTCTGGCTGACCAATACCTTTGTCTTCATATTTCGTTCGTTCGTATATAGTGTCACCGACAATAACCAAGAAAAGTAAAAGTAAAGTAATTGTTGTCGAGGAAAACGTACTGTACTTGGTGTGCCAAACCGAGGGTTATCCCACACCCAGTGTTACTTGGAGGAAAAATGGCAAGGTGCTTCAAACAAACATCAGTAAAACCGACTTCATCATTGACGACACCAGTGAAAAAGACGCTGGAAAATATGAATGTGAAGCATCTAACTCTGTAGGTACAGTGAGTTACACTGTGGAAGTTACAATCAAAGGTAAATTGTTCTCGAGCACGTTTCAATGCAATATTGAGCGCAATGTGGAGAAGGAACCTCCATACATTTTTTGAGCCATAAACCATGCGGAATTGCTAAAAGCAGCAAGAAATTAGTAATCATTTATCTATATATCTATCAATCCATCCATCCATCCGTCCGTCCGTCAGTCCTTCCCTCCGTTTGTCTGTCCTTCCGTCTGTTCTTAATTATTAAATGTGAAGGAACAATTAGTTACAATTGTAGGAATAATTAGTCACAACTGGAAGTTACATTCAAAAACAAAATAGCTAGATCAAAAAAGGATTGCTTTCTAGCACGTTTCATAGTAGCGAACAAAATAAATTGTTTGAAAGAGATAAGCAAAAGGACTCTTGCATCGTTTTGTACAGTCATGATAAAACTGCGGAATTTGTAAGAACAGTCTCTAGGAAGCGGTAATCAGTACAAATTAGAAACTATCAACAACTCATCAACTTCTTTAATTCGTGATAAACAATCTTATATTTTTCTGTCTACTGTATCTTGTAGGTTCGTCGTGTAACGAGACAACCCTTCACATTATTTATATCATTGTCATCCTCGTGTTGTTGATTATTATTCTTATTCTGATTATCGTCCAACGGAGACAGCGCAATGGTGCGGGTAAGTTACCTTTTGCTTAGGAGTTGCATATTCTAATTTTCCGCGTATATTTAGATCAGATGTGATCTATCATTTTTTTGTTTTCTAAAGTAGATGAATTCAAATGAATTCTCTGTTCACCCTAAAAACATCAAACTTGGTCAAATGACCAATTCCAACGTGAGCTTTCATATGGTGGTGTCTGTTTCACGATTGGAAATTTGAACCAAACCCCGGTTACCAGTGTACATTTTCGAAATGGCCAATATCAATCATCAACTGGTCTGCATTTATAAAACTTGACCATATATCCCTTGCGATATAATTGGTCGGAGCTCCATGCATGCATACGCGGTTATCGAGTATTGTTGCATTATTTAATTATCAAATGCAAAATGATCTCTTCCTGAATACACTGGAGAAATCTTCAGAGAATTAGAATCAGCCAAACGTTCCTTCGTGATTGCGCCAGGCCATGAATTTTACTGTAAAAAAAAAAAATGCTTACCGATATTTTTTTGTTCTCATTTCAGTGACCTCAAATACAAATAGGTGAGTTTCCCTCAGCCATTACAAAAACAAATCATTTTTTACAGAGATCTTGCTGTTAGTTATGACGCCTATAGAACTCACCTTACACGGTTCAATCACCATGTGATTTTCCCAGGAAACGCAAAAAAACCTCCCCAGTAGCATTGAATCATTTAAAACACCGTAAGATAAGGCCTACAATGCACTTTGTATTTAAGCTCAGCTTGTGTGGATATTTAATCTTTGCTTCTTACAGACTATCTACATGTATTTGCATGTAAACGGCGATAGTCGATAATCGTTGTCCCTGTTAAAGTTGGAAATAAGCAGAGATAGACATTAAGAATGGTTACTAAGAAATACATTGGTTAACGAAGAAGAAATGCAGTTTGAATGTAAAGACCTTGCAAACACGTTGATTAGTTTGGTAGCTCCGGTTTTTGTTTTTTGTTTTTCTGTTTTTTGTCATTTCAGTTTTTAGCATAGCTCTTTATCAGTCTATGTTTCAAGCAACATAACCAAAGTGTTCTGTAGAACATTCCAAGTATTGAAACAAGCGTTGATTTATTTCAGGAGAAAAAAATGTGCAGAGTGTGGCGGAGAGTTTGTTGTCCTGGTAAGTAAATTAAGAAGGTATATAAGTAAAAGACATGCGAAAATAATGGTAAACATCACAGGTGAAGAGATAGATATAATTACAAGTTAAAACTAAGAACTAAGACTACATCGTTTATCGTATGACTGAGAAAATAACTCCATTGTGATTGGCTGAGAGCAGGCCAATTGATCGTTAATTCTTAATTTCCACGGCAGTGCAAATTAACCCGCACGCCTTCGCAACTTTGGAAATTCTTTTGGAAATTCTTTTGGAAATTCTTTTGGAAATTCTTTCAAATTACACTCAACTAAAGGCTCGTGCAATTTTCAGATATTTTTCAAATACCTCTCGCATTGTAAATACGTAACAGCACTCGCATTCATTCAATTACCACTACAAATTTTCTGCACAAAAAAATAATAATATTACAAATGCAGTTCAAAATTTGAAAAAGTAGTTCATGATACTATGTATTTTTTCAAAGTTTCAGTACTTGCTTTATTCAACAGTGCGTTAGAAGATTGAGAAGAAAATGTTGTTCGACAGTAATTCATGATCAAAACCAGCACAATAATAAACTCTGCAAAGTTTCACGTATTTATTGCCAATACCTATGCCTTATACCATTCCTTACCAGAATCCTCTAGCTGTGAAACCTGACCAACAGTCCTCTAGAAACAAAGCGTCTGGTGACTCCGCAACCTATGCAGCTCCAACCAGTGGAGACTACATGCCTGTTCACCCTTCGGGACGAACCTGGGAAATTAACCGAGAACAGGTCAAGATAACTAAAGTTGTCGGTAAAGGAGCTTTTTCTCGAGTTGCCAAAGCAACAGCGTGGAATGTAAGCGGCAACGAGGAGCACACAACCGTTGCTGTCAAAATGTTAAAAGGTACGATTAGAAATTATGAACTATCGAAGTGCTTGATCTAAGACTAAAGATGATGTTACTCAAGCCAATTTTTAATCCATGTCACTCGAGACAACTTTCGATGCAACTTTGTCGCGGTAGCAGCGGTATGTTACACGAGGGATTTTTAATGCAACATGCAAACATCTCACAACAATGTTGCAAGTTTTTGAATCGCTTTCAAAAACCTGTCAAAAGTCGCCCTGTGCGCCATAATACACGACATAGATTTTTAACGCAACATTGTTGCGTTAAAAATCGGCGTTTAATATCGGTTCGTGCAAAATCACCTTAAAACAAGATCACTTGTCGATATTTTTGTGGTTTTTTGTAGCGAATGCCCCAGAATCAGACAGAAGGGCCTTGCTGTCAGAACTTGAATTGATGAAAAAGCTGAAACCTCATCCTCACGTGATCAAGTTGATGGGATGTGTTACTGTATCTGGTAAAAGAAATACGGATTAGATATAACTGATATCGCACGTATACACCCAGCAGTAAGTCTAATGGCCAGAACACAGTGGCTGGTAATCGAGCCTACCAAAACTTTAGTCATCGACGTAGCCGTTACCAGAACCTTGGCCAGAAACGAAGTGAAACTTCTAACGCAAGCTGACGATATTTTATTGTCTTACGAAGGCAGCTGAATGACAAACAGGCAATTGTAAGAATATAATAAGCCATTATCATCATGTTTTCTTCGATTTCAGTAGAATTACGTCATCCATATCTCTCAGGTATTTCAATCATGGAAATTATGGCTACCAGAACTCAAAGCAGCTTCCATTGCATCTGTTTCTCCACATCCCCCTTGCTAAGCTTTTCAGTGTTTGCTAAAATTTTTTTCTTTTTAATTTCTGTTTCTTTTCCATATTTCCACAGATCCACTTCTTGTCCTTATTGAATATGTGCCTTACGGTGACCTGCGGGGATACTTGAGGAAGAGTCGGGGGCTCAACGACACGTACTTTAAAGATCCGGATGTGAAACCGCAAACCAGTCTGACATCGGAACAGTTAATGAGGTTCGCTTGGCAAGTTGCTGATGGAATGCTTTATTTGTCCTCAAGAAAGGTTTGGTTGCTATGCGATATTTTCAACTTTATTGTTCATCTAGTTAATTCTTTCTCTTTCTCATGGTTAGTGCGTTCGCCTCCGGATCGAACGGTCCGTTTTGAGCCCTGGCCGGGGACATTGGGTTGTCTTCTTGGCAAGACACTTTGCTCTCACAACGCCTCTCTTCACCCAGGTGTATAAATAGGTTTCGGCGAATTTAATGCTGGGCGTAACCCTGCGATGAACTAGCATCCCATCCAGGAGGGAGTAGAACTACTCCTAGTCGCTTCATGCTGCTGAAACCGGAGATAAGCATCAGCCTGATGGGTCACTCGTCTCGTATGCAGACTTAACCTTATTGTTTCACTACGTTTCCCTGAAGCCTTTCGAGTTTCCTTCATTCACTGAAGGGGATTGTGTGGTCTGTTTTTCCGGTAATAGCAGGTAATAGCAAAGAAGTAGGGCAGCGGTAAGCATAACTTTCTTTCAGATAATCCATCGTGACTTGGCGGCCAGAAATGTCCTTGTCGGTGAAGGAGAGAAATGTAAGGTGACAGATTTTGGGATGGCGACGAATGTTCAGCAGGATGATATCTGCACCAAACAAAGTCGGGTGAGAGTTTTCACGAATTACACTGTCGTTCCGCCACATGTCTAAAATAGAATTATGTAATTTCTTTCTATTGCTCTTATTTTTTTTTTCTTGAACAGGGTCGTCTGCCCGTTAAGTGGACTGCTTATGAAGCTTTGTTACATGGAACATACACAACACAAAGTGACGTGTGAGTATTAGTGGTGTACAAAGTCCTGGGTTAGTAGGAGTTCAAAGGTATTTTATCACTTATTGTAGAGTTGTTATATAAAAAAGTGAAGTCATGACGGTACTTTGACGGAAATCTCACGCTTGCTTGATTAGAACTAAGTTGTAAAAAAAGTACTTACGACGTCAACTTCAATAATATTTATTAGTATCTGTTCCTCGCGTATCGTAACTTTATATAACGAACCTCTTTTCTCGCAGCTGGAGCTATGGTGTTCTGCTATACGAGATCCTCACTGTAGGTAAGGTGTTTAATAAAATATTTTCATTTCTTTTTACGTTTGGAGCTAAATCCAAAAACAAATTTAGAATGCTAAGTGGAAGATTGCGTCACGTGATGTGATTACACTAATCGTGTCTAAGGAAACAACGTGGTAAATTTTGATGTCCGCTCGCACAACCCAAGGTGTAACTGTTGGTAAACATACAGTCTCAGCCGTACCTTGTATCGTCAATCACAGTAATCAATAATGGAATTGCGAGGCTGAGTATTCTAGGAAAGAGTATGCAAAGACTATCCCTTGTCAGGAAACGGAGGATGAGTATAGGTTCAAAAAATAGCGGTTACAGTGTACATGCAAACATCCAACACACATCAGTTTTCCTCTAAAATGAAGTATTTTATTTCAATGTTATGCATGTTAGAAACATCACGTTGTCTCATCTACTAGGTGGATCTCCGTATCCGGGAATTAACGCTCGGCAAATCGCCAGGAAACTACAAGATGGATTCAGAATGCCAAAACCAAAACATCTGGATAACAAACTGTAAATAAATAAATAAATAAATAAATTTATTTCGTCTCTCATAATTTTAGTGTGTAGTATCAATGTATACTGTTAAGAGAACTGCTATATTTTAAGCGAGCCAACAGAGTGAGAGTTCCATTATTGTTTACTGCCTCCTTCGATCGTTGTTAGCATCGCCTAAGTGATACCTCAAAGTGCCCGAATGGTCTAGTCCTATGGTCCTATACCACACGTGTAGCGCAGTTATGGTAGAAACAGCTACTCAGTTACTTCGGGCAAGATTGGTCGTGATGACGAATCACCCAAAGTCATGCTGATAAAGAAACTTTTTTGCTGGGTCAATATTTGATCATTTCTATTTTTAAGTTGATGTCTAGATGCCAAGAACTGACTATTTCTGTACTTAACGTCACCACTGCATTGCTATGGCAACTCACGTGTCCGTTCACCAAAAGTCCATGAAGTATCAACCGTTTAATTTCAAGATGAAATGCTCTTTCGAAACCTCTAATACTATGTAAACCTTTTTTCCCTCGTTATTTATTAGATACCAGATTATGCTCAAGTGTTGGGAAGAAAACCCAAGTGCTCGACCAACCTTTGCCAAGCTTAAAGACACAATGAAAGAAATGGAGAGAAACCACAGGGTAATGCATCTGGAGCTACAAGCCTAGAAAAGAGGGCCCGAAAATTGTTATTTTCTTTTACTCTAATTTTGTTTTGTTTTGTTTGTTTTGTTTTTTGTAATTCTATTTTATTTTTATTTATTTATTTATTTTTGGCTATTCTTCTTCTTATTAGGTTCGTAACCGTTAGCAAGAGTGACAAGTTTCTTTTGTAAAGGACTGATAACTAATAACATCATTAAATGTTTTCTTTTCACAGACTTACGTCAACCTCAAAAAGTATGACGACAGTTTGTATGCAAATGTTGAGGATCTTACAGCTGAATGACTGTTTTACCTGCTTGCTTTGTAATCTAGATGCTTTTGTCATGTAGACAGCTACCGTGTTATTCCTAGCTTAGGACTCGTTTTTTTATAACTTTATTAGCCGGGTGAGTGCAGCTACCTTATCCAAGATTTATCACCTCTTATATGCAGCTTGGGGGAAGATTGAGAAGCCGTGACGAGGGCCCATACAGACTTCCCTTCCCTTCTAAACCTGTGACAGGTTAAAATCCCACTCAGAAACAGTGCGAACTGCATTCACTGGTTTTAAAACCGAGATTTTTCAGGAGCTTTTTTCCGTTGATATTATTTTCTTTCTGAAAGGCGAATATTTGAATGTCTTTTTTACTCTGGAGCTGAGAGGTTGCAAACTACTGGAAAAGACCGTTTTTAATATTGCATTCACGTAATTTTAACCCTGGATAATTAAATGCTAGAGTAGATGCGTTAATCACTAATGACATTGTGTACACGAGGATCGATCTTGTTAAGACCTAGTCTGTAAATGCTTTTAGCTAATTTCAATTGCACTGTGACGATTCCAGGTTTTACCCACAAAAAAATGGATGCATGAAAAATCGCTTGAGCGATTAAATCATGTTTAAGCAAGAAGTTGTAGCCACTTGTTGTAGTCTAGATTTTGGATCATCGCTATATTGAAAAAGGGCAAAAATATACTTTTATAAACAAATTAAAGCTTTCCCATAAGAAATCATTTTAACTTTTTCTCTGACTCGTTACTAGTCCTGCCTGTCAAAAGTTATGCTCGACCCCACCATTCCGCGCGCGCCTAACAATTATTTCAAAACGAGTCAAACGGTTTCGCTATCAAAACTAAGATGCCTGCTGACACGGCCTGCATTGGTATGAATAGGCCATTTTCGAGTTACCTGGTGCCTCTGTTTCAAAACGAGTCCTCGTTCAAAACATCATGAAAATGAGTTTGATTTGCATGAAAATGAACTTGTAGGCGGAACTCATTTTCATATTAATGGTTTCGCACGTGGACTCGTTTTGACACAAAGGCAAAAGGCAACCCGGAAATGGCTTATTACCATACACTATACGCTATATAGTTTAGTTTCAATCGGTATTTGTAAGTTTAGGATCATTGCAATTAGTGATCTGAACTATTTCTGAGTGCTGACTTTCAGGAACTCGTCTAAATTATAAGGGCGCTTTCAAGTTCAACCAAACATTTATTCCGAAAATTTCCAAAATGGGTACCAACTTTTCCTGCGAATGTCTCTGGAAAACAGAGGATTGTTAAATATCCGAAAAGCGAACATTCAACCGAAAATTCTGCAATTTCCGAGAGGAAAATCAAAAGGAACGGAAATTCCCCTTACGAAATCCTCTAAAGTTTGGGTCTAGCTCACAAGGTTGTCCTTTGCCACAGGAAATTTCCAGAACTTTTGACCGGAATTTTTGGTCTAATTAAAAGCGCCCGAGAAGTCGGCGCCTTGTTCTTGTAAATTCAATTTTTCCGCGTGTTGAAAATCAGAGGAAAATCAGTATTTTCTCGTCGGTATGAAATATCACGAGAATTTAGGAGTGTGCGTATGCTAATTCGTCCTCAACCAGTTGTGTTCTCAATTCTCTGATGAAGACCAGTCACTGCTACTTTCGTTCTCAGTTGTTTGTATTGTTCATCACCTCATGGCAGACCAAGTACAAGCGCAAGCTGGCGTCTCTATTTCACCAGGACTACAACTGAGGGCTATTTTAGATGCACCAAAGCATGAGATTTTGATCGCTGTTAAGTGTCAAATTAAAAGACTCCAGAGCAATTTAATAAAAGCTCTGTCGGATTTGGCGGGTCAGATATGACGAAAGGACTGAAATAGGCAGCACTTTTTGCCAGTGACTCAGAGAGTAAAAAACATCTGTAAAGCAAAGGTATGTTCCTGACTAGAAGAAGTAAACTTTAGCTGACACAAATCGGAATTTGGTTGGGCTAACCAAAAACATGTTTGTGATTTTGCCGACGGCGACGCTTCCAACACGGCAAACTTTTCATGTAACCCATACATTTATTATGCATTCAGTTCTTTGTTCAAACATTACAATCAACGCAACAGAGTGCCACCGAACGTACTCGTCGTATTCTACAAAGCATTCACTTTCTTTCCTGCGTCCAGCTGACTCGATCTTAGATTGTTAGGTCTTTCCATTCATTTATTTTGCATGTTTCTGTTAGTTTGTTTGTACTCTTGAGCCTTCAGCCTCCAGTAAGTATGGTAGCAAACTTGTATTATCTTTATTGTTTTTTGCTTTTCTCTGTCTGCCCGTGAATGCAATATTTGGTAAGATTTCCGTATAACTCCATACATGTATTATACATACAGTTCTTTGGTCAACAAACAGTTGCCGACGCAGTGAAAATCCTTTTAGACATACCGGAAACCAGTCCATCACGGTTATCAAATTTGATTACCGGGACCAAAACAAACTATTAGCCAATCAAACATCAAGTTTAAGTTCACGTGCGACGTTATCATAGCAACCATCTCCATTTCAATATGGCGGCCACTTCTCTGCGAAAACATCTCAGCGTGTCTAAAAGTTCAACATTTGATTCCCGTTTTTCTGTACAGTTAAACACAAGTAAGGTTTCGAATAGGAATAGAAACAGGAATAGCAATTTTGCTCTAGGTAAATTAAAAGAATAAGAACAATAACAAATTGGAACCTGAAAAGCTGTTATCGCAGTTATCAGCGGTTTGACGTTAAAACGACTCTTGTGCCTCGTTTGTATGCCTTTCAAAGTATTGCTATGATGCAGTTCTCATCTATCCTATGAAAGCCATTTTCAAACATAAACAAAGAGTAACATTTTCAAATACCTCTTTTCGCTCCTGAGATACTCAAGGTTTTAAAATAGCAAATTAGGCAAGTGAAACTTGATTAACTCAACAAAATTTTGACCGATTTGAAGAAAAAGATATCTCAACCAATTTGAATCAGAAATATTTGATTCTTCGCAGTACTGAGTCTCCGATGTCTTCCACAATATTAACTGAACAGTTTTGTTACCATATCGACATACTAGGTTCCAGACCTCCCCAACTATTAAGCCTTATCTTGTCATTATTGGTTCCATTTTGATACTTTCCAGTAATGCCTCATCTGCATGACGTGCCAAGAAAATTATGTTTGGCTGAGGTATTGACCTGGTTTAGTTTATTTTCCAAGCTGAAAATCACTAAAATATCGAAAAAAGGTTGGAGGCTACTGAAAAGGAGTAAATGCCATCGGAAAAGAATTTTGTTAGGCTGTAAGTGTGTTGCCTGTAGAATTGGTTTACCAAGTTTCAATGGTCTCTGCGACAAATTGACCGAGGTAACTCTATTTATATAATTGATAATAATCAGTTGATGACATAATCGATCTTCCAGTTTGCATGACTTAAATATTTTCAGAACTTGTACATTTTTCATCTTTCGTGGAATTCGCTGATACCCCCTAAAGTTGCAAGAGGTAGAAATTTGGTGATACTTAAAACAAAAGAATGTTTCACCGAAGATTCAACATGCTATAAAAGCTATTGCTTCGCGGTTATCTTTAATGCGAACTGGAAATTCAACTATGTCAGCCGATAAGGAGTAAACTGGATAATCAAACGAGTCACAATTGTAATCAGATCAATTTAATGAATGAATTTCTTGATTTTATCTTCCTCCACTTCCTGAAGTCGATTATTGTCCACAGAGTTTCTTATTTTTACAATTTTTAAAGTCTACTTGCAAATATCTTGCCCTGATTTAGACACTAGCACATCTGAACATCGGAGTAGGTCACCTTCCCCTCGCTCAGACCACTGTCTTTACACAGTTCCTGTGTTAAAGTGCCACTGAAACGAAATTTTTGTATGTGAGATTTTTGCTTAGTAATAAAGTTTCAACCTTACTTGGAAACACTGCAAACTTTTTTTTCGCATACGGTGAGCGAAAACTGCTTTTTGAGCCGTTCGAAGTTGGCTGGTTAGGCCCAAAATTGGCGGCCATTTTGGCGCGGCCAAAACAGCCTAGTGACGTCACTGGTTGTATTACTCTCATGCCGCGCTGAAAATTTAGAGTGATTATGGAAGAAGAGATTACTATTCGAAGCCCCTCAAAAAACATCTTAAGGATATCTCACAGCTGTAAAGCAGATAATAACAGTAGCCTTAGACATGAAGAGGTGGAGAGTCGATCCTGGGGCTTTCCAGTCTATTTAATTGGATATTTGCAGGATATTTTATGTAAGCAAGCAAACGAGTGGGAGTTCTTAGATCGCAAAATGATCGGGACTCTTGGTGAAATGGCCAGCACTCAATTAAACAATATCTACACTCGTAAAGTAAAAAAGACATGAAAACAAGAGAAAGCGGCTTTTGAAAATATCATCCGGACTGCTGCTGCACGAATCGCAGCAGCAACGCTTCGAGTTTTCGAGTCGCTTCGCTTCGAGGAAACCGGACACTTTGTGAGTTTCACAGCGGACGAGATTGTGCCACAGTGACCTTTAGTCTAGTTGTATCTGCTACATCCTACAAGTTATCGCAACAGTTACAATTTAAGAAACCCTCTTCTTTTATATGAGGTAGCGAATTTAAACTATAAAGGTAAACTAAGCTGCCATGACCCTGCAGGTATGTTTTCAGGAAACGAGAGAAAGCGTGACAATGTCGGCGACGAAAAGTCATATATGCAAATTAGTTCAAATTCTGTTTAATAAACCTTCGAAAGGAGTGTAAACTAGTGACGTTTTGAACTTGGATACTATTAAATGAAGATCATAGACGTAAGTATGTGCTAAAGAACTCAAAGTAATCCATCGGCCGTGAAATATTGCAATTGGGAGATACGTGTAAAAGAGAAGCGAAATTCCCGCTTTGTTTACACTGATACGTATGCGGCGATAAAGCCAACCCTGCTGCGGATCACAATTTTCAAAGATACACTTTGTCTACCACAAGAATTCTCACTTATTAGTATCATAAAAAGATGCCCTCTGTGTGCAAAGAAGTACTCGGCTCAAAGCTTGTGGACCGTCAATAACTTCGTGATTGTGCGGGATGGCTTATGCGCTTACGGCTTTTAATTATGCAGTAAAGTTGCCGAGGATATATTCGAACCTTGTTAATAGACCTTAGATAAAGGTGAGAATCAAAATTTCAGAACCAGGCTGAAAACAGACGACGAAATATAGTGTTTAGGCTTCAGGACGTGATATAAAAGTTGCCACACTCGTATTCGAAATCTCCAATCGAGAGTACTCAAGATGTTCGAAAAGTATACTGAGCTGTTCTAATCTGCAGCATTTATTTTGGTGAATCTACACTGTCTGGCGCCTTCCAACGTTTATGATGTCTATTTCCTGTCAAGGCTCGACAGAAATTACAAGGTAGAAAACTAGTAGGTATCGACAATATGAAGAATAAACTTGAATAAATCAAGTGAAAACAAGAGAGAATCTACAGCGCTTCTTGCGTGAATACAACCAGTAACGTCACAAGGTCCTTAAACTCGGTTCCAGAGCCCGGACACAGTTTTGCTCCAAAAAGTCGATTTCAACAGCTAAAAAAAGCACTTTCCGTTAGGATTTGACAGAAATAAAGTTCACCATTACTTTAAGCACGTTTGAAACTATAGATTGGGATAATAAAAGAGAGTACGAAAATTTCGTTTCAGTGGCACTTTAAATTTCCTGTACCCCTACTCTCACATCCTTTTGAATGACATTTTGCGTTCAACAAATACAACGACATCAACAGCAATAAGTTTATTTGTACTAAAACAGGAAAAGCCAAATTACTTTACAAAAGTTGGATCCTAATCCTGAAGGTTGGTGACAGGACAATTATTTCGATGAACGTGAACATGATAAGCGATAGTAAAACCTAGACAAGTATAATAAACATCAAAAAAGATGTAGTTATTTCTCACAAATTATTTTCATTATATTTGTAATTCTTTTCTTTAACTTATTTCTCTCGACGCACTATTCACTTACAACATTGATCATGAGAAGTGCAACTGATGACATGCCAAAAAAAAAATGAAATGTTAAATCTATAAGTTTAATTAAGTTTAACAAAACAGTCAAGCTCTACAGAGCGAGAGATTAATTTAAGTACAACTTTCAAAATTTTGTTGACAGAAAATCTTTTCCAGTTTTACTGAATACGCTATATACAGGTAGAAAACTTTTAATTGTTGTGGAATAAAAGTTCTAAAATGACAGCTACAAAATTGAAGCAAAATGAATCTTATTTATTTGAGACAAATCTAATAATATTATTAATAATTTCCACTTCAATATATTTCTTATGTCACATTCAAAAGGTATTGATATGATATTTCTTTTAGCTTCAACTGAACCTTAAGCCATTGACTATAGGTCATATTGAAACCTATCACTTTATTGCGTTTTTCTTTTCTTTTATCAATAAATGGCCAAAATCTATTACTACTACACTGAACATAATTTAGGTACAAAACAGTTACCATTATTTTCAAACAGTCCCTGGGTTACATCAGACCATGGGGATGAAGGGGTAACACCATGAAGAAAGCAAAACCTTCCAGACTTTCAGCGACAAGATATCAATTCTCATCAAAATTGACCATCGTCAGACTGGTCAAATGGAAGGCAGGAAATAAACATTGTAAATTGGTTCAATTTCTTTCACATAACACACTTAACATTGACCACAACAAGAGGTCGTTACACTGTCAATAAAGCTGCAGCAACCTCAACATAAAATTCCCTGCCTTGAATTCAAGTCCACGCGCTTAATTCCCTGTGTTTCCCTAACTTGTGAAAACATGAACAGAGTGACTATACCTGAACAAATCATAATTTTCACTCACGAGTAAGTAAATATAACAAAATAAGTAGTTGTAAAAAACCTACATCCTGTTTTTACTTTCACTGAAAGCCGCCGTAACCTTTTTCTACTTTTAAGGTCAGTGCTGCTTAAGTTCAAGATAAATTCAGAAACATCTTTTGCAGGTCTACATGAAAAGTATAATTAAGCTTATTTAAGGGTGTTGGAGAAATAGAGGATTGTGATAGTCTCCGACTCAAATTAAGATTAAACCTTTTTAGTCACAGAATCAAACCTCAAGTCACTCAGGTCAACTAATGCAGTTGTATTGAACTTCATACTTCTACAGATCATGTAGCGTGGGAGCATTCAAATGAAAGCTATTGAGCAGTGCTCTGATGTGGTACTGTTTGTTGTGCTGTACAAGGTGGTTCTAGCTTTCGAGTCTATGGATGAAGCCCTAGTATAGGACCATTCAAATGAAAGCTACTGAGCAGTACTTTCGTGTGGTACTGTTTGTTGTGCTGTAAAAGGTGGTTCTAGCTTTCGAGTCTATGGATGAAGCCCTAGTGTAGGTCCATTCAAATGAATGCTATTGAGCAGTGCTCTCATGTGGTACGGTTTTTTATGCTGTACAAGGTGGTTCTTGCTTTGGAGTCTGTGGATGAAACCCTAGTGTGTGACCATTCAAATGAAAGCTATTGAGCAGTACTTTCATGTGGTACAGTTTATCATACTGCACAAGATGGTTGTAACTTTTTAAGTCTGTGCCCCAATGTGTAACCATTCAAATGAAAGCTATTGAGCAGCACTCTCAGGTAGCACTGTTTGTTATGCTGTACAAGGTGGTCCTAAATTTTACTTCAGGAGATGAAACCTTAGTGTGTGGCACTAACCTGAAAGCCACAGTTTGATTCTGCCACGTGATGCTGTCTTTTCATGCTATGCAAAAGTGGTTGGAACTCTTTACGGCTTTGGATGAAACCCAAGAATGTGGCCATTCAAATTAAAACTATTAAGTTTTACGTGTAATGATGCTTTTCTTTTAAAACTAAAATTAATATGGGAGCATTCATCAACAGTGTACTTGGGCACCATCGGGAGTAAAAGTACTGCAAGGTTCACGTTCTAGTTGACATCGCGCCCAATCCAAGGTCTCCTTCCCTCATGTGGTCACTTGGCTCATTACTGACGATACTGTCGCTAGGCGGTCTGACCATCACTCCACCAGTGAAGGACAGTTCACCATTTATGTTGATCATATCTTCATCGCTATCTACTGCTACAGTTTCCCCCTGTGTGAAATGAAACCCGTGAGCACTACATTACGGTGGAGCAAACAAAAGTCTTTAACAGGGTATCTGCAGTCATAATTTCCCATACAAAATTCAAATATTATCTGCACTTTTCTTTCAAACCTCGTTTTTTTTTTTTTTTTTTTTTCTCGTTGTTCCAGGCTCGAAGATATTAAGTTGCTTCGTACAAAATTACCAACCATTTTGGCAAAAAACAGTATCTTCTTGTGCTGTTTTCCTGACTACAAAGTCTGATGAGCGCAATGTTATCAAAATCCGGCGAGCTAACAACGATTTCACTTAAAAACTACAAATGTGTTACATCTTAGAAAATAAAATCAGAAGTTAAACGAACCTCTTTCAAGATTTAGAAAACTTGCCAAATGAGAAAGAGCCAACACTAGAAAAGTTGTTTAATGTTTGTTTAGCTATCAAACCTGCTGTACCTTTGGTTCAGGTGTTCTCGATAGACATCTGGCTAGAGGACCACAACAATCTGGCAACGTTTGTGTCAGTGGTTGACCATAGTTGGTAAAAATAGGCTTCATAAATGTGACATTTGTCAAGGAAATGAACGTTAAGCAGTTTCATCATGGTGTACATTTACATTGATTTCATTTCATTGCTTCACGCTTAATAGTAGGCACATTACCTCAAGATAATGTTAACAGTAGCTCTTTCTTTCTAAATAACAATTAGATTATGAGTTCGAGATTTCTATCGCGTGATAGTTGATGAGGTCGCAGAAGGGTTCATGTATCTCAGTCTGGGGCCAGTTCAAAAATGTCTTAAGGCTGCCGCACACCAGCCGATTTCTTGTCGTGGAACTCCAGATTTTTTGTCGGGGTCAAATCGGGTTAAAATTTATTGGGCCATCAGCTTGCCGCACACTAGCCGATTTTTTGTCGCTTCTAATCGCGTTGAGGCTTGGGGCCGAGCTATCCAAAATCAAGATGGCGCCTGATTTGTTGAGGCGCGCGAGAGCCCCGACAAATTGTCTTGGTCCACCACACACTAGCCGACAAGGCCCGAAAAGACGTTTTGAGATCTAGCACTGTCAGATATCGCCCGGCAAGCCCTGATCTTGTCGCAGACTTGTCTGAATTCACCGCACACTAGCCGACAACTGCAGATTTTTTTGTCAGCCGACAAAAAAATCGCTAGTGTGCGGCGGCCTTTAGATACAGGAACACAGTGTTAAGGCACTTAAAAGCTCCAATGACACAATTGCCAGCCTGTGTATCACAGTTGTACATGTAGCATTGATCCATCAAACCACATGAACTATGAAGATTTTTCTACGAATAACGCAGCTCTGTGTTAGCTAGCACTGTTCTTATTACATTCATCCAACCACATTACTTTTGAAAGGATATTTGACATCAAAGTCATACCACTTTCTAAAAATCCACGCCCTTTCATAATGAGACTGCCTGGATCTAAGGGTACCATCTTCGTCCTAGAAACAAAACAATCATACATATATACAGTTTAGTTTTCACAACGCCGTATGCAACTTGAGGTTAAGGGAAAAAGTAGCTGCTTCACAGGATAGATGAATTTTTACTCGTTTGTCTCACGATGGGGTCACTTTAAGATGTAGATCTCCATCGCGAGACAAACGAGTAAAAATTCATCTATCCTATCTTACACCACGATGAATAGTAGACACATCTTCAATAACTGCTTAATGTTGACAAGCGTGAGTTGAATGCCAAGGTAGATTATACTGAAGACAGATTATGAGAATGCATAACAGATTATGCAAACAGATTATACGTTGATCAAAATGAATAAAACAGCAAAGGGGTGACTTTGTAACAGTTTAAGTGTTAGCATTAAACATTTGACTTCTACGGTGCCTTTCTTCCTATATTAACAAATATAAACCAGCTGTCTCTAAATCATTCATCACTTTCAAAGGGTATTGATCGCTATATTTTCATAACTAAAATTGTACAAAGACAAAGAAACGAAAAAGCCAAAGGTGTTTATGTATGCGGGTTTATCCTTTTCCATAACTGATTGTGCAGCTCTCAGTGAAATGAGCAATTTCAGTTATGTTCCATACCACATACGTATTGGGAAAAAAACTCAAAAGTTATGGGGGTTGTTAATCAAGTTAAAATAGGACAACGTGTACATGTAGATTTACTTCAAAATAGTTTTTTTCTTCTCATTATAACAAATATTAACAAATCTCAGCCTTTAATGACTCACTTGAGACCTGCTTGGGCTCTATAGTGGTACTTCACGTTTACGACTTATAACGTTTTTAAGACTTTTAACTCTTTGCTGTGTGACAGTAAAGGCTTATTAAAGAATTTCGTATTTCGACAAGGAAAGAACCTACAGTGCTGACCGAGACATAGTTTGATTGCTTATCTTCCTCTTCAGGATCCACTCCAACCCTGGAACACAAAATTAGTAACGTTCAAATAAATCGCTAACCAGTGGTGTGGATACGCCATGTGGATAGCGTTTTATGTAATTTGTTCTTTCAAAATAAAGTCAAACCTTTATTAAGCGCTTAAAAGAGGTTGACCTTTGAAAAAAGGTGATCAGAATTTAGCGCGATATGGGGCAAAAACTGAACAAGAAGAGAAAGTAAACGCGTAACAACTGCAACGCGAAGTATCAATGGTTGCATGTTCTCAGGGGTGTACACACTAGCCAACAGGTTTTATAGTGATGTTGTTCATTTTAAACACGAAGTGAGAAAGTCAGTTATGGTCGTCTGTTATTTTGGGCTACGAAACTTAATTTGGTGAAGCATGTCACTGACTTTTGTTCAGCGCCAGCCTAAGTTCCTCGTAACCATAAAACTGTGCTCCGGTTGACCACCTAATGCAGCACGGTGACCGTTTAACAGAGGTGAATTACAATAAAATTAGCCAATTGGGAAGTATAAAAGGTGACCGCGCCACTTAATAGAGGTGACCGCTTAATGGAGATCAAATATACAGTAAATATGGGAAGTGAAATTCGGGAATTTGAATAGTAACCTATTAATAGGGGGTGACCGCTTAACAGAGGGCCGCTTAAGATCATTCCACTGACATAGAACGTGCAATGAGATTTTTGTCAAACTTTGCCTATTGATTGTTTATATTATAGGAAATTAAATTTTGAAATAAAAATGAGGGGTCCCCGTGTTCGTCTAGGAGCAACAGCACCTTGTTTATAACCAATAAATCCTTATAATAGCACCATGACTATAGTCACGATTACTTGCTAAATTCAAGTTCCCGACGATTGTTTCTTATTCTACTCTGAATATTGGTCTATAGTTATTTTACATAGAGAAATTTATTACTCAATTCAAAACAACAGCAAAAAATGATAGGTCACCGAACTCGTTTTCGAGAAAATGACGATTTACCTTTATGGCGAGGGCCAACCGTAAAGAAAAAGCCGTCTTTTTTTAACGCGCGCGATAATCACGCGTGAAATTATGCGCAGTAAGGATACTGGGGAATGACCTTAATAGAGGTTTGACTGTAGTACAGCATTGTCATGATCACCCGTTTGAAAAACTGTGCCAAGGTGTTTCAGGATTTCTACCGTTGCGGACCTCATGTCAAGGAAAAGTTCGCTAATCACTTTCTAACAAAATTGCGACCAAATATCAGCCATTCTAGTGAATCACACAGACGGTAAATTTTACTTCGCATGAGGTACCGGTAATTGTGTAAAAAGTTTGAAATTTAAGAAGTTGCATGTGACGTCAGTCACGCAACGCAACGCAAACAAAGCTATTAGTCACGAGCATAAGATTGACAAGCAACATCTGACATCTGAGCAACTAACAGTACTGAGGACCAACGAATTGAATTCAAATCCGTGTTGTACGGCTTTTTACATGTAGCTTTAAAAGGAAAATTGCGAGGCAAGTTGCAAGTAAAATTGTCCTAAGCAACAGCAGCTTTACTGCAACCTACGTACTTTCACAATCCAGATCCATAAACTGTGAATCTCACCTTATTTTTAGAAAAGAGAGCACTGACATAGTAGCACCTCCATTAACTATAACAGTTACTAAAACGACGATCAGCACTGAGGTCAGCATCATTTGACGAGGAACTGACGCTGTATTGCGCATGGCCAGAGCAAAGGCCACAGCACCTCGCAAGCCTAGCATAACAGACAAAACAAAATGGTGAACAATATCGCAATCATTGAAGTAAGATTCTACACTCAAGCCAAAGGAGCCCACACCATCAGAACTTACTGCAACAGGTTATTAATTCTTCAACCGAATGTTGACATCCCACTAAGAGATTTAGCCTGTCATGGAGGACATTACAAGGGAATATTATTAAAAACGCTTTAAGGTCATTTGCATTTCAAAAGATTCAATACACAGGCTCTTATTGCAAGCTAGTTCTAGTTCAATTCGAGACTATGAAAATAGCGTATTTTAGTGGCACAATTCGCCACTTCAGAAACCAGAAGAAATCTGGAGTCTCATCTTGCAGTGGCTTGTGGGATCGTTACTGGGTACAATATAGCTGCATGTGCCAGCTACATGTCTTTTGTTTTGTCGCCAGTGGCAGGCCCATAAACCGCTGCGAGATGAGACTTGCCCCAGGTTTCTTCGCGTTTCAAAAGTGGCGAATTGCCACTATTGGATGTAACGTTACAGCTGCTCCACTGCACTTCACCGCAAGCTTTTTGTATACTTCTCTGTCCAAATTTATTGTCGGTACATATTATTTTATACTACTGAGTGAAGCAGAAAGCGAAAGTGTGGAGTATTTTTCCCAAGAACATGACTGAAGAAGTAACGAGCCCACAGTACTTTCTTTGTGCTACACTAAGACTGTTCTTTTCCAACTGACCTGCAAAGACCATCATGTGCTGAAATCTGTAGCTAATCTTCCTATGCCTTCCCAAATTCAGTAAAAATGACAATGGATAAATGTTAAAAAGTCTTCCTAAGGTCATGGCGAGCTGAAGATGAAACAGTTAAGAAGCAATAGCCAATAGTAATCTTTATACCGGCCTGGTTAATATCGCATACACTACATACATACAAATCCTTTAGTAATTTTGGGGAATCATCTCTGAAAAACATCAATTTTGAAGTCATAACTCTTTTACACTTTTAATGGAGCATACATATTATTATTAATATCCCTTTAAATAACGTTTTTTTCCTCTCATCAAATGACAAACAGAGAACTGACCACAACTGGAAAGTGCATTCTAACTCATTTGTCGTTGTCAACTGGTCTTTTGTTACCCTGGGTGCCAGGTCTTTTTTTTTTTTCGTGGCGAAGTTGCGATTGCGAGTGGTGAAGCCGCGATCGAGATCATAGCTAACCGATCTTGATCACGGCTTCGCCGCAAAAACAAAAAACCCTCTGGCACCCAGGGTAGTCTTTTGTGGACACAGAAGGCCATATCTATTCATCAACTACTATAATTAACTGAATATTAATATTGGTTGTGTTAAGGATACAAATGTCCATGCTATAAAACCAATATTCCACTGGTGATGTTGAAATGTGAAGAGGGATAATCCCATGTATGAAAATATAAAGCTCTCTGCTAGAAAATTTAATAGTCCAAATGTCTGCAAAGAGATGTATTTAAAATCAAGGCTACTGTTAAACTGTAACGAATTGATTCTGCACCACTCTTCCAGAGTGTACCCCTCTCCACAATCAAAATAAAATAAATTAAAGTACCTCCCCTGGAAGGTGTTTTACTAATAAATAGTAATAAGCATGCCTGCTTGAAAAAAAATGCCCCTTCTGCTTCCAAATTGCATTATTAGGGGACAGTGGACTAAGTTGACATGAACTATACGTAGTTAAGTTGTTATTTAATCAGCAGAAAACGGTTTCGTGATTCATTTTATCGTTTTAATTTAACTCCATTAGTGAGAGAAAAGATTTGATCATTACTTCACAGGTTGTAAAAGGAAGTACTTCTCTGTGCCTTTAAACATATACCTTTTACAGTACGTTGCACACACAGTACAGCAATACAGATTGAATGCGATTGCATCCACAAAGTGTTCTGTTTTGCAGATTCTTTTATCAGAAGTTGCTCAATAAAAATACACACCACTGCAGGTCTTCTTGCTAATTTTGTTAGAGCTATACTGTTTCAATTGAGATATTTCTCTGTACAGTGTTGTACTTTGTAAAAAGAGCTACTTAGACTAGTTAGTACGGTGTGATCTAAAGTGTCATGCTAACAAAAAAATGACTGATGACAGCATATTCATCATGATTCATACATGTAAGCTATTTGCTTTGCAATTTCATAAAAGACACCACTTACACCAATGAGGGCACTTTCTTTTAAAAGCACCTTATTATAATATAGTTTGAATTGACTACAGTAATTGTTCTACCATGACTGCTGTTCTCTTATCAGCTATACTACTCACTATCTGTGGATAGAGTAGCCTACATTACATGTAGCAGTGTGAAGTTCTTAAAAAGTGTATATATGAAGGAGATTTAGAAAATTTTTTAAATGATTAGTATATTTATTACAAATTAGACCAATTAGATTATTTTCTCTGGATTTCAATGCGTGGTAGCTGACTTGTGTCGTCTTGAGCTATCGCGCGACAGAAACCTCAAGCTCATAAGCTTATAGGGCTGCAATGGGTGCAAAGAGGTATCAGAATGTTATCATGCAATGCAAGCACCATAGTCTGAAGATAAAGAAAACTTAATAATGACAGTAATGAAAGAAGCAGTGGTGGCTTGTTAGCAGTACCTGTTTGGTGTTATGTTTCGATTCTTCTGACAAGTTGTTGTAGGTATAATGTGCTTGAGAAATTCCACAGAACAGCACTGCAACAATCCCTACACAGAACAGCAAAAACAATATTAACAGAGAAAATAACCACTAGCTCAAAAATGTAAAAAATATTGGATTTAGAAAGTACCTGTTAAGTTAGCAGCCTCTGCCATAAGAAATGTGGTCCATGACAGCAAAAAGAACAAAGCAGTCTCAAGGAGAGGGAAGTCTGAGATTTTAGTGAGTTTTGTCACCTGTGATAGGTTTGGTGTAAGGGATTATAACTTACATTTTGCTGACAAATTCACACTACACTGTGTGTAGAATAATTTAATTATTGAGACACAAATACATACACACAAAGTGTGCTAATATAAAGTAAGGAAGTGCCTCTGGTTGCTTAGTTTGCAAACCATTTTTCCTACAAACACTGAACACACACTGTTCAATGCCAACATCATGTAACAGTTATATCCTGGATAAATAGTTGACCTCACTACATGTAGTTTTTATTTTTCATGCTTGAAGTACATGTATACCAGAAGTGACACTTTCATCGTGTAAGCACCCAACTGATGAGCCTCAATAGAGTATGCCATTAACTTTTGTATATAATTTATAATGTGTAGTTCCAGAAAATATCCATACCTACCCCACGGAAGTGAATTTTTCTAAGTCCCCCCCACCCCTCTAGAAATTCCAATTGAGCTTCATACATTTCTTTAAATTTTTTGGTCTTACAGAACCCCCACCCCCAGGAAATTCCAATCCCTTCTGTGGGCGGAGTATGGATATTTTCTGGAACTGAGCAATACAATGTTGTTGAGTTAAGTCATACTTCAATTTAGTAACTACTACTGTATATTTCATCAGCCTAACCAAAAACAGCTCCCCTTTTATACTGTGTAACAGAAAAAAAGAAAACACGTCAAACTTGAATACTTGCCTCTTAAGAAATCAGCAATATTTAGTTATTTTCTTAACAACTACAGTATTTAAAAGGATACAAGAGCTGTTACAAGACCCATCACGAAACCAAGAAAGAAAGAGCCTGAGAAAACACCGATGAAAACACCCACAGATTCAAAAAAGCGATCAGCTTCAAAACCACTTCCTGTGTTATCAAGGAGGTATGTCTCCACCGACCTAAAAGAGAAATCAATTTGTAATCAACATGTATACGTACATAATTATGTCATCAATAACTATTTTTAAGCAATTACTACATCAGTCTCTGCCAACTCTTCCGGATTATCCAGGAGTCTCCCGAACACAGACCAAATCTCCCAGTCTCCCGTACAAGTCACCACATCTTCAAGACAATACAAATTAAAGTGCATAAAATACATTTTTCAGACATATTTTGGCGAGATTTAGGCATTTTGGGGAAAACATTTTGGATATTAATTTTGATGCATTTTTTTGAGATTTAATTGGCAAATCTCTACTTGGAGCAACTTTTTTAGGGTCAAAAAAAGGTAAAATTGGTGCCCTACCTGGCATCTCTGTTACTATTTAATTAATAATTCCAAATAAAAAATCAAAATATTAGATTCATACTCCTACAGAACATTAACTAATCTTTGCTTTCTTTACATTACATGTACTTCTTTTTGGCAAATTAGGGAGATAATGGCAACTATGGCAACTAGTCCATTTTGTACTGTACAAACACGTTAGTATAAATTCTTAAGCACAAGGTACACTGTAATCACATGTGTACAAAATGTTTGTGTGAGTTATAAAGTCATGACATATATTTTGCTGACAATTAGAATCTCTATAACGACATTATATACATTCTCATCCCCAGAGGCCACACTCCTTTTGGTCAGCACCAAGGATTGCAACCTCCTGGCTGGTCCAACACCAAAAGTCCACGATTCATGGACTTTTCGTCAAATCTGGCAAATCTGATTGGCTGAGAATACTAAAGGAAAACTCTGCCGCTCACAAAATCGGGTTCGGCCAAAGGTCATGATTCTTGGTGCTGACCAAAAGGAGCATGGCCACTGGGGACGAGAATGCAATATACACTGTATAGCAAGAGTTACATTGGCCAATGGTTAGTGCGCTACAATGCAGATCTTTAGCCCTGGGCAGGATCATTGTGTTCTTGGGCAAGATACTTGTCTTTACTCTCAAAGTACCTCTCTGATAAACCCTGGCATGTGTAAATGGATACTGGAAAATTTAACCCCAGGGAAAACCTTCTGATGGACATCCAGGGGCCCATTTCCCCAAAGCCCTGGAAACTTTTCGGGCCCGCAAAGCTATTTTTAGTTCATCTGCATCTAAAAGCAGAAAGGTGTATATGCCTGAAACGTCTTGTATGAAGGGAACCTCTGTTCAAATTAAGGATATGTGAACAAAACAGCTCTGTAATCATAAGGTTCGAGATTTTGCTATCAATAGCTTTCAGTACAAAAAGTTTTTGGGACCTTCAAGAGACAGGCACCAGGGGACAACAATACTGGACAACGTTGTATATTGTGTATCTTACCTAAACAGAACAATAGCAACAGCATCATTCATTACACTTTCACCAAACACCAGGGCATACAGATCAACATCCACATGCAGATCATGGAAAATAGCCAGCACTGTGACTGTAAAAGAGAAACAAAATGAAACAATCACACTTGTCAGTATAGTTTAAATGTACACATGACACCTCACTGTAAATGCTAAAAACTTACCTGGGTCTGTTGCTGATATTAAAGCTCCAAATAACAGGCATTCCAGAAAATTAAAATCCTTGTCTGTTGGAGCAAACTTGGTGTAGGCATACATTGTTGCCCTACAGTATTAAGACAAAAATGATTTTAATGGTTGACCTAAACATGAACAGTGCAAGCACCTTGTTAATATGCTGTACATATATCTAATATATATACTGTACACACAAAATCTACTGTATGAGCACTGTATGAACACTGAAGGGACAGCCTATCAATAGGCAACAAAAGTAGTAACACCGTTTGCTAAATTGAACTTGTTAATTGCAATATTTTAAATTTACATTTATTTCATTCTGTTTACACCGAGAACCCCTTCCCCTCCCCTTCCCCTTTTCAATGTTGTAAAGGAGAGGCAAGTCTTAGCGACAGAGAAATCCAACATTGCTTTGGGGGGGAGGAGGAGGAGGTAATATCGTAGAGGTGAGGGGCAAAATTTGTCTAAAGTACTCTAAAAATAGCAAAATGTCTCAATGCTTGTGTTGCCCAATGTAAAGTGCACACCACGGTATCCCATCATGGACACTAAGCATACATTGGTGTCTGAAATAATATTTAAAGAAGTACAGATTATGTTTTGTTGTCTCTTGCAAGTTATACTGTACTAAAGCATTCTGCAGTTTAGCTGTATGTCAGCCAATGCATTGTTAATGTGATGGCCAATGCGATGGTGGTGTGTTGGCTGATGCATCATTGGCAAATTGTCAGCCAACACATCGGTAGTAAGTTGGTGGCATGTCAGTGCGTCAGCAGATGCTTTGGTAGGATCAGAACCTTTACCTTTAACAAAGTTCCATATCAAACGGGTTCCTTCCCTTACTACAATTATATGGTCTTCCATTTTTAAAGAAAATATCGTTGTCATCATGGGAATTTTGCCGGGTTTCATTTGCTTTTTCTCTAGTTTACAAAGAGCAAAGAGTAGTTTGTGTTTCGTACATTATCTGGGTGCCAGTATGCAGAGGTAAGGTTACTTGCAGAGGTATGTTACAGGTGTACTTGACTGTGTAAAGTTCAATGGTACGAAGTACAGAACAAAACACATTGAGAAGCAACTCACCCAAACACCATACAAGACACAGTGGTTCCAACAAATGCATATGTTAGAATGGCACCAATGTTCCTGAAGAAAAATCGCTGAAAGATTTCAAATACATGTACACAGATTAAATCCAAACAATAATAATCATTGTGAAACGTATTATTAATTATTAATAAAAAATGCATTTCACATTGTGCCATGATGTTTCACTTTGTTGATCATTTAAAGGTGTGATCTGGGGGGCTTTAACTGAGCAACTTGAGGTCAGCCTAGTTTATGATTCACTTGGCTACATTATGATTCACATTTTGGGTTACATGTATGTTAATAATAATTAAGTTTGTCTGTGCTTTGTAGTTAAACACATTCTACATAATGACTCTAACAAAGAAGTAAGAAGGCAATTAACATGAAAATTGCACAAGTTTGAGTAGAGGTGTTGGAAATCTTATAACACAACTCATGAGGTGAGGGATTCATGTAACCCTCAACTGTTTGCAATGTATAAATTTCTTCTCTCAGTCGGGTTGATACTTGAGTTGTTGAAAAAAGAAGTACATTTACTGCAGTTTAAATATTAAAAATCAAAGCAAGTTATGTTTTAAGTTTCTTCTTGTTGGATGTAGTACACTATATATATATGTAGAGGATATATCACTTTTTACAGGGTTTCAGGTATTTGTGTTAATTATATAACTAATAAATTTTAAAGTAGAAAATACACAGTCTTCTGAGACAACATTGTCTTGCATCTAATGATGATAGCAATTTAAACTAGTTCTGAAGTATGTGAATGATCTCTGAACTATCATTTCACATTTAACCTTAGGGCTGCAGCTTTGTATTTCTTTAATTATAACCCATTCATTATAATATTGAAATCATCACCTTTTTCATGTCATATCCAGCATAGAAGATAATTGGAGGTAAAAGAACATAGAAAAATATCTCAGGGTCAAACACAGCCTGCAATAACACAAACAATAGTGTATTAGCCATAATAGAAACTGAGTTTGTCATGTCTAAAAATTTCTACATGTATGTAGTTTACACATGCACACAGTTCAAAAAAAAAAAATGTGCCCCTAATTGCAGGGATAAGAGATTTGAGGTGTAGGAGGGGCGTATGGTTCAATCCTCCTTTTTGTCCAGTACCCTAGTTGCACATTTGTGGGTGAAAATTGAAATTTTTTTCTTTAGCAAGAGTGAGTACAAATAAAGATTTGATAATGGGTCACTGAGTATGGGATATTTTAAAGAAATATCAGTAAGTTGCAAAAATCAGGGGTATTTGTACATGTATATTAATTTAGCAGCTTGGATGAGTTGCCTCTTGTAGTCACTTGTGGGACCATTACAAAGGAAAATACAGTGAAACCTGTGTTAGGCAGACACCCTCAGAACCCTTGCTAGTGCCGCTTAATACAGGGTGTCCACTGATAACAAGCTCCCTCAGAATTTTTTTTAAAAGGGTCATCTCAACATTGCAGGTCAGTATTAAGAGACCTTGAAAGAGACAAATAGCATTCTCATGAACAATCAATAACTCTGAAATAATGTATTTCCATAAACAATGACAACTACATGAGGTAAAGCGATTTAAGTATACATTAACAGTATCTATATTGATCCAATCATGCGAAGGTTCACAAAATCAAACAAGAACAATAGCTCTGTAAAAACAGAACCAAATAACAAAATATTGCATTTCTGTGACAGCTCAGTTTGTTGGCAAAGTTAAATGACCAATCTACCAAAACGTGGACAGAAAAATCATGCATTTTTTTTTTTTTTTTTGCAGTGTCCATTTGATACAGGTTTCTAACAATAGAAATGACCATAAAAGTCAAGTTTAAGGTGTCCGCATCCGCTAAATAGAGGTGTCTGTTGAATACAGGTATTTTTTACGGTGAGTGTGGAAAAAGACAAATGGGACTTGCACTGCTGTCCGCATAGAGGGTGTCCACTGTAATTTAATAAATGACTTTTCATCATTTCTTTTCCTCTCATAAATTGGTCCCACAACTGACAGCATGATGAGACTTGCACAGATTTCTTTTTCTAAAGTTTTATCAGCTAGAGTAATATGTACCTTCTGTTCCAGTTCACTTTCCTGATCATCGTTAGCTTTCAGCACTTCTCTAGTTAACGAATATGAGTAGTTGCGTCCATTCATGACACTAATATATAACTTCTTAGTAGCACTGGTGATGGTGCAGTTGGGTTTAGAGATAGAAAGCCGGTTTTCTCCACCAATATATTTTATGAGAAAACCAATTATCATACCTTGGAAAATTAAAAGCAGAAAAAACCAATTGTCAAAAATTAATTCACACAACAACAATTTTTTTATTGAAATTATGATGCAGATCACATTACTAACAAGCAGAGGGAAAAAAACAGCATACATGTTCATGCACATACATGTAGCTTTTCTTAATAATCATTGTCTAATTAATATAAAAAAATTATTTTTGAAAAGTTGTTGCATGGCATATTTACAATGTAGCTCTTGCAAGAAACAAAGGACAAAGGACACTGCAATCTAAAAATGTTGATGGTACTGTAATTTTACAGCAGGGTTCTAAAAGAGATCCTCTGATTTGTTTAATAATTATTATACTGTAAGTATAGATAATCAAATGGGGATAAGTGATTTCATGCACATTTTGTCAAAATTCTTATAATTTCCTGAGCCTTTAGGTGGGGGAAATTATTGGAATTTGGAAAAAATGCAAGTGAAATTATTTTCTAATTTCACAAGTATACCATTTGATTACCTTTGAATATCATGGGTGACAAATTACGCTTCCAATCATGGGCTTTTGACTTCTGGGCCAAATGTTGCCATGGCGATTTTGTAATTTCACACCTGAAACTATGAATAAATGGTGAAATTTCTGGCCAAACTTAAGGAGTAATTTGTCTGCCATGATATTATAATTTAATAATCACTAGGCATGGTGACGGTTCATCACAATAATGGTTTTCAGGACTGCCCTAACATGAAAACGTTTCATGTATGAACAAGCTGGCAGCTCTAAACATATAACACCAGTATTGAGTGTTTTTATTTTTATTTTGTCCGTTTGTTTGTTTTTCGATTTTGCGTGATCATTCGTTCATGTTGTCATGTCTATGTTTGCCACTCGTGTGAGACCCAAGTTGCAGGTGAATGATTCAAACCGATCCATAAAACAGCAAACTAAACATTCCAAAAACAAAATGAACCATGAAAAATGATCAATTTGAATCACGAGTTAACTTTTCTTTTCATTTTCTAGAAGTCAGGCAAAATTGGAGACCTTAAATAACATCAAATGCAATGAACTGGAACTGCATTGCTAAAGTTTTGACAAATTCCAGGCGAGCCACGTGACCTCTCAACAAATTCAATCAAGCACTTTGCAATACGAGACAAATATTCACCGGAACACTACTGGAGCGACCAACTTACCATATATCATGCAGACACCTGTTTCGTGTAGAAAACGGAAGCGTTTGACTTTAAACAACCACACAGTCAGGACCGTAATAATCAACAAAAACATCATAACTAGCAGAAACGCCGTGTCGATCGCGCTGTATTGCTTTTCTTTCTCGGCAGCCGCCTTCTCACTAGCTCTATCGGCATCTTGAATTTTTGTTTCCGCTATTACCAAAGGCAAAACAAGAAGAAAACAAAAGCTCACGAACAGCCTCCCATCAGCGGCCATTTTGATGCAGAGCGCCCGGTGACAGGACTCGATTCAGTCTCCCTGGGTCAATCTGAGTCCCAGGCCTTGCACCTAGGATCTGCCTCAGCGGGGAGCTGTAACTAGAAAATGAAAAAAAATTGCTCGAAATGTAAGAAGTTGCCAAATATTGCCGAGCAACTTGTGGAATTATAGCCCTAGTTTCTGTATTATATTTTGCAGGCAGAATTATTTGAATTCAGGTGTCAATGGGACCACAACTAATGAAGTGTCCGTAATATACGAAGGGGTCTAGGAGCGAGGTGTTCGTATGGAGAGCGGATTTTGGTAACTGACAAGTTGGCGTGAGATATTGTCAGTGCATAATTCTCGTGGTTTGACAGGCGGACCATGCCGACCATAACATAATTCTCTTTCATTTGCAATATATTTGTTTTCTTATTTAATAGCAACACCCTTACTACGCACGGCAGTACTAAGTAAAATGACGCTTAATTAAAGTATTTTCATTTTATTTCAGAACACTCAAAAACGCGTAATTACGCTAACCCGTCGCTTGTACCTTCAGCATTCTGTACCTTCAGCACTGATTTAGAACAGAGACGTCTTCGATTTTGTTAAGAGGGGTGGTGGCGGTCGGTCACCCCAAAACGCAGACCGTGCAGACTGAGTACTTTTTTTCTTATTCTTGTTTTCTCATTTACTTTTAACGCGCAGTATTTTTGGTTCCAGTTACAAATCAGTGTTCAGTTATATATCGGAGTGTTTGTTATTTATCCACAGGCAGCGCGAGCTAGGAGTACAAAATATACGTATGTAAAGTAGGACCCATATATCCCTGGTGTCCTTATAGCCTAGGATTATTTTTTTTTAATAAAATTGCCTAAGAGCACTCATAGATTTTATATCTATATAGTAATGAGTTCAGTCATATCTGGAGAGGAATGGATAAATTGACTCCATGATGCAATTTTTTGTAAAGGATTAATTCCCCTTGATTTACGGATTCAAGATTGCTAAAATTACTGCAATTTACTTTAGGTGAATCCAGGACACATCAGTTTTGCGCTCCTTTTGGGATAAACATGGATCTAAACAGGTACTGAGCACAGAAAATGGCATTGTGAAACTTTGTACTCGATTTGTATAGAAAAGCAATATTTAAACCCTTGAAACCCTCTATGGTATGTGAGGTTCTAAGAGTGGTTCTGGTTCTCTTAATATTCTTAATATTCTACGAAATTTATGACAGACATTTTGCGCAAGTTGAGTAGAAGATTTTAATTTAAATAGTATAAATTTCTACAAGCATTTTTGTCCTCCAAGTATCCTAGAAAATTTTGTTTTTACAGGTTTAGGATTAAAACTCCTTTGGTACAAGTAGACAAATATGAAAGGAGATATATTTTAGTTTAAACAAATATCGAAAGCTTTTGTATAAATTAAACTATCAAAAATTTAGGATACTCAAAATTCTGTAGAATATTTACGAAAGGATACTAAGGGATAAAAATGATTTTAAAAAAGCAAACGTAATTATTTTTCACGACTGCCCCAGGTTTCCCTTTCTAAAACACAATATATTTACATTTTCAACCTCATTTGATATTACTCCACTTTAAAATAATTAGTTGCATGGAACCTATTAACTCATTCTTTGCTGGTCTGTTTGGTTACTCAAATACGAAAAGCAGAAAAGAAAAACATATATCAGAAACAACAAAGTTGACAGACAACTGAAAAGTTTCGAAATGTTAGTTAAATTGCTGAAAAATTGCATCTTATTTGATAGATGCTTCCCCCAATTGTTCATTTTAAATACAGTATAAATATGTACATTATTACACATGCTAGAAGTCCAAAACTATAAAATTACTTCTACATATTTTACTCAGTTTGTTGCCATGCAAAAACTATGAAAATGTCATCTAGAAATAAAACGTTATTCTATATAATTATTTGCTGACCAAAGACCGTTTACAGCTCAACTGAACGGAAGTTTTAGCGACCTTCACTTACTGGTCAGCGGTGACCAGCGGAAGCGAGAGTCCTTGGTAAAATATTAGATCCCAGTCTTTTTAAGTACTACACCAGTTCTTTTCCCGCGAGAAATCACCGTTTCCGACAAAAAAAAATCTGTACAAAACAACAAGATCAAGGTTAATTCTAGCCAAATACCAAAAAAACAAAAAACTGACCTTTGTTCTTACAAAAGAAATATAACAGACTCGAAATACTAGAAACTACAATGATATTTTTTACACGTTATAAGTTATAACCTATATTTTCTATGCCCTAATGTAAAGACTGCAGCTAACCTTATCTATGACTCTAGTTCTGTGGTATCATAATATTTTGATAGGTTCCATTAATTATCATTTAATTTGAGCCGTGAATTAACGACTGCAATAGTGCAAAACGTCGAGGATGGTCAATTTAGTGCTCGGATTAACTTCATCCGAAAATCTATATCAAAAATGTTCTAAGCATTATTTTAATAGTTATAAGTATATACAATGAGCCTGGTGAAATGACAGTTCACGCAGGCTTTCATGTACCAGTCACCAGTCGTCGACTTAACTTGACTTAAACATATCGCACAGCATTCGCTCAATAGGGACGTTGTCAAGAGCTCCGCGGAAAAACAAATCTTCGATCATCTTCGGACTGACTGATCGCAAAGACGGAAGCATTAGCAGCAGTTTACCGAATCGAACTTGTTGATCAGGACTGTGGCTGCGGCAGTATTCTCCCAGCATGGCTTGCGCTTGATCCTGAAGCCTCTCTACCATGTGAGGCGCTCTGAGGCCACGTAGGTCTGCAAGGAATTGTGGGGAAAATAATGAGTATAAGCTCCAATGTAAATAGTACGCGTTTCAACAAACAGAGTTGCCAAACGAACTTCCAACTTGTCTGAAGCACACGTTTAATCAGATTAATTGGCACTTTTACGCATGACCTTTGATTTTATTACGCTATAGATCGAATACTCAACGTAACATGACTGGCCAAAAAATAATGAGTATAAAGAATTGACAGCTGTCAAACTGGACACAGTTTATAGTAGTAAAGTTTATCGTCGTCGCCCTCCTCGTTGTTGTTGTCGTTGTTTTTGTTGTTGTTGTTTTTGTTGTTGTTGTTTTTGTTATTGTTGTTGTTGTTGTTGTTGCTGTTGTTGTTGTCAGTAACACTACAATTTAAGGATGAAAAGTGTACTTATAGTCGATAAGTGCAGTCATGAAAACAAAAAAACAAAAGAAATACCGCGATCTTAGACTAAATTGATGACACTTAGCCACTCTTCCAATGGCTAACTCTTATCTCCCCCCGGTCGCCCCCCTCCCTCCCCCACACCTCACTCCCAGACTGCAATGTGAAAAGCTTACCTGGTTTAAAGAGTACGATGGCTTTTAAACAGGCATATTCAGTAGAGTCAATCTGTACTCGCTTGAATCTTGCCACAACATTCTGCAAGAGACGAATATCCGCCATTCCTGCGACTATTTTATCAGTAGGAGCTTTGTCCACTTGCAGACCAGCTGCGGAGAGAAGAGGACCCATGTCCACTGGCAGAGAGAACTGGGCTGCGCTCAGAACAAACAGCTCACTCCAGCCCTCCTCCAACAAGATAGCCTGATCACGGAATGGAAGGTCCAGAAATGTTGGTATGTTCCTCGCCCAGGTGACCGACATGTACAGTAATTGCACGGCTGATTCATATACAGACTCCGGTGAGGGTTGATATACCATTGGCGTTCTGTCACTTGAGTCCTCTGTTGCTTGACTGGGACTGGAGTGAGCTTTACTTGGGGAAGGCTGGGCTGTGTTGTCTCTTGTTTCAATCATACTTGCTATCGACAGAAATCCGCGCTTTTTTGAGGAGTCTGGTGACTGGTTGTTATTCTGGCCGTGGTAGGGTGACTGGGGAGCTGGAGGAGAAAAGCGTGGAAGCTCGTTGGACCTGCTGTGATCAATGTCGGCTTCTGGGCTGCTTTGACTCTGTGGTCTATCCCCGGGATCGCTTTTGAGATAACTGAATTGTGGTTCTGGAATAGGGCGTGATGAAGGCTGCTCATAAGCGCTGCTAAGCACTGAACGCGCGGGAACCATTGGCACAACTTGCGAGGAGCGTGGTGCACGCTCGTGTTGAACGGCTGAAAAGAGAGAAAGCGTGTGACAATTTGGCTGAGTACTGAAACGAATCCAACTGAATCTGAATTAGCCATTCAAATTTTTTTACTGCCATTCTTCAATTTATTTCAAATTTATAAAGCAATTTGAAATTCTAAAAATACTTGAACGGTTTCTATAGACCTTTAGGGTTTGTTTAGTTTTCGCGGTACATGTTGAGTAAAATGGACGCGACTTCCGACAGTGAGGGCACAAATTTTGTTGGCTTTTTTCCTAGTTTATTTTTTATTATCAATTTTTGGTCAAACTTAACTTTACACACTGAGAATACAATTAAACTCCATTGAAACGTTCTATTTTTTTTTTTAATTTACAGTTTTCAAATTTTCGAAAACGAAAAGATCGCGTAAAATAAATGCTGTGCAATTTTGATCATAATTATTATTAAAAAAAATAATAACTCTGTCGAAGAGACTTTCAAAATTTGCCAGACAGGTTTTTTTAAAAAACGGTCATGAAGAGTTTTAATAAGTTTGGATAAAATTGTCGGCTGTATCTAGAACAGAGACTAACCAAAACGTAAATTAACATTCTTAAATGTTGCTCGGCAAAACAATCTGTAACAATGAGTAATAAAAACATTTTTTCGCTAGACATTTAAAGGTGATTGCGGTTCATGTGTCAGACCTCTTTTGGTCTAAGGATCAGTCTCATTCATCAGATAATAGTATGTTACACTACAGAGAAATCCGTGGCGAAGCTTAATTTTATTTCACATCACGTATTTGTTTAAGTGGAAAGTTCTGGAAAGGTTATTCATAAACTATGCAATGCATTGGGAAATAATATTTTACATAATTTTGTGAAATTATGTAAAATAATAATTTCACATGGGCATGAAAAGCAAACGAAGATGAGCAAAAACAAACGCACGATTTTGGAGAGTCACGTTCTTGCATCTCCGACTTAAATTTTAAAGAACTGGAACATTTTCAACAAAGGATTATTTTCCTCAAGACAAAATTGTCACCATGAGTGCCAAAGGCTTCAAGGGAAAAATTATTCTATCCATTCTTGGACGGATATCGCAAAACAACAGTACACATGACGACCCGTCACTGGCAACAACACGAGGAAAATGTTGCCATGCATGAAATTGGAGACGTAACTATTGCAGGATTTAAAAAGTGTCAAGGCAGCTTTCCAGTGTGGAAGAATATCCTAACAGGTTATGAAGAATATTACATTATAATTCTATTTCGTAGCAACCTGGTGATATTCTATTTAAAAATGATTTTCAGAAACACCTGTCGATCGTAATTAGAAGATCGATATGTGCAATTTCTAGCTGTATTCAGCTGAAATTTGATCAGAAATGACTTGAATTGGTCGATAAATTGTAGTTTGAGCAAACTGAAGTTTAAACTTTTAGATGAAATTAAATTTTTAAGGTTTTGCAGAGGTGGAGAGGAAGTTTTAAAATTGATCTGGATACTTTCAACCATCTTCCTCAATTCTACGTGACCTGATATACCCCACGATCAGTATAACCACCAACTTGTAGATGACAGAAATTTGTGCCCACTCATAAAAATGTTTACTTTAAAACCGGTTGCGTCAAAACGTTTGGGAAGTGCTACACTTACCGGTAAAGAATCCCCTCAATATAGCTATACAATAAATGAAAATATTTGGGTGCGGTACGGAATCATTTTAAGAGTGGTAATCATTGTTACCATGACTTTAGGGTAAAGACTCGTAACATCTTGTCTTCTGGATGTGTTCTTAATCGCAATGAAGTGGGCATAGATAATGGTTTACTTTTTGGTTGTCAAAGAAACCATTTCGCGGCCGTCGCGACGGATCACGCAAATACACAATGAACCAGCTGGCAATCTAGATACCTTCCGAACTTTATAGAATATGACGAGATAACAGTTCGATTTTAATTTGGCAGAGTTCCGCAATCTTACACCAAATAAACTGTCGGTTCGTTGTACTAGATACTTGTGCAACGCGCGTGTAACAGTTCGCTACGTTCAATCGCTGCAGTATCGATGTCACCCTATGGAGAGAACTCTTACAAAGTTGACGCGAGAAATTTACGCTAACATCAACCTGCAATAGTTAGCATAACTTTTGTTAGCTCCAAGCCGTAAGGCTCAACGCCCTCTCGACTCGATCACACATCGCGATTGACTCAAACAAGGCTGTTCTGAATTATTAAACACCGACCGAGTCTAAACCAAAAGTACCTCTCGGGTCGCAAAAAACCACAGTCGACCAATGTTTTGATACCTGCAACTCGCCCGCAAGCAAACTGTTTTGAGGCAAAAGAAGGAACGCGAGCTAACGCTAAAAAACGGTTCGTGTGAGGACGTCAAAGAAAGCGCTGTAACGCAGCTACGCGATTTGATATTTTCATTAGCGCACAATTAGAGCTCCAAAGGGAAAAAAGGACCGACCTGTAATTAAGATTGCATAAATAATAAATGAAACCCGCTCTCTATAGTTTGAACTGTGGAAATGCAGATGTTTTCTTGGCGCAGTGATCAGAGTTTTGTTCTTAAGCTGAACAGAAAACGATTTATTCCCTAAACTTAAATCAACGGTTGAATTAATAAAGTAAATTAATATCCTTTGAGGTGTCTGCTCCACTCCCTTCATATTTTTCATCAGTTTTGCTTATGATATCAGCATTAGGTGGTAAATTAGCTCTCTAGGGTGGTAAACACGCAAATGTATAGCTTGTCAGTGATGAAACTGATAAATTTATCTCTGATGTTCAGGTTTGTGTCGGCATAAACAGAATTTCCCTTCGTTTTCTCTTCAATAGCAGAAGATTACTTTTCTACAAGCCTTACGAATCACAACATTCATGCGAAATCATTAAATGGTTGTTCCCTCTGTAAACAGTTACTGAGAGGTTGAGATTTGCTCCGGAGAACACTGATCGCAGTTAGTTCAGAGAGAAATCACCTCTTGAATCCTTCCCAATAATTTTGCTGTTCCAATTGAAATTGCCAATCAGATAGAAGGAAGAACAAAAGAAAAGAGCTAAGCACGTACTAATCCGCATTTGCAGGTTAACTGGGTTCATAACGTACTTATAAATTTTCGCAAACTGCTCTGCACGCTCGAACGAGCAAATACTGTACAAATACATAGCGACCAGCGCGTACACGGATTTCCTAAAATTCGACGTTCAGACCCGCCAGTTGTATTTAAAAAGGTCAAAGATGCACTAAAACGGTGGAGAAATTCTGGTGAACTTTGTTCTCTTACCATCTTTGTTCATCTTTACGTCAAAGCACTTCTTCAACCTACAGGCTTGACATTGATTGCGCCTCGTCACATCAACCGTGCAGTTGCCTCTTTCCTTGCACTGGTACGTCAAATTGCGGCGAATGCTTCGCTTGAAGAATCCACGACAACCGTCGCATGTGAACACACCGTAATGTTTCCCGGAAGATCTGTCTCCGCAGACTCTGCACAGAATAATAGGTTTGCGATCTACAGCTAGAGAAGCGAATAGGGCTGGTTAGTGCATAAACAAGGCAGGAATTGAAAGGTTTCGTTCAAAAACCTAGCAACCAATCATCGATGAACATCAGGTTTTGTTTTCTTTCTGGAAGAATGGCTCTGCAAATTGTAGATAAGTATTTTTAGGAAACCTCGAGCTGCTAATGGCTCAAGAAGTTTGTTCGATCAGCTTGTGGCCAAGTCAAATCAGTGCGAAGCAACCTCGAGTCGTAATCGTGAACTAATCGAAAAGAATTTCCTCTAAAAAGTCAGAGAGCTCCGCAACTTATGGCGGCAGTTAATGGAGATAAAAGCGCTTCGGAGAAGCTTTGTTTTGGGCAAATTTGAGCCGTGTTTTTAAAAGACACCCTCCTCAAAGTTTTCATTGATGTCTCGAGCAGACCAGAATCAAAACAAGTCGGTGATGCCAGAAACACGCCTTAAAAATTAAGAACGCTTGGAAGAAAAATTCTTCAGCGTTTTGCCATACATTTCTCCACACACTGATCGTTCATTTTTTACCGTTAGAAAGAAATTAGCTTAATTTGATTATCTTTCTCCAGGTGTAATGCAACAAAGAAAGTTTATATTGTGAAGAGGTTGTTCTGGCCTTTCGTTTCACGTGCTAAACGCCGGCGTGAAAAGGCGATTTAAAAAGTCATTGAAAACATAGTTTCTTGTACGAACCTTGCATGGTGTGCTCTGTTTCCAACGGCAGCTGAAGGGGCGAACGTTCCATGAACGTTTCTGGTCGAGTTTAAGGGACAACACCTCGCTGTTTCAATCGGCTAGGGAGGCAGCTGAGGTGTTTAAGCGATTTCCCCAGGTAAACGAGCAAGTTGAGTTAAATTTATCCACGGCAATGAAAATGAACAGGTGCGCGTGTGTAGCTGAGCGCTGATTGGTCACCGTGTTAGCATTGCGACATTTCGTCGCTTGCCATTGGCTGATATCAGGAGGGAAAAAGAACCTCGCTTGTTTCCAGGAGGGAAGTCACAATCGCCGCGTGTGAAATCGTCATGAAAGCTGACTAAGTGCGTCCCTGATTATGCATGCTAATACGGTCACTTAGGCTTTAGTCCGTAAATTGAATGCAACAACGTATGGCAGAGTAAAGATATGATAACCCAGAATGAACGGTCCCACATTGATTTCGTTCCCTAGCCAAGAGTCTTGTGTGCGAGAAGGCGCATCAAGGGTTAGAAACCACAAAGCCAAAAGAGCTAGGAGTCTATTCATCGCCACAGATTGTTAATGACTGAGCAAAACACTTCGAAGGTCAATTCTTTAACTGAGCGCTTTGTTTGCATGGCTGACAAAAGGCGAAAGTAAAGGAACGAAAGAGCCTTCTTAATCACAAAAGAGATGAAGACAATTTAAAACCAGTGGAATTTCCATTATAATTCTTTTAAAGGCACGTGCTGCGAGCACAAAGCCCGAATAACTTCCACCTGCAAGAAAGCCCATCGCGCATGCTCAACAACATGCTATTGCTATCGATTGCGCGAACAAAGTTGTGAAATATTTATGACCACATTTAGCTGAAATAGAGCTCAATCTACGAATTTATTAAAATGACCAGAATCAAACAAAATTAAACTCCACTCAGTTTCAGGTCTCGATGCGGTTTTCAGATAGGAGACGTTATGAAGCAAAATCCTCAGTTTGTCCAAAGCTGTTGAGCTTTCTTTTGCCGCGAAGAGCCCAGATAATTTATGTTAAAATAGCTCCCCTCGTGTAAACAGCCTAAGTGTGGTCATTTCCCCTAGCGAGGTTGTCAAAGCAACTTTGACAGAAATTTTGACCGAATTAATATCGCTCCAGAACGTGCAGATGTGTTGTGGATTGTTTACAGCCAAAAGCGGCGTTTCACAATGAGAAGTTATCTTTCCCTGAAAGAAACCCTAGCGGTCAACATGGCCTTTTAACTTTCTCTGCCATTAAAAGGCTACAGATCGATATTGATGTTATGATGGTGTCAAGTTGCCTGAAAAGGGCTCTTGATGTTTCAACGTCGCTCATTAGAAATCTCTGGCAACCGGCCGTCTTGAATCATATCAGATCGGAACAAGCCATTAATGATTTAAAATCAAACAGTAGATTTCCCTCCAAGTTGGCAATAAAATATCAAATTAAAAAAAAACTTTCCTTTTATAGTTTTTCGACGTTTTGTGAAAGCGATCGACGTTTTAAAGAGCGAAACCGATCCTATAGGAAAGTCGGAAGCCTGATTTTTTTTTTTTTTTTTTTTTTTTTTTTCCCATTAAGACTTGTTTACTAAAGAAAATCACAAGTGCTTTTGTGAAGGGGACATGTGTGAACTAAGAGCTTTCACACGCTGGGTCCGCAACTTAGTAAAACAAAACTTCCCACTTCATATTTGATTCCGAGATCAGTTTGGCAAAAATGAGACCTTATTTTAGCAGATTCCTATACATAATTTAATTGCTTTTCAGTTTTCCTTGGGTTACGAGTGATGTTTTTGCAAAGTTTGCACGGGCAACTTCTCTGTAATAAACGCCGTGGATTTCAAATTCTTTGCCCCAGCAACGCGTTTCAAATCGCTTGAAATCTTAGCCCATATTTTCAAATAGTTTTGACCTTTCAAGGTGTGTTGTAAAAAGGCTACATTTATGTTATCGCTGGGTCATCATCAATGACGACCCACAAAACGATCAGGGTGCAGTGTCTGAATGTAGTGTGCAATAAATCAATATGCGGCGGGGTGAAAAACCAAAACAACTTTGTTTCTTTTCATTTCCGTGAGCTACTAAGAAAATATTACAACAACATCACTGCCTTTACTTACGAAACAACATACAAAAACTCAGCTCTCGGTACCTGATTGCGTTAGAATCAATTCATTTTTGCCTTTAAAAAAATGCGTTCTGGATTTTTTTTTTTTTTAACAGTTAGCTGATAAATGATTGCAATGGATTTCCTCTGAACTTTTGTTTACTCAAGTTGTGAAAGCGTTCGTAAAAGAAGCTTACGTTGAACGAAAATAAAACTTGTGGCTGTATCTTCGCCAGCCGGAGCAGTTAAAGTTGCACGCACGAGTGAAGCTGTGATTAGCCCGGTTTAGAAGGGGGGGAAGTTGCACCCATTTTATTATGATACCAGTTAGTAAAGGTCGACCATTATTATAATTTAACAACGTGCGCTTTGTTGTTTGAAGGAATCGTGTTATATCATTGAGGCCTATTCAACTTCAGTTTTAAACAAAAGAAGCTATTTTAAAAGCATTCCGCCTACTGGAGCACAAACAAAGCACTAAAGAGTGTAAACAAGATAGATGAATTTTTCTTGGTGCCTTCTACAAAATGAAAGTTTGGTTACAACTATAACGTGGTTTTTAAACCTCTTTCACAGTTTCCGCACGTTAATCATGCATTTAATTGACTGCGCCAAATGAAAAACTCGTTATTAAAATACACCCAAATGCTAATGAAGTTATCAGGATTATAGTAAATCAATAACCGACCGACCCTTTAAAAAGGATTGCAAACACCAAAGTGACTGAATTGAATTTTGAAGTATGCAGTCACAAATGAAAGGTGTTCATTTGTCATGGTGGACTTGAACTTTACATTCGCACATGTAAACATCTTACTTTTAGGTTTTGGGTATGTCTCTTGAAATTTAATATTGAACAGTTGAAGGCAGACCATTGAATGAGTGCAAATATTACAGCAAGCCATTTTGTTGTTATCCACGTGGAATTGAGCATAAATTTAAAACAAAAATTTGAAATGCATGGAGGAAAATACTTGAGGTTTACAAATGTGTGTTTCAAAACCCGATGTAACAAACAAAATTACCCGCGTTCATTCACACAGATTTGTAGGAAATCTGGCGTTCTGTTCTTTTGTAGTAAAACTGGTTTCCTGGGGAACCTACAGACAGTAAGGCCATTGTCATTGTTATTGCGGCCATGCCATTGAACCAGTTTCCAAGGTTAAGTTTAGGCCGGTTATTTTCGTTTTGTGAATAAAGTTATTATGTCTGACTTGAGAAGAACACAAGAAGAGAAGAGGTTTGTTTCAGACACAGAGTGAACTTTTTAATCTTTGTTAACTGTTTTTTCAGTTTTTACTGGCCAAGTAGCAAAAACAACGTGGAGAGGTAACTTAACACCACTTGAACAGCCAAACATTCGCCCTGTTGTTCAAGTTATCGCTGCTAGAAGCACATGAGAGCTGACCTTCAATGAAATTATATCGAATTGCTCTGTGTTTCCTAATATCTCAAAACACTCCAAACAGTGTTTCGTCACCGCACTTCCAAACACGGAGAAGATAGTTGGAAATACTCCATAGAAGCCTCTTCGTAATTTAAGCTCTGTAGCTTGTGTGCGCCGCCAAAGAGCAGGAATACGAATCGATTTGGTCTGAGATAAGACTGAGATAGATTACAGATTTCGATCAACTTGGCCTGAAATAGGCACCCTGTCAGCTCTGGCCTGGTTTGGGTATGGCCTTAAGAGGAAACTAAATTTCTCTCACTAGAATAGAGAAATTTAAAGCCCTTTTCACCTATTTACACCAATAAAAGCCATTCCGAATCCGGGAGGGGTGTACTCCCTTATATGGGCTAAGGAGGTATGTGCGGCCCCAAAGGGTTGGTCGTCTAGCTTTTTTGGCCAGAAATAAGGCATTAGTTCCATTTTTATCTCAAATAGGGTATTGAATTTTTTCTGGTCAGGTCATAAATAGGGCAGCGAAAATCGCAGATTTTGGTCTTAAATAGGGTAAGGGTTATGGAAAGCGGGCCGCCCACCAACCCAATTTTTATGCGAGTACCCCCTCGGTTTCTGGTTAGTTGAGGTCGTGTTTTTGAAACGTATGTTAAATTTCAGAAGACTGGAATAGAGTATCGATTTCTTTCTAGACAGGTCTGAAAGAGGAAATCGAAAATCTCGTATTTTTGTTTGAAATAGATTTATAGTTTCAATTACCCGAACGCGCTACATACCCCGACACAACTTTCGTGGTAAGGTCAGGTAAAGCATTTATTTATACCTCCAGAGTACCCCCTCAGGAAAATACAACACAAAGCGGAGTTTTTCTTGGAGAACTTGCAGGTGCATAAATAAAATTTTTAACAACTCACACATAGATGTGTATCTTCTCAACAGAAAATGAAGCTGAGAAGAAATTAAGACGCAGAAATAAAATATAATTCAAGAAATAAAATTCAAGTTTGATTTCACTAATTTATGTCTCCTTAATTGTCACAAAGTGAACTGTGTTCTTATTGATAAGTAGCCATAGCTTACTAGGTTGGGAAGTAAAATACTAAGTTTAGGACGGGGCACGTTGCATGTAATCTTTGTTCACTAAGAGGCCTAAAGCAGAGTAAAAGAAGATGCTTTTTCATATGACGCTCTGTATAAATTGTTTATCTCTATATTATCACTATATTATTGTCTCAAAAAGATTCTCTTTTTCTGTCTTTGACTTTTGCGATTGTATCTCCTTGCTTGCCTAGTTCTAGGACGGCTTTCTCCCAAGCCTTCACGATCAATTGATTTTGGTGACTTATCCGAGACGAACGGCCCGAAAACGATTGACCGAGGTGGAATTGGGGAGTACTTTCAGAAAAGCTGGGTGAGGGTGTGAAGCTCACTTTCCAGAACCCTTACCCTATATTTACGACCAAACCCTATTTATGCCCTGGCCAAAAATTTGATGCCCTCTTTATGACCGTTGCGGCTGGCACAGTTTCACTAAACATAAGTTATAAAGGGCTTTTGTTGACAGTCCTACTGGTAATGATGAAAAGGTAGCTTCTTCTAAGAAACGTACCCAATTCAAGACTAGAGTGCTTAAGCGTACCGTATTTAAGACCAAAATGGCTAAAATCGATGCCCTATTTATGATCAAAACGGATGAAAAACCCTACCCTTTGGGGCCGCACATACCTATATGGCCCATATAAGGGAATCCGCACGGAACGTGGAACATCGAGGCCAAGGAATTGGGCAAGCTCCTTGTTTGTTGTCGGTGTTTTCGGCTTCTTTCTTTGCTCCACCATTTGTAATGGCTGCTAAACTGCATCAACAGGTTTCCTACGAAAGCTTTTCTTTCATTAGGCCAGCATTTTGTTAAAGCATTTTATGGACGTAAAAGCACTCAAAACACTTCCAGCAATTTAGTAAATAAAATCACTGTGAAACTATTATTTTCACTCACGTTACACGGAAGAACTGCCAAAAACTCGAACAAAAATCGCTCAAAAATGAACGCGCATCACGATCGAATTAGAAATTTAGTGTTGGTTTTAAAAGTCTCGCCATAGAAATGTGATTAAGCTATAAAATGAAACTGAAACTCATTAAAATTACGCCAAACAGTGCAGAGATGAACTTCGACTATTACCCAAGCATTGTTTTGAACATTCATTTTTCCGAGCAACCTTTTGCAGAGTACTCCGGCAATAAATTTCGCAATTCTTGGCCTCGGTTATTCTTGATGAAGAAAGCATGCAACAAATGTTGCTAATTCGCTCTAGGAAACGCCTCTCCGCGCTTTGCCGTTTAATGGCTCTAGTTGAAGAAATCCATTGCGACCTCCAGCTACAAAATAGTGGAATATTTTGAACCAGCCTTTTAGCTCCTAGCTAGAAGTTACGTCAGCAGAGAAATAAATGATTGACTGACTGACTGCCTGCCTGCCTGTCTGACTGACTGATTAACTGACTGACTGACTGACTGACTGACTGACTGATTGACTGACTGACTGACTGACTGACTGATTGACTGATTGACTGACTGACTGACTAACTGACTACAAATTACGGGTAATTGAGAGACTCAATAGCGTTTCCGTGACATTTATTTAGACTTAATGTATTAGTAAACTGTAAAGAATATCGCGAATCTCGTAAATAAGTTTCCAAAAATCCAGAGAATGCTGAGAAATTTGGGACGACCTTCCAGATACATGACATTGTACATGGTACTGCCGAGTAAAATAACGTTTATTTGAATATTGTCATCCCCAGCGCCTGCAGACAATGTCCTGTGAAACTGTCATGTGACAATGGGAGACCAATCATTGCATCGACCTTGCCAACAGTCAAGATTTTAAAAACCGGTTAGTTTGATCAACACGTGACAATCATATTTAACAGAGGACCATTAGAACGAAATGCTAAGAATACAAACATGAGAACCCTCGAAGGCCTCATTACTTTATACTAAACATGGCCGCGATTTCAACCACTCAGACTCATTCGGAAAATTTGGTTTTCGCTACAAAAGAATAACAGACTAGATGCTTGGCTAAATGAACAGAGAATCACACAAGTGACTGATGAAATTTCTTTATGTTTCCGCCCCTTTTGAAACTCCTTAGTAAGTGAAAAACTACCGTGGATATCTTTGGCATCACGAGAAACTCTTCTTAAATGGCAAACAGTCTTTTCAGTATCATTAAAAATTAAACAACGGTATCGAGAAAGCAAGTCAAACATCACGGAGAAATTCACGAATCCTGTACTAGTGAAAAAATAACCATAATTCGAAGAAATTTCCGCCGAACTGTGTTCAAACTGAGGAAGTGACTTCCATAGGTCTTAGATATCGATAACCTCCAAGGTGATCGACAGTAATAGACACTAAAATTCTGGAGAGAAATGAAAACTGAGTAACGGTAGGTTTGCGCTTTAATACTTCACACGGCGGAAAATATGAGTGAAGTCAGCTAAAACAAATAAAATCTCAGCCAAAGTTTCAGCGAAACAGCTTCGATTCTAGATCTCTTCGTGATAAACCGAGGAAATCTTTGAAACGCACGTGATGCCTGTAAGGACTACATCTGCAGCTTTTCGAGAGAGCGGAAAAGTAACAGTGCCGGGTACCGGTCAAAGTACTTATTTGAAAGCTTTGCCAACCTGCCTAATTGAACGCTGGAGGAGTTGATAGCTTGTCAACAAGTAGGCACCAGCAAGGCAGAAGCGACCAGTTGTATCATTAATTATTCACGGATACCAGCCTCACCCAGACCACAGATCAAAAGACATAAAGTTTCCTCGTGGAATTGATTTTGTTTTCACCGGTGGCCTGTAGAGGTCGATCAATTCATGTGCTTTTGACCTGTGCGACAATGAATTAATTTTAGAAACCACGAATTAATTAGCATCCGGGTTCGCTTTCTTTTAAGTTTCATATCAAACCGGTCGAATGGCTAAAGCCTGTGTCTGAATAGAAGTCCAGAAGTTTGCGCACTTAATTTTCCCCGCGAGGGAGAAAGCATTGCATCCCAATCTGAGAAAATCATGTTGATGACGTAAGACTTCAGAGATCTTTGGAGCCTTTCTCACTGGTTGTGGCTCGGTAAAAAAAATTTCACCCGCGAGGAACAAACCGTCACAAAATGTTATGCCAGAAACAAGATTTAACGGAAACGAAAAACCTTCCAGTACAGTAGTAACGCAAAGAGTAATAATTCTGTACTCAATAAACAGTAACACAAAAATGTAATGAAATCACGTTGTAACTGGCATGGCTTTTGAAGGCTCGATATAAGGTATCGACAAATTAGTAGCTCGGGGAACAGCTCAAAGTAGGTGTTTGAGCTTTTGTTGCACGCTAAAAAAGGGTTTTGACCTATATGTGTTCGTTTTTTTCCATCTTTTTTCTTGTAAAGTAATGTTATTTAGTCAATGTAAAATATGTAAATTGTACGTGAAACAATAAAAAGTGTAGACAGTAAATCTTTTTCAGGACTGACATATGAATAAGCCGTTACCATGATTTAATGATACAGAAAAAAATTCTAGCAAGTGATAAGCGCTTTTTTGTTTACCAGTAGATCATAAAATTACTACGTTTAATAAATTAGCTAAAAATCTTAATCCAACAAACAATTACCGTAGCTAGCTACTTTCTACCCGGCTTCCAGGCCTCGCGTAAATTTGGGCTTTTGTGATTGGCCCCTCAGCTCGGTTCCAGGTCGGCTCCGTGTAAATTCTCACCGTGTCTGCCATCTTGGAAAGACCATGGGAACGAGGTTGCCGTGGACCAACTGGTTAACAGCCTTAGGGTTTGAAATTCAATGTCAAAGGAGCTACGTCGCGGTTTGTGCATCTTGAAAAGTTAAGCCTAAGTTCTTTATTTGTAATCCGTGTCCATCTTCTCGATCCTTATCCATTCTTCCGTGATCCTTTATGATATTATCTCTTTGGTGTTTTTCTATCTTAAACTACTATTTGCAGGTGTCCCTTAATTTAAAGCTAATTTTGTACAATTCAAAATGCCGTGACTGAGCTCCTTTGAAAAGCTACCAAAGCTGTTCCTTTTCAATGAGCCTGCGATTATTGCTTGATTCCTTCCCTTGAATATCATGGTGAACAAATGATGATGATGATGATGATAATAATAATAATAATCGTTTTTTTTTTTTATCTCGGCAGATCCCAAAGAGGGAGGTTTGTTTTCCCATTACAGACCACGTGATATTCTCTAAAAAATTGTTTTTCTTTCTTTTTTTTAATCCATCCTAAAATTATTTATTCATATACACGCGAGTATCATCACATGGTCTGAAATAGGGCAACAAACCGCCCAAGATATAAAGGTCTATTCGACTTGATAATTAAGTTGATCCGAGTTGCATCATGGGATACTTGAATATTTCTCGTTTGGCAGATCCCAAGCTATCTAGAACGGACTACGAAGTCAGATGGTACTATTTACGGGGGTATATTTAAATTTCCAACCTTAAAAAAAAAGATAAAAAAAATATCCTATTCAGACCGAAATGGAGAGGTATGAAGATTAAAACGTGACATGTCGCTATGTCAGTTTTTTGTTGTTGTTGTTGTTGTTTTTTTAACCAGAAATACTCCAAAATTTACAATTTGGACAGCTTTTCTTTTCCATCTACTCTGAAATCTTTGCACTTGTTAAGGTTACGATCCAAGTCCTGTTATTTCTATGAAAATAATCTATGTAATGCCTTATTCACTTTTCACATTTTGAACGTTGCGTCACGCAATGCTCTTTTGCGTGATGTCAAGGAGATTTTTCTCAGAGTACACAGTCTACACAATGTGTTATGAAAATAGCAACATTTGGATTCATCGTGTTTACTTTTATCCCCAGCCAGCTTCGGCGTGAATTTGATAATACCCACACTGCCTTTATTACTGTAGACAATCATTTCTCTTGCATCCAATCGTATTTCACTATTCAGGACATGTGTTAATAATGTTATTGTTCCCGACCGGCAGTGGTTAATATTCTGCCACGTCGTTCGACTCGTCGTGTAATAACTGTAGTCGTGCATATCAGCGTCCTAATATCTAAGATGGAAAAAGACAACTGTGGTTATAACAAACACGAAACGTTTGGCAAGCTCATGGAATTCTACAAAGAGGTAGCTCCAGATTACGACCAGGTAAACAAAAGCATTTCTTATATTAAGCTTACATTTTCAATGCGGTACTTGTTTAAATGAGTCTACTATTAGAATCGCGGCGTCTTCGCGGTAAATAACCTACAAACGTAATCTTGACTTGTTTTACACGAATTGTACACTTTTAGAATTTCGTTGCCTCTTGTTTTTGCCTTGAATGGCGTTTCATGAACGTTGTTTTGTCCTTTTAATCGATTTCGCCATTATTCACCGGTTGGATGGATTCACGATGACATTAACTAGTGTTAATTTGCATTGCAGTGAACAATATTTATGACATATTCGCCTGATTTTCTCTCATTGTTTGATTTAATGAACGCAATCCCATCGTAAACAAGAACATGTTTTTGTTATTTCATGATTAATGTTGTCAAAGTCAAGGAAGATGTATCGATTCCGGCATGTGTCGTTTCCAAAGAGAGGAAAGGGGAAGAAGAGCCTGCCTACATCGCTTAAAATTCTGAATTCTCAGTTCTTCTTGCCTCTTTCTTCCCCACTGAAAAGCCTGCTCGCAGGCTAGTATTATTATTACTACTATAACTGAAAAATCTCAAACCGTTGATAGACCTGTCATTGATAAAACCTGGATAAAATGATGGGTTTGACTTGGGTTTGCGGCCTGTGTCACGCAAGTTAACAATCTGTGGTTGTCACGCACAGTATATCACGGTTTGCACATCATAGTTTCGCATGACACAAGGCATCACATGAGTTGGTCGTTATAATACGTACATTTCTGTAATAGTTAGTCAAGAAAGAGGTCAATTTTCATATGGTATCAGAAATTCAAGGCCTCCCTGCTCATGGCAATCCCATGCCGACTTCCTACAGAGCGTGAGTTTGGTGGGCTGGTGGTCTCTCAGATTCCATTTTCGTCGGTACGAGATGTGGCAATGTATGTAAAGTATGTGTGTATGCTGGTCAGCAACGAATACACAACATTAATGTCCCAAAATGTTAGAATTCGTTCGGACCTTTTATTCAAAAAAGCTTATATCCTGTGGAAATTGTAGGAGTTTTAATGTTCCGGCTTTCTTTTGACAGGATGTAGAAGTCAACAGAGGGTACGTTGGACACGAGAATAGCGCAAAAATATTAGCAAACGCCCTAAAACAATTTAAGTTTTCTGAAGATTCAAGAATTCTTGATGTTGGTGCCGGAACAGGTCTGGTTGCAGAAGCATTGGTTAAGAGGAAGTTCACCAACATTGATGCTTTAGATGCGTCAGAAGATATTCTCAAAGAAGCGGAAAAGAAAGGAATTTACAAGAATTGTTACGTGGATTTACTGGGTCCCAATCGACGTTTACAGCTGGAAGACAACTGCTACGACGCAACCATTGCAGCTGGTGTTTTTACGTTAAACCACGTGAAAGCTGAAGGGGCCATGGACGAAATGGCGAGAGTTGTAAAGTCGGGTGGATTGGTTTGTTTCACGATTAGGGAAGATGTGATGTTTGAAGCAGAGTACGGGTACCAAGACAAAATGGACCAACTGTGCCGCGAGAAAGTCTGGAAGCTTGTATCACAGAGCAGGGAACAGTACCATAGCAAGAGCGACTGCATGAAATGTTTTGTGTACATTTACCAAGTTTTGTAAGGCTTACTGGTTCTTTCTTTCGTTCTACGTACAAAGTTATAAGGGAGGGCAAAGTGGAATTTTGGTCAAATCAGGATCAACCCTAGCCAGGAAAAACTTTCAACGTTGATTTCATGAATAAAAACTTTTATTAAACAAACTTTATTATTCTATCTTCAGATTTACTTCTTCTTCTTCTTTTTTATTTAACTCCGATGTAGGGTAATATACTTTAGTAATAAATCCTTTTAATCAGCATCGGCATTTTTCTTACTGCTCCAGCTGAACATGGTAGATTTGGAAAATGTAGTTACCTTGGGGACAAAAATCTCAGAAGTGAAATGATCCAGTCCATCATTCCGGTAATCATATCCTGTTTGCATTCAATTTTACATTTAGGACTGACTGTACTCACTGCTCAGGGTTTTTTTTTTTTTTTTTAATGCAGCTTCCGAGATTTTCATGTCGTTTACTTGCATGGACCCCATCGACTTAGGCAAAATGAGGGGGCACCCCGGGGACAGCTTGGAATCTTGCAAATGAAGGTTTTTCCTTGAGGTCACCTTGGCGAGACTCTAAAATCGCTACATTACTCATGACAGATCTCGGAATAGTTAGCCTGACTAATTTACGATTTTGATCGTCCCCGCAATCTTAACAGGCTTGATTCTTTTTATTTATTTAGTCCTCTTCTATCCTCTTCAATCCTGACACAGATACTTATTACATGCATGTAAGCTTTCATTCATGTATCTCGTCAACGGCACTGCTGTTGTTTTTTGTCCGCCATAATGCATGTCACTGCAAGTATCCAGTGGATATTTTAGTGGGGATCTCAGATATATAACAGTAGTTACGTTTACTTTATTTCTCATGGCGGAATTGTACCTTTGGGATACAAGCACTGCACTATTTTCCGGCGATGAAATTTGACCTTAATCAATTCAAAAGCTGTTAAGGTTTTCAGAGAAGAGAATATTATTCTTTTCTTTCTGATGATTTCGTTCCTCCTTTAAACACGAATTGAGTTTTACTAAAAGCGCGCTTACTAGACGATTCCTAACACTGTGGATCGACTTGTTCAGGCGGTTTAGAAGGTGAAGGACACTATCTACACCACCCTCTGTCAGTGGGGACGAAGTGTTTTTTTTTTTTAACCCCAGTGATTTGCCCACAAGATCCAGACAGACCCTCTCAACTAAGTCCCACTTCAAGCAGTTTAAGCGGGATCATTTCAATCATTTGAGAGCTGAAAACCGTTTGTCTAAGCGGCGAAGAGTACAGCGTGATGTTTTCCCTACCTCCCTGATCTTTTTACTCGTTAATTTGATGTTGATTCCGTAATTTCTCTCTTAACTCAGAAACCAGCATCTTCTCTCTGTGCATTCTCTCGTTTGACTCTTCCGTGCTCATGTTGGAATATCTAAACGACTGTTGTCTCGATGGCGGCATTCTCTCTTTGGGAAAGGAAAACATGTCTGCGCTTAACAAATCTTGACTGAGACGAGTAGGAGAATGACACGGTGGGCTGTTTGGCGGACAGCGATGCGAATTGTTCAGATTGTTTACGGACTCTATTATCTTTACTTCCATTGCTCGTGGAATTCTCATATTATCGACAAACGATGGCGAGAACATAGCTCTGGAGTTCGTCTCTCCGTGGTGCAATTGCTCTATATATCCTCGTGGATAATGGTCCACTGGATGCCTTGGGTCGCGATGGTTACCGTAAGCCCTGAAAGAAAGCAGCGAACCCTTATTAGTATTGGAAAATTAAAATGCTCTTGTTGTCGTTGCCTTTGTCGTTGATTGTTGGGGTGGTGGCGGTGAGTTTGGTGATGATGGTAGTGGTGGCGTTGGAGGTGGTAGTTATGGTGGTGGTGGCGGTGGCGGCGGTGGAGGTGGTAATGATGGTGATGGTCGGTGATGATGATGGTAGTGATGTTGGAGATGTGGTGCAGTGATGGCAGAGGTGTTAGGGATGTGGTGCAGTGATGGTAGTGATACTGGGGATGTGGTGTCAGAAACGATAGTGGTGGTGCGGTGGGAATGGTTGGTGGAGAGGTGAGGTTAAGGAGGGCTGGGAAAGAATATACTGCCCAGGTCGAAAAATCCTGTCTTGTCTCATACTAATTAATAGATCAGTGATGTTTCGATTTGTAAAATCCTTTTCAGTGAGCATCCTTCCAATCACACCGAACAAAAACAAAATTCAATATAAACAGAAGTTCACTACCATTACAAGGGCACATTTAGAGATAAGCCTATGGGGTACCTCGAGATTCGATTCTTCTGTATTAAAAATCTCTGTTTAAGTAATAGCAAACCATAGTAATCCATTTGAAGATAACGATGTCACGACTCATCTCTGGTGTCTGGTCAAACCTGTCCGCCAGAGCAGATCCCTGTCCGCCAGAGGCGAAACTGAAAGTTGCTTTAATTCTCGGACCCATTGCACAAAAATGTTATGAGACCTATCATCCCTGCGATCATGTTTTAAAGACAGAGAAACAACTTAAATTCATACACCTGACGTAGGGCGAACTCTGGAAGGTGTGGCACAAGAACGTTCAAGCTTTAAAGAGACTCAATTATGCGCCCATGGCGCTACGAGGACAGATGATAATGATGATGATGTTTTAATGAACGCCTACTACATAATTTCCGTTAAATGTTCTTCAGTTCAGAGCTCAACAACTCGCTTCGGCCTGATTACCGTCTCCATAGCAACGTTTTATGCACCTTCTTTACGTCACATTAAAAACGTGATAGTTTTCGAAGAACTCTAGTGCAATCAGTCCCTGCGTTATTCAGCGAGCGTGGTTTGAGAACGAACGCCAGAAAATTCTGCTGCAGTTTCGAAGCGTTATCAATTTATAAAAAGATTCAGCGAGTGACCTGTTTTTTTCCAAATGGTAATTAAGGGAAAATACGATCTTACCTTTTATTTTTGCGGTTCCTTCTTTGGCAGCAAATGACATAGCTGTAGTAAATAGCTACTATTATCATAGTGACCACAAGGACTCCAGCCACACACCAGATGACGATCATCCAATACGGAATGTCTGTGTCTACAGAATAAAAATAACGAAAATCAAACATGATCATCAAGCAGTTCGGAAATAGTCAAAGAGAATACCATGCTGTTTGTGGATAAAAGTCACTTTGGCTTTCAGGGTGTATTACCGCTAACATTTGTTACGGTTTGGCTTGCACGCGTAAAGTTCTTAACAAAGTTGCGAGCATCAGTAACGCGAAGATCAAGGCAACCGTTAGCCGTGTTGAAACCACTCTATTGCAACGTATACGATCTGTTACTACCTAATTCCTTGATTTACCATCAACTTGAACTCTTGAAATGGAAACCTACAATCTTCCACCAAGCCATTTCATTAACATTGTTAAACTAGCAAAAGTTAAGCTGAGGATATTATAGCTAGCAAATAAGTAAATATGAAAATTCAACAGTTATCTACTATTCTTGTCTTTACAACTAGCTACAGTGCCTCGGTACGTTCAAATAATTCATCTCACACAGATCAAACGTTTTAATTTCAAAAGAGGTGATGGGTCGCTAATATTAGGGTAAAAGAAGGAAATTTAAAACACGTTAACATTATGCAGCCTACTTTAGTGTCTTTTAACTGCTGACACAACTAAATTGTCACCTTTTGCCTCCGTTGTTGGCGATATAGTTGTTTCATTGGCCATACCAACCTACAAGAGAAGATCAAGCACCTAATCAAACATCATAGTCAGCACAGACCGAGCGCAACGAAGGTCCGTACAAAAACGACCGAGGGCCAAGATTCCCCAGCACGACTCGACCAAGCTAGGTTAGTAGGTAATTTATTATATGGCACAAAACAGAACATGCATGACTTATAACCATTTCCATGGAAACGGTCCGTATGGCAAAATCTAGACCAAGAAAGAACCAATCATAGCGCTTGTAGTTACCTCACGACCACCTTACCATATAATAAAACCGCGTATTGGTGGTGTTTTCTGGGTTTTAGTCAGAGCAAAAAAGGAAGGTATGTCTGATTGACTGGTGAAACGTTGAACTGTGTATTCGGCTAACTATGAACTGGTTATCCAAAAATCGGTTGCGAACTAACATTGTAGGTCGGCAATGTGTACAGAAAGTCAGAACGGCTACTAAAAACGGATATTATTGGATGCGGTTCACTTAGACTTTTTATCGACTAAACAACAGGCCATAGTATGAACACGGTAGCATAATCAAACGCATGGTCGCAAAAAAATGTTATGTTGAAGTTTGTTTCTCCCGGGCTAAAGCAGGAGAAATTACTTCTATGTACATTCTGCTATGTACATTCATTTGATGATCACGGACTGAAATTATGAGCCAAAGGAGACAATTCAATAAAAGGAAAATTAATGCTAAATCCAGCCTGAAACATCCGGCAGGTTCCTTAAGAATATGCAAAACACATTTGCTAATGATTTCGTAAACATCGATAGCTTTTAAAGCTAGAGGTTAAACGCATATATTTGTAAATTTAACGTCGAATACGTTTTTGATTTCGAATATGAGAAAAACGAGGATCTGTGTAACACAGTTTCGACGTTGGAAATTAATTAAAAAGGGACCAGTTCTTTCACGACATATTTAACTTACATTAGTTACTAAATGAATCGAAAATGAGCTAATTTAAGTTTGACGACGTGTTTTATTAGCGATGTAGTTATGTGAGGTCTTTTTTTATTGCTTTCTATATACACGGTAGAGTCGTTTGTTATTTAACGAGGTGATTTCCACACTGGTTATGATATGTTTAAATTGCACGCATACAAATGTTCTAAAATTAACGGGCAACTTACTTTGCTTAATTATTTTCTCCACGTCCTTTACATGACAGAGTCGCTATCATTGCAGGTAACAAATAATTCTCACGTGCATAGTAAAATAAGCTTTTCCATCAGTTATGTGCTTTGCAGTTTCGCAGAATAAAAATGTATGTGGCATTTGCGAATCATGCACAAGTATTGCTAGTAATATTATGACGCTGAACTTTCTTAATGAAGCGGTGGCAAGTTAAATTCGACTTACCTTTAATGCTTTAAATCCCAGTGGAGAAAATTACATAGTGATGCGATGTCCTCGCTGCCTTTCTCGTCTTCTTCCAAAAACGAAGCGGGAAGTTCTCCTTCGGGAAGCTGAGCGGAATCGAACGTACACGATCTGTCGTAACATTCGCTAATGGACTTCCTTGTTTGTAAATTTTAGCAGCTGAATACAACACAAGCAAAAATATCCAAGAAAAACCAACGGTCGGTTCCCACGTTTCCTGGCTATATTCAACAAAACCTGTGTCGAATTATTCCTTACTGTCGAACTGGCTCCACGAAAAGCCCAATTCCAGTAAGATTTTTTTTTTCCGTCGCGCGAGTGTTCGGTTCAAATGCAGTTCATCTGAAATCATTTAAAAGCATATTATTCCTGTTGTATTTAAACAACCGCGCTCGCTGAATAACATTTGTCTAATACTGAGTTCGTGCCAAGACATTCGGGAGCGTGGTAATTGAATAAACTCTGAACAACGAAACAAATGACGGAATACTTTCTTTTGCCTGATGGAACGGTAGTAACCGTCACAGAAACGCGTGCCTACTTCTCAATACTTCAAGGTCCAATACACGATTCGAAAACGCCAAAAGCAATTGCTTTTTTTCATGAGACGAAATTATTTTCTGTAAACGCGAAAACTACTGTGCGGCGTTGTTCAAAAGCAAAAACAACTTAAAAAGCCGCAGGTGATTTTTCCAAATATGGAACACGACCACAGGTTCCAAATATGGCCGCTTCCGAACAAAGACACGAATTGTCTTTATGCTGGTCGGCCATCGTCCGAGTTTTCTACGTGCGTGCTATCAACTACGTTCCTTGAAGCATCATTACTTATTTTCTCGGTTTAATTCAAATAATTTGTCGTAAAATTGCGGCATTCCCATCACAAAGTTTAATTAAAATGCCACGTCTGTTGCGACAAACTTTGCATAGCTTTTCTGTCAACAATACGTTTTCCGCAGATAATTGTTTTGAAGTAGCATAATAACTTTAATTGAAGTATACAGGGTGTATTGACCATTAAAGTGTTTGACTTGTACCTGCAATAACGTCAATAATGAAGAAAAACGATCTCCATAAATTTGAAAACCTCCTATATAGCCAGCTACCAGGCTATTAGACGATATAGGATTTATTTAAACGTTTTTTCCTCACGCATATATATATATTTTTTTTTTTTTTTTTGAGTTCATATTATTATGACTAAACATTGAGAGGAACAAATACGAATAAATTATTTCAGCGCTAGGTTATTACATAATACACTGATATTTTGACAGTTTTCAATATTTCATATTTATTCATGTTGAACTTTTTTAAATGAACTGCATGCATGTATAAGATCGATTTTCAGTGCCACATTAGGCCCCTTCCACATTACGCCCAAGAAATTTGAAAGCGGCATTTTCACTCCGGAGAACGCATCAAATGTTCTGCGTCCACACTACGCCGGAGAAATTTAAAAACACAACAATCACCGGATTGTGTTTGAGGAAAACTGGGGCAGGGAAATCGGATGATTATCGTGACGTCATCGTTTTCGACAAGCTTCGTTTTCAAAATGTTTTCCGTTCACACTAAAACGCAAAGCCTGAATTTTCAAATTCCTCAGGTTTGAAGGGAATTTTCGAAAAGTTCCGTTTTCGTGACGGATTAGAGTGGACGGTAGGCCTAACCGAAGAAAAAAAGCTGCGTTTTCAAATTCTCCGGCGCAGTGTGGACGCTGCCTAAATGTTACCGAGCCCCCTTCAACTTTTGAAACATGAGAAGGAAACCCGATCAATATATATGAAGTAAGAGAAGAACGCTTTCATGGCGAAAGACGACAGAAAGATGAAGGATGAAAGATGTCGGTCTATCAGAACAAAACAAAAATAGCAGAACTCATCTAGCATACAAATGTAAATACTGCAATCTGATTGGCTGAGCCAATGAACGTACACTACGAGCCATCAATCAGTTGCTTACAGAATGGCAACGTTTTCTTGTTTTCCAAATTTTAGGAAGATTGAAATTAAGCGGAAATTCACTGGTACACAAGATTAGAATCTCAAAATTATTGAGACTCTACAGCAGCTGCAAGTCTCAAATGCAATTCATTTCGCCCGTGATTTCCATAGCTATAGCGGAAATCATCACAGTTAGAATTCTACTAAAAAATATATTATGAGTCGAGATTTCTATGAGGTGATAGCAGATGCAGCCTTCGGTCTCATCAACTCAGTTTATAGAAATTTCGAGCTCATAATGTGGTTAATTAGAATATTATAAACAAAAAGTATGCCCCCGAAAAAAAACAACAACCGATTGAGTAACAGCTATCCACATCGACACAAAACAAGTGCAACGAAAGACATGAATGAGGTCCGTTGATCACTGATGAAGAGATTTCGCTTGATATGCAAATAAACTCGATAATTATAAAGTCGGCCATTTTTACGCAGAGACCCCTACGAGCCTCACTCTGATGTTGGTAGTTACCATTCCCCCCAAGCCTACATCATAAGGGAGGTCCTGTATATTACTGTAAGTACTAAATTGTGGATAGTGCACGCTTTAATTTGGTATGAAAGTGGGTATGATTTTAATAAGAAACGAGATCGTACCATAATGCTTATTTATCCAGGTGATGAGACTTGACATTTTTTCTTCAAAAGGACGTGTCGCCTGTTCGTGTTATTAGTGTTAATTCTCGTGCTACACCGCATTTTTGTTCTTATTCCTCAGATCATTTGAAATGCTCTAAATTGTTAGTTGATGAAATTTCGAAATGTTTAACTGTCTAAATAAGCCAGCTCACTGCAGTAAACGCAATCTAACAAAATGAAAACACTCAGACTTCCACTGAATTTTTAAGCAATACGGGTACGTTTAATCTGGAATATACAGCCATATGTCTTAACCGATTGATCCGGTGTTTACTACAAGCCTCGTGTATGGGCGCTTGCGTGTGCTGTTACCGTTCCCAAATTCTCAACTAGCCAATCATAAGCTGTGTATACTGTCGGCATATCCTGCGATATCGAGTCACTGACCTGATATAGTCACGAGGTCATGGTCACCTGGCCGAATTTGGGTATGGTAAATACCTAATCGCACCTTTTTGGTACGCTTCGGCTGCATATCAGACTCATTTGGTCTCTCCATGGGTGTTTTGGATCGGCTACGTCTCGCCAAAATAGGAATCATGGCTTGACCAAACTTGCCTGATATGCTGCCAAAGCTTACCAAAAGAGTACGATTGGGTATATGGAAAAAAAATTCCACTCCATTATAAGTTAAGGCGTAAAAAAGAATAATACGACAGGACTCAATAACACAACAGGACTCAGAACAGTATCCTGCAGTTTAAAAGAATATAAATTTACAAATCATCGAGAATATCCTTGTGGCTTGTGGTGAAGAATCGTAAACTCAGTAACTCGTTCGCTGCGCTCACTCGCTGGTTTGCCGATTCTTCACAACTCGTGAATAAAAATCATTCGCGCTCACCGACCATGAAGTAATTTACCCATCTCCAACGTCACTTTATAACTAAATCTCGAATCTATTAAGCGCCTTGTTTCCTTATAATCCAGCAGATTCGCGCACTGGTTTATAAGAATTGTGGGTTTTGTGGTAAAAGCACCAAGCTTGGCACAGTGATGGTTTATTACATGGTGAACAATATTGGGTATGGAGCCCATCGAGATCTCTATCCAATAGGTAACCCAAGACTATTCCTGAACCGGTAAATAATTGCATGTATTTGTAGTTGACTAAGTGTGATGTGTCTGACCTGTTCATCATGCTTAATCTTTGCTGTTACTTTTTTTGTTATGTGTGTTCTTATATTAATATATTGTAACAAGTGCAATCACTTGGAATAAAGTTGGAAAAACAACATTAACCAGCTGGATCACATACACAATAACTCCGTTCCATTTCTGAAGCATTATTGTGTCCCTCCCCCAAGCCCGTTTTTTTTTTTTCAAAAGAAACGCCTTTACATGACACGCGCTGCCAGTATAGGGCTTCACAGAGCTTCTTTGTGCTTGATTCTACAGCTGTTTAGAAGTACTGATGGTAGTGGTGGTGTAGCGGGAGGTGCGGCTGGAGCGGGAGGTGTCGTCCACAGACCTCTCTCCCCTCTCGTATCCGCTGTTGTCGAAAGTTGATTCCAATTTGGCCATTTTCTCGCTAACCATGGTATCCTTCTGACCCTTTTCTGTTGGTGGTGAACCTCTTTTTACCTCGACTTCCATAACTGCCGCTTCATTTTCATAAGCAGCATTCTGTTAAGTGTAAAAAAACATGTCTTTATTTGTACGTAAAATATAAAATAGAAATGTGTGGTTTCCTGCTAAGGGCTATAAATCGTGGGCCCCGTCTCCTGCATCTTCAGTGTTACATGGTTAGCAGGGGACGTTAAGAAACCCACACACTTATCATAAAGTGTAGGGCACGGAGTCCCCGGTTTTGTGCTCTAGGTTTGTCTCACGGGTTGGTGCTTCACATGGCGTTAACCTCAGTGCACCTCTTCCCCCTTGGACAGAATTTCCAAGAAAAATTGCTATGTCTTTGTCTCTATGTCCATGTACCTCGAAACGGTAAGGTTGCGACGCGGTGTTGAGAGAAAGAAACAATGGTCTATATATTACTGCAGACCGTCTTCATCAACCTTGTTCCATTGGAAAGAGGTTGAGTCTTTATCTTAACTGATCAATTTGTTGAGTCGTTTCTGTTCAGTTTTGTCCTCTGAGTGAAGTATTTTGTTTACGTCTACATAATGAAAAACAACAACAAAAACGTAGATTTCTCAGGATGAAGAGTGAAGAAGAAGAAGAAGGAGGAGGAGGAGGAGGAGATGATGATGATGATGATGATGATGATGATGATGATGATGATGATGATGAAAAACAAAAACAACAATATAATGAACAAGAAGATGATGATTATGCAAATTTGAATCCAGGCCTATGAGGTTGAAAGGCGAGTGCTGAATAGAAACTATTTTGGTATCAGAGCTCTATCGTTAGTATGACGTCACTTATTCTTTAGCCAGAAACAATCACCGGAGATGGAAATACAGCAAACAGTCAATGAACAGTAAGCTGAATAGAAAATTAAAATCCTCAAGAGTAAATAATAGATCGATTTACATAGTACAAGCAATTTTGCATGGCTGAAAATTCTTGGATAGGCTTAGAGTTGTTTTGAAGTGAGTGTACTAAAACCAGGCCAATGCTATTACTTAAGTCCGTTATAAACGGCACAGGCAATTCAGTCATCAAGGAAAGAAGAACGATTTTTTTTTCTTATTTTTTTAGCCAGTAGCTACACTACTGACCAAAGCTAATTCAGATCACTCTATGTACATCGTCGAACGATGTTGTTATTCTCTCTAATTCACAAAGGTAACGTTTCTCGGACGCAGAGACCGCACAGTTGGGTTGCAGAAAAATTACACAACTGACCTTAATCAATTTTACAACAACTGCTAAATTCTCCCGCGCTCATTGGCTAATTTTCATTATCAGTAGGCAGACAGACTCGTGAATTAATAATTTATGCGATGCTGACACCTTCTTGATATTACAAAAAAAAAATAACGACAAATAGACGTCAGTTTTTCGTGCGTTTGTCCTGTTATCAGGAACAATTAATTTCGTCATAAAATTGTCAAAGTGAACTGCGGTGGAAAATATGAAGATTTCATTTATCATCGCAGTGTATATGATCTTTCATATATTCATTCGTATTCCTCACAATCTACAGGTATTATGACGAACTCACGATGTGACTAGCTCCCAGTTGGCAAGATAGCTCAGTTGATAGAGCACTTCACCGGTATCGCAGAGGTCATGGTTTCGAATCCCGCTGAAGCCTGAATTTTTTTTGTGTGTGTGTGTGTGTGACAGACTTGAATTTCACAGCTGCTTAAGTTGTGTATGTTACTGCGATGATCATTGATGTCTTCATCCAATCTATTATGTCATTATGTCATTATGTCATCTATGTCGTTATGTCGCTAATATGAACTAAACACAAGTCTTTACCTTCACTGGCTTGCCATCTGTGCCAATCACTGTAGCCGAATTAATCCCAGGTAGGTAAATGGAGTTCGTTGTGCGGCGAGAGTAAATGCTATGTCCATAAAAGGGACTGCTTATGTCACCAACACTTTCGCGTTCGCGGTAAGATACTTGGTATGTCTTCTGTAGCGTCCTAAAATTGTAGACAAACAAAAAAAACAATTACACAATCACAGTATCTATTATAAGTATAAATCTACTAGCGTTCTATCACGAATGGCGTTCACTGATTGGCCACGCTACTCACTATCTATTCTGTTGTAGATAGTGAGTAGCATAGCAGTGTGCGAGTGTTAACAAAATGACGGCCGCTTCTTTGCGTTTTCGAGGTGTCTTAGATAAAGGGTTGAACGACAAGTAGATTTATACTACAACAATTAGATCATTTTCTCTCGATCTCGATCTCTATGCGTGAAAGTTAACGGGGGTGCAGCCCGAGTCAACTATCACGCGATAGAAATATCGAGCTCATAATCTAATTGTTAAGTAGAATTCTATCAGTATACTAGTGCAAATTTTGCAATCTGATTAGTTGAGCCATTACACATTATCACCCATTAGTGTCCTATGGCCTGAGGTCGTCCGCATAATGACGTTTTTGTAGTTTCGCCGATGTTTCGAACGAAGTTTCAGAAACATTACTGGATGGTTCAATCTTTAAGAAGACTAAAGAAAAAAAAAGTGCTGTTATGCGAGTTTAAAACCTTGCAGGGGCGGATCCAAGATTTTTCACTCAGTCAAGTGGTGTTGGATGGTGCCTTGGGATTGTAGAAGTAATGGGGCATGCCCCAAAAATGTTTCAATTTGAGAATTGGAACCTTATTTAGAACTGTTAAACCACAAATACTAGGCATGCCACAAAGTAGAGATAACATTGAGGTAGCTGTCCTGAGTGTTCCCCTTCATTTCTGCTACAATATTCACAATTTATTTCAATTCGTTTACTTTTTGCTTCTTCAAAAAGGGTCGGCTAGCCACACAATCCACCCTTCCCCTAAATCTGCCCCTGCCTCAGAATTAGTCAAATGTGCAACATGAAGCATTTAACATGCAACATGCAATAGACGTTCAACATGCAAAATGCAACATTGAACATTCAAAATGCAACATGCAACGATTAACAATCACTGCACTACTCTGGATGGCTCACCTGTCTTCGTCGATTCTTCTGTAGACACACACTGACGTTATAATCAAGAGAATCAAGAAGATTATTGCCAACACAAGGAATGCAATGGCACACCTTACAAGGATGGCTGAAAAAAATACGTGTATTGATAATCCAGTTAACATTGCTATTATTCTTGAGGGTGATCAGGGGTCTCAGCAATGTTGGTTTGGTGTGAATTTACGGTTAGAAGCATTTACAAATTTGATATTTCATATTTGATATTTGAAAGATAAATGGTTAGTTAGTATAAGCATCCAGGTAAAATGACAAAGATGCATTTCTTGGTAGACGTACTTCACTAAACGAAGATGCAGCTTAGCTAGAGCAACTTCCTGAATCCGTAGCTAGTTCTGGCATATAATGAATCTAGGTTTGGGTAGACCCGCATTGCATGACTTGCGGCATTGAATCATTTAAAGCGTGTTAATAGGTGTTCAGCCATTTAGTTGTTTTAAAAGTACATAAATCGCAGAAACAATATTATCGGGTTCTTGGGAGTTTGGCATGTGTTGTCAAAATTATATAGCCAGAAACTTCTGGTTTATACAACAGTGTTTACACGTTTTCCTGAAGTTGCACGTTCTGAGGGCAGGAGCTTAGGAGTTTGAACAAAGGTGGTTGGTTCATACAGCATATACACTTGGCACGTGTTAACATGAAATATTATATATAACATAAAGACTTTAAGTTTTAACTCAAGTTTTCGCTAATGAACGATCTTCGAATTATCGTTAGTTATGACTCTTCCTCAATTTTTTGAGATGAAATACGAGAGATATACCTCGCGCAAGTTTCCAATTGGTTTCATAGTAGGCTCCGAAGTAGTGTGGATCTAATTTTGCGTAATTAAAAAAGCTCATGAATTCATGGCCCGATACAGGGTTCGATTACTCAACGAAAGGCGAGGACTTTCAATAAAATTGTTCTGTTCTTTCAACATACCATCATATTCCTCGTTTATGATGTACTCTCCTGCAAAGAGATATAAATATATATATATATATATTAATCACACACAACGGGAAAAATTGAACTTGACAAATTTGCTAAGGACTTGATAAATGGTTGGAAATAAAACTCTGTTATTGTACTTAGATTGTACCAAATAGCAACTGTATATACTCTTGACTCTTACTGAATACAACACATGGCTCAATATTTCTGCATCCATTAGGCTGCTATCAGGATATAATGGTGGTTTCTAAAGGATTCATGCACACAAAACTACAAAACGAGGAATATCTAAAGCTGCAGCTTTCAATACTTCCTGTTTGGAGCATTTTAAATACACTCTCACCGTAACTTTCCAAGGTAAAAAAGTGTTTGGATTTGCTTAGTTCACCATTCTACTGATTAACCTATCCACCGTCGTACATTGAAACACAAAAGCATTAGCACATTAAAAATCCAGTTACCTCTTGCTACAGAGGAATAATTTTTCAATAATATTTCAGCGAAGCTGATAGAAATTTAGTGTCGTGGATCAAGGCACAATGATTCGATCTTTTTTTTCATTTGGAGTGAAGGCGATTTAGGTTAACTGAGAATTTTCTGCTTGAATAATTGTTTTTATTCCAAAGGAATGGAAGTTCGTGCGAACAAATGTAAATTGTGATCGAAAATGCGGCAAACATTCGTCAACACGGCGTCTATATTGGCACATATATGTTCTCTGTGGGTTGGCAAGGACTTTGTCGTAAAACGTGTAAACTACACATTTGTGGTGTGTTCCTTAAAATGCTTTACAAGTTAAGTAACTGACCACAGACTTACCTGCTCCTTGAACGCTGGGCAACCAGAAACTACACAACAAACCAAACCAAATGACTCCGAAAGACAATTTCTTCATCTTAATTTGCCTGAAGTATCAAAAGAATGAAAGACACGCGGTGTGAAAACCGATCCTGTTCGAATGGAAGCTTAAATCGGAGGAAAAGATGATTTCGTCGAAACTTACGATTGGAATGGCTATCTAGCCGTTAACTCCACAGGACATGAAAGCAAGCTTAAATTCTTGTTGTAAATAACACAAACAAAAATGTCTTGTAATAACATGTACCTTGAGAGTTAATTAATCCCAAAAGGCAACAGATTCAGTGGGCCACACAAAAGAAATTCATGTGATTTTACATATTTTTCGCGGTCCATGAAGCGCAGATAATGAAGGCATAATCCGGGAATTCAAGCGGAGTTGGTGGCGAGAATGTTCGAGCTCGCTATGAATTGTTTCAGATTTCTTTGGTGTTCCCCCTCAGAGTGAGATTAAAAGAGCTATTTTGAAAACAGTGGCCAATGTTTTCAAGTCCGGTCGTTCATAAACCGTCTCATTCCTAATCATTATTGTATGTTCGGTTCATTGTAGCTTCTTTGTTGTCTTTCTGCCACAAAGACCAATTAAATTTTGCAGTCCTTAGCACGTACTATAATCATTAGTTTTATGGTTTCCCTTACAGTTTGAGAGAATTTTATACCAATGACAAAAAAATGACTTGTTATAGCTTGACACAGTTCCTTTGACGGTGACATAGGCCTGTCACCATGTAAACCAAGGATTCAATGCCAACAAATTCCTCCTACAACTACAAATACATGTTGTAACGATTTCGCAACCTTTGATAATTAAAGTGGTCAACCTCTTCAAATCTAACGGGAGCTATCCGAATAACTCATACTTATACAACCTCTCACCCTAAAAAATTAATATCCAGCTATTTCAGACCAGAGCAGACTCGGCACATTTCTGACAATGACGACTTGAACCTCATTGAATGAGAGAAAATTAAATAATTGGAAGTAAAAAAAGAAAGGAAAAACAGACAATCCATGCACGAATGTAGTGATTAAATATGAGATGTTCAAAGAGTTAGGTCAGAGTTACAACAACGAGTCAACAGAAGGATGTTATGAATAAACACTTCTATCGTTTAAGAACATTTTATTAATATACGGACTAATATAATATTATTTTTCGTTTCTCAAAATGCCTGGCATTTTTGTAATTCCACTCTTGGCCGGTGATTTTTTAAGGGGAATGGGGGTGGGGGTGCTTTCAGATTGTCATAGCAGGCAGGCGAATGTGACATATTCTGTCACTCTCCTCCCTCAAGAAACCTTCCTAACCCAAAGAAGAGATCAGCAATTCATGAAAAATAGAACGTTTCACATGACGTCACAGCAGCCGTATTGATGTACGAAAGGAACGAAACTGCGACCACGTTGGTGTCGTAAACCACTCCTGTTTGAGTTGAACTCTATACTAAACACAATCTTATTCCAACAAATGTTTATGGCTGTTGACCCCTAAGTGGAAATGCTCTGTACACTAGAATTCTAGATGGATGCAATAACTTTTCAGATAATTTATGTCATTTTAGCGCATGTGTAGAAAGGAGGGAAGTCAATAGCAGCAATCAATTTATCTGCTATATCCAATATTAAGTCACGCATAAACTTTAATTTAACCTAACTGTATAAAAGATAATAATACTACGAGCAAACAGGAAATATCAAAGCGTTCTCTTCATTTATTGTCCATTCCTGTTGTATTGAACCCTGGGAAGTCGAGTCAATTTGACAGAAGCTTCAAAAAGTAAACTGAAAGGTTTGACTGTAAACTGTATTGACTCAATTTTGAGTTTTAACAAACGTCCTTGCAGAAATTCTCGCGTGCTCATTGCCTAATTTTCATTGTCAATAAGCGGACAGACACATAAATTATAATTTATGCGATGCGTCAGAGAGCGAGAGCGGACAATTTGATATAAGTTATCGTAAAAAACAAATTGACGTCATTATTTTATGCGTCTTTCCTGTTATTGACAATGAATTTCGTCATGGCATTGTCAAATCCACTCTGCTATCGCGTCATGGATCCACAACTACTTTGACAATGTTATGACGAAATTCATGATCAATAACGGGACAGACGCATGAAAAACTGACGTCAATTTGTTAAATCGTGGCATAAATGCAAGGCAAAAGGATCAAAGATAAAGCAAAACAAAATTAACTTTTCTGTTAATTTCAATACCTGTCAAAATATCTCTCTGATGCTTCATCTGTCGCGTACGTGTTCAGACTAAACAGCTTGGTGTTCAAGGGAATTTAACCAGTTATGCAGAAAATTTATTGGCGCTTTTTTAAGACCCTCTCTTCATCGGAACAATATCATAGAAAGGAATATTGTCTAATGTTTGAATGTTTGTGAGCAATCCACTCCTTATTTTGAGTTTTCTTCCCCCGTAAGAAACGTTTGTGGAAAAAAGACGACACCATCTTCGAATAAGAGATTTATTTCCTCGTGACTTCTTGTTTCGTTCAGACATCCCGTTGTCGAAGACAACTAACTTTTATCAAGCGGAATGAAGATCAACTTCGAAGCTGTTGGACTTTGTGTCGCTATAGCTTTATCTTTTGCTCCAAGTGTATTTGCAGGTATTTGGTTCTTGTTGTGTTCTTTCTTCTAAAGAAGGTTTTACAAACCTATACAAGTAAGCTTCATTGAACAACTTGGGAATTCAGTAGTTGGTTTCTTTATCAGTCAGACATTTTCCTTTTACAGACAGGCATTTATGAATAAACATTACTGACCACAATAGGTTCATCGTTCTTTCGCTGTAATTAGACAAAACATGGGCAAAACGAGTGTCAGAAGGCGAGTTAAATCTTTAGAACTAACGAACCTTTTATTACTGTCAGTGTGTATTATATATAATAATCGTATGATAACACTAAAAACGGTTTCAAACGCCTCCGTGAAGGCAGTAAAGAGACTCGGACCGGATCAAATTGGATCCTCACCGACCTAAATAGAATGGCAACGGATTCAAGAACATGGAGAACGAAATATAAATAATTTTTGCTATTCTTATCCAAATTCTTTACCTGCCTCACAAATATCCTGATAAGTTTCCAGTACAGTCAATATTGATTATCTCAAATAAAGATCTCTAGTTCTATAACACCTTTTTCTCATAAAATGATCAATTGTAATTTTTGTCGCTTTCTAAGGAGTTGACAGTTCAAAACGTGCAAAACAACACCGTCGCTAAATTTTTAAATAGCTGTACCTATATCAGCATGAGAAAATTTCCACCGATATCCATGTGTTGCGTGGCCGACATGCCAGCCAAATCTAACATCAGTTGTCAGTTATACTAGCTTATTGGTAAAAACTCTGCCTGAAAGAAAAAAAAGCAGTTCGAACAGTTTGTACCTGTGTACATGTCTTTCCAGGGCAACGATTTTCCCTATTTGTAGGCAGTTCTGTACGAACGCTCACAACAGGCAGTTCGATATTCGCTAATTTTGTTACTTTAGCATTACAGACTGTTCGTGCCAAAACCATAAAACTCCTTCATGCTTTGAAATTCCAGCTCAGTGTCGTTTCATGTTCTCTGTGAGATAATGAAAGTAAAACTTGCAACTGACGTGTAGTCTATGTATTCTAGCTGTATTCCTGCCACGTTATTACTCAGTTAGTCCATGACGTCTATTCCAAAAAATTCCAGCTCATGTATTTCTTATACTGTAAGTGGCTAATCATTGACTTGTTGTTTTCTTTGTGAAGGTCGGTACATCATCGGAAAAGAAGAAGATGGTAGGTTCCACTCTAAATTGTATTGTGTTTCTCCATCGCACTAGTGCATAAAAAAGAAGCAAGTATCCACTCTGTTTCCCAAGGTCTCCATACTGTGCAGCCTGTAAAACATTTTGCCTCGAAAATCTCAATGCCTCACCAACTAATTTTTGAAACTGGTACTCAAAATTTAGCAAAAGGTATACCAGCATGCAGAGGAATCAGTATTCAAAGGCTGGCAACAAGGAACGGCTTATGAAAAATAGACACCTTATTTGGCACTCAAAGAAAAGTAGACAAACAAAAAAGGCTTTGTATTTTTCCTAAAACGAGCACTCCACCATGAACTCTAGACTTTCAGAAAAGTCCTTCGCGGCCTAAAACCTCTCAGCTCGCTTCTCTCGCTTAGCTATTCTACCCTGAAACTCATGAGGTCGACTTGCGGCAAGTGAACTCTTTCCCTGTCTAAATATTACCAATTACAAGGTCACTTTTCCTTCTCTTATTTTACTGCTGGACTTTGTTCTTATGACTATTCCTTCAGTTTTTAAATTTGTTTTACAGAGACGTTGTTGAGTCTGAGCATTGCATTTCTGATGATCTGTAGCTTGTTTCTGCTGGTCAGCATTGTGGCAACCTTGATGATGTTTAGACGCACACGTGTATCTTGGTATGTGTAGAATAGTTTGAAGTGTTTCCAAACGGAGGCAGAGTGGCCTAGTGGTTTAAGGTGCTCTATTTTTGGTCTGGAGGTCCCGAGGTCAAATCCTCCACCCTGCCAGTAGATGGACTTGTGTTTGGTGGTCCCAGATTCAATTCCTCTACGCTTTGTAAATAGTCAGCTGGTCAGCCTCCCACCAGTTAGGATTTTTAACAAGTTTCTTTTCAATTAAAAATATATGTTTACTTGTTTCAGTGTCCCCAATTAGTACAGTTGTGAGGCCCCATTAGGGGGGGTCTGAATATCCCTTATACCATTAATTTTTGTCCCAAATATCCCGTATCCCATTAATTGCTGTAGTTTGTATCCCTATAATTCAAGTTAATACTGATGACGTCACTGCATGTGATAAGTCTGATTACCAAATAATGTAAAACACATTTTCGGGTGCGGTTTCATACTTTAAAATAGAAATCGAGTGCAAATAGGGTTTGAAGGATGATTACAATGTTTTTTTGGTGGAATGCTTTTACGCAGCATCCTGTTTAAGGTGGGAATTGTCTTTGAACTGAAGCAAGAACACAATTTTGTATTGTGTATCACTACAACTATTTCCCTGACCTGACAAGCTGGGTAGATGCACGGCGATCAAGTTTTTACGTCATGTACTTGTATTAATCTGTATTCTACTCAGAGGAGAATAATGGTGCAGTTGCTGGGGGTAAACTATGTTCAGTGTTGCTATTTAGTCATAGAATAAGAAAGCTGTTTCCTCTGGGCGCCTTGACTTTCTCCCAGATCTTGTGGTTGAAGCCCTAGCTCCTTGCTGAATTTGTCCCTCTTCCATTTCTGAAGCCTCAATAGACAATTCTTCCGCAGTCTCCCTGGCAGTAAGTGGATCTCCATAATCCTAGCACTGAACTACATAATTGAAGTATTCCTCTTCATTGAATACAACGAGGTCGTCTTCGAGAGTAGGACTCGAGACTTCTGCTAAAATGCCAATCATATCTATTGTGTAAAGCACTTGCGAATCATGAAAATGGAAGGGTAACAATAATTCTTTCGTGTAAACAGCCACTTCAAACTGCCTTTCCGAAGAAGATACGTTCTTTGTGCATCTACCCACGTAAAATGGGCTTGGAGTAGAAACGTTGACTGATAACCAGGCTTAATGATCACAAAGGATTGCTTCTTAAATAATGGAGGAACTGAAGAATCTGCCAGACTTTGTTGATTGGTTGTTTCTAAGTGGGCAAAGTCTACAGGTCGAGGCTGAGTTGGTTTTTCAACATAACAGTTGATTGGTAGGGTGCCGGGGTTATCCTTTGTTGACTTGTTTCTCACGGTAACTTGTCGTACACTCTGGCCAAATTCCTCCCGCCATTTTCTCATCTCTGCCAGCTGCTGGGTGGTGACTGCACTGTTTGTTGATGGCTTGGGCATTGTAGGGAGCCTCGAAAAAGGGAGGAATCCCTTCTGTTTAGTGTAATACGACGAGGAGCTAGTAAAGTAATTGAAGCCACACTGAGTACTTCGCTTCAAATGTCCTCTCAAGGTTGAAGAAAGTCTGTGTGAGAACTGCAGAACCAACGGCATGTCATTTCCCTCTCGCATTTCAGCAAAAAGATTCTCCACAACAAGGGTAGTAAGTGAAGACAAGTCAAGAACGTTAAGGAATGCTGGCTTAAGATCATTGACTTAAGATGATTTTCGATTTTGGTCAAAAATGACCATTTCATTGCTGGCTTTTCGTCTGCTTTGTAAATACAAGCAGTTTCTTCGTGAAGAACTTTGTCAACTTTCAACGCCGCCATGATCGAATGATAAGGCCAACTGTGAGGTTGATGCCCACGAGTGAAAGTGTCAAAAGTGGCGGGAAATTGAAGAAAGCCAGGTGGGGGAGGGGAGGGTTTTTCTGGGTAAAAATATGTCGGGGGTGGGGGGGGAGTGGTAACATTGTCAATATTTCATGGGGAAATACATTAATTCGCATTTGCAAGTACTTTTTTTTACTTTTCGCGGCGTCTTTCATATTGTTCAATTAACCTGTTTTATTCTGTCAAAAAAGGAAACTTTGACGTTCGATATCCCACTATCTCTTTTCTAAATATCCCATATCCCTATAATTTTTCCACGAAATATCCCGTATCCCTAAAAACCCTAATGGGGCCTCAGTTGTGCTAAAACACTTCGATACTTCATTAAAGTGTTTTTTTTTGTTATTTTATTTTCAAACGTAAGAGGGGACGAGGGGACTGGATACTAAAGAAAAATGAAAGAAAGAAGCAGAGAGCACCGATAACACACCACAAGATCCTTAAACCTTTTCCAAACAAAGTGTAATCTCTTATAAATAACCACCCATACAATTTGAAAGTTAATGCTAAGCTGATCATCCCAAACTATACACGACTATTTACCCCGAAAAACAACCATGGAAACTTCATACCGACTGATCAAATTTTTCTCACTGTACTATTATATTTAAATTCATTTTCTGGAAGTATCACCGTGCTCCACATTTTTGTTGTTGTAAAAATGGAATTTCTCGCAGCAGAATAAAATGGGTTCCGCAAAAACCCCTACTGAACTTACAACCTTTCTGCCTCTTGCTAAATAAGTTTTTGCTGTTCCTTGTCTATGAATAAGGGAAATTTATCTATTTAGCGACAAATATATTTAGCGAAATTGCATATCCCAGAGGAGGGGTTTCATTCAACCTCCCTCCCCCACCCCCCGTACCCTGCACGATGAGCCGATTATGGGTTTACCCGTACGTCCTAAGGTTAAGCTATCATTTAGCCAGAAACGTGTGTTACAAGCCTTTTTATCGAGAGCCTGATTGACAAAAGAGTTTTTCTGTCTTCAGGGGTAGTATGGATTACGCTTTAGAGGACTTGGATGTTAGGTATGAAAGCATGTATTCTGGCAAGCAGAATGGAGAGAACATGCCGGCACAGTATGAACAGCTCAAGGTGAGATAGCTTGGCTTACAAGATGTCGCTTATATCATGCAAATGATGCAATAAATTCAGTGGAATAGGCCCAATGCAAAAATGGCTGCCATTAATTTTTGTCACCGAGAAGAAGTGTTTGTCAACAGAAATATATATTTTTGTTTTAAAGCCATATTCCTATCTGACTGGAAATTACAGGGACATATATTACGTTAAAAACATGAAAACGAGGCTAGTCAGAGCATAGTAATTTTTTTCATACAAATGTCTTCAATTTAAATGTTTTAAAACTTTGCCATCGTTAACGTAAAAACACTTACATTTTCTGGAAAGTATATTATTTCATTTCTTTTGACGCTGTATCATACGTGGTTGAGGAAACGTTACCACGTAACAGAGATCAATGGCAGCAATTGTTGCATAAGGTCTATGGCCTCCATCGATCAGTAATACCTTAAACAAAACTCACTTCATTCATAAACTTGTCATCCTTGCCTCATTGCTTCATTGGTGAGTTTGCTCGAATTTGAAACGTGGTGATTAATCCGAAACCGAGGCCCCGTTCGTGCGCTAAGCATTGCCTTAGACAAGTGTTTTTCTTCACCTGCGGCCTCAGGTTAGGCTAATCTAGGATTAGATAAACACAAAATAAAGAAAGAAAGAAAACACTCGGTTAACGTTGACCGATCTCAAATGTATCCCGGATTACCGTCACTCTTTCGAAGAACGTATCTGCATGGCCTTGATGTTTAAATGATTTCCTGCAATGTTACTTCAACATGAAAAGAAATTACTTCAACATCCACCTTTCTAAGTGACGGGCGAACTTCGCATGCAAATATTACTCAGTATTTTTAAGATAAACGTCAGGGATTTCTTGATTTCAAGTCGTATTTTGGCACTCTTGTGCGCAAAAGGCTCAAACACTAGTTTGATAAGTTACAAATGTCGCCTACAAAGCAGTACAAATCTTAGAGGAGTCCCGCAAACTGTCTTTTGTAATATACATGTAGCCCAATGTATTAAATACTTTCTGTGTGACCCAGGTTTTAAAGCTCAAACATTTACAATTCAAAGGATATATGTACTCGTTTGAACTTTTGCTACCCAGCTTTGCCGGTTTTGAAAGCCGGCATTTCCTTCGATACTACCCCGAGAAAGCAAAAACTTTCTCCAACTACTAAATTCTGCAAGCTCTTTATTTCTGTGTGGTTAATTTATATCCAGCATGATGCCTCCTCTACGCAAATTCCCATGCTAATGAGTCAAAATGTAAACATGTGTAAATATGAATGGTGTTGCATCTGGCCTCGCTTTGATGGACAGGCTTAAGGCAACTCGGATTTGGCTTATTCAATTGCACTTTTCGCCTTCCACAGCTAAGTGAGCCAAGTAATGGATTTTATCAGTCTTTGGACAACACCAAGGAACGTGGCAAACAAAACAACAACAAGGACAAACAGGGTAAGGAGAACGGTCAAGAGGACGCCAGCGAGACAGAACTCAAAAACAGGCCACTGAGTTCCTTCCAGAATTCTGCTTACCAAAGTACTAGCATGAATTCTGGGCTGGATGTAGCTAAAGACTGTGAAACGCCGATGTAGAGTGGTTCTCGCAAGGTAAACTTGATGCAACCCTACTTTTATTCCAACAGATTGATTAATTGACTGACTGACTGACTGACTGACTGACTGACTGACTGACTGACTGACTGACTGGCTGACTGGCTGGCTGGCTGGCTGATTGATTGATTGATTGATTGATTGATTGATTGATTGATTGATTGATTGATTGACTAATTGATATACTTATCTTTATTTTTTTATTTGCAGGGTTTTCCTTTTGCATTGGCATAAAAGATGTTTACGTATTTCATTTAATACCACACAATTTGCTTTGAGACAAGTACTGTAGAATAAAAAATTCTGCCGGACTAAACCTTTAAATCAAAGCAACATATTGATTTTCAACATTGAATGTATAACTTTCTTTTGTAAGTTTTTTTAAGAGCAGAATTTTCTTCAGTTTTTGGTATGATGTCTGACCTTCCTTAGGTTATGTTTACTATGTACAAGTCACAGTTTTGCACAATAAAGCATTTAACGAAAGAGTTTCCTTTCTGTTCATTGGTAATAGGCTGCCATTTTTCTGGTATTCCTCTGCAATCAACTTCCATTTAACCAGTATTTAAACCCCTCGAGCAAATCAATCAGTGTGTGGCTCGAGCGTCGTAAAGTATACCACTTACAACTACAGAAAGGACATTGACTAATTAAACCACATTGAATGAGAGAAAATTAAACAACTGGAAGTAAAAAAAAAAGGAAAAACAGACAAATCATACATGAATGTAGGGATTAAATACGAGATATTCGCCAGTTTCAACAACGAGTCAACAGAAAGATATTAGGAATAAAGAGTTTCAACCGTTTAAGAACATTTTATTAACATAATATTGTTGTTCGTTTCTCAAAATACCTGGCATTTTTGTAATTCCACTCTTGACCGGTGATTTTTTGAGAGGAGTGGGGAGAGGATGCTTTCAGATTGTCCTAGCTGGCAGGCGAATGTGACATGTTCTATCCCTCTCCTCCCTCGAGAAACCTTCCTAAACAAAAGGAGAGATCAGCAATGTATAAAAATAGAACGTTTTCACATGACGTCCCAGCAGCCATATTGATGCACCAAAAGGACGAAATGGCGACCATGTTCGTGTCCAGTAAATCAATCCTGTTTGTGTTGAGCTCTTTACCAAATACAATCTTATTCCAACAAAGTTTTATGGCTGTTGGCCCCTGAATGGAAAAGCTCTGTACACTAGACTTCTAGATAGATGCAATAGCTTTTCGGATAATTTATGCCATTTTAGCGTATGTGTAGAAAGGAGAAAAGTTAATAGCAGCTACAGTTTATCTGCTGTTTCCAATATTGCGAACTTAAGTCATGCATAAACTTAAATTTAACCTAACTGTTTAAAAGATAATCCTTCTACGAGCAAACAGGAAATATCAAAGCGTTCCCCTCTTTTATTACTGTATATATAGGTCTTAGCATAGAAGAGCCACGCTTAGTGGAATGCTAAAAAACCTTTATTTTTTCAATTTTTTTTTTCCTGTTGTATTGGACCCTGGAAAGTTGAGTCAATTTGACAGAAGCTTCAAAAAGTAAACTGAAAGGTTTTGACCGTAAACTGCTTTGAGTCAATATTGAGTTGTAACAAACATCACATTTATATTTTACGATAACTGCAGAATTCTCGCGCGCTCACTGGCTAATTTTCATTGTCAATAAGCAGTCAGACACATGAATTTATAACTTATGCGATGCGTCAGCGAGCGAGAGCGGACAATTTGATATAAGTTATCGTAAAAAACAAATTGACGTCAGTTTTTCATGCGTCTGTCCAGTTATTGACAATGAATTTCGTCATAGCATTGTCAAATCCACTCTGCTATCGCGTCATGGATCCACAACTACTTTGACAATGTTATGACGAAATTCATGATCAATAACAGGACAGATGCATGAAAAACTGACGTCAATTTGTTAAATGGTAGCATAAATGCAAGGCAAAAGGATCAAAGATAAAACAAAACAAAATTAACTTTTCTGTTAGTTTTAATACCTGTTAAAAATCTCTCTGATGCTTCATCTGTCACGTGTTCAGACTAAACAGCTTGGTACTCAAGGGAATTTAACCAGTTACGCAGAAAATTTATTGGCGCTTTTCTAAGACCCTCGCTTCATCGGAACAATGTCATAGAAAGGAATATTGTCTAATGTTTGAATGTTTCAGAGCAATCTATTCCTTTCTTTGAGTTTCTTTCCCCCTAAGAAACGTTTGTGGAAAAAAGACGACACTATCTTCGAATAAGAGATTTATTTCCTCGTGACTTCTTGTTTCGTTCAGGCATCCCGCTGTCGAAGACAAGTAACTCTCATCAAGCGCAATGGGCATGAAGATCAACTTCAAAGCTGTTGGACTTTGTGTCGCTATAGCCTTATCTTTTGCTCCAAGTGTATTTGCAGGTATTTGGTTCTTGTTGTTTTCTTTCTTCTAAACAAGGTTTTACAAACCTTTAAAAGTAAGCTTCCGGCTAAACAACTTGGGAATTCAGAAGTTTGTGTCTTTATCAGTCAGACATTTTCCTTTTACAGACAGGCATTTATGAATAAACATTACTGACCACAATAGGTTCATCGTTCTTTCGCTGTAATTAGACAAAACATGGGCAAAACGAGTGTCAGAAGGCGAGTTAAATCTTTAGAACTAACGAACCTTTTATTACTGTCAGTGTATACTATATATAATAATCGTATGATAACACTAAAAAGGGTTTCAAACGCCTCCGTGAAGGCGGTAAAGAGACTCGGATCCTCACCGACCTAAATAGAATGGCAAAGGATTCAAGAACATGGGGAACGACATGTGAATAATTTTAATTATTCAACTTCTGTACCTGCCTCACAAATATCCTGATAAGTTTCCACTACAGTCAATATTGGTTATCTCAAATAAAGATCTCCAGTTCTAGAACACCTTTTCCTCATAAGATGATGAATTGTAATTTTTGTCGCTTTCTAAGAAGTTGACAGTTCGAAACATGCAAAACAACACCGAAGCTAAATTTTTAAATAGCTGTATCTATATCAGCATGAGAATATTTCCGCCGATGTCCATGTGCTGCGTGGCCGACATGCAAAGCGAATCTAACATCAGTTGTCGTTTATACTAGCTTATTGGGAAAAACTCTGTCTGAAAGAAAAAAAGCAGTTCGAACAGTTCGTACCTGTGTACAGGTCTTTACAAGGCAACTATTTTCTATATTGTTAGAAAGTTCTGTACGGACGCTCATAACAGGCAGTTATGCTTGCCAATTTTGTTACTTTAGTATTGCACTGACAGGCCAGCCAATTATTCTTGCCAAAATCAGTAAAACTCCTTCATGCTTTGAAATTCCAGCTCAGTGTCCTTTCATGTTCTCTGTGAGATAATGAAAGTAAAACTAGCAACTGACGTGTAGTCTATGTATTCTAGCTGTATTCCTGCCACGTTATAACTCAGTTAGTCCATGTCGTCTATTCCAAAAAATTCCTGCTCGTGTATTTCTTATACTGTAAGTGGCTAATACAATGACTTGTTGTTTTCTTACTGAAGGTCGGTACATCATCGGAAAAGAAGAAGATGGTAGGTCTCACTCTAACTTTTATTGTGTTTCTCCACCGCACTAGTGAACAAAAATGAAGTCAGCATCCACTCTGTTTCCCAAGGTCTCCATACTGTGCAGCCTGTAAAACATTTTGCCTCGAAAATCTCAACGTCTCACCGACTAATTTTTAAAACTGGTACTCAAAATTTAGCGAAGGGTATACCAGCAGGCAGAGAAATCAGTATTCAAAGGCTGGCAACAAGGAACGGCTTATGAGAAATAGACACCTTATTTGGGACTCAAAGAAAAGTAGACAAACAAAAAAGAAGCCTTTGTACTTTTTCCTAAAACGAGCACTCCGCTATGAACACGAGCTCTATCCTTTCAGAAAAGTCCTTCGCGGCCTAAAACCTCGCAGCTCGCTTCTCTCGCTTAGATATTCTACCCTGAAACTCATGAGGTCGACATACGGCAAGTCTAAATGAACTCTATCCCTGTCTAAATATTACCAATTACAAGGTCACTTTTCTTTCTTTTATTTTACTGCAGGACTTCGTATGACTATTTCTTCATTTTTTAAATTTGTTTTACAGAGACGTTGTTGAGTCTGAGCATTGCATTTCTGGTGATCTGTAGCGTGTTTCTGCTGGTCAGCATTGTGGCAGCCTTAATGATGTTTAGACGCACACGTGTATCCTGGTATGTGTAAAATAGTTTGAAGTGTTTCCAAACGGAGGCAGAGTGGCCTAGTGGTTCAAGGCGCTCTATTTTTGATCTGGAGGTCCCGAGGTCAAATCCTCCACCCTGCCTAGTAGATGGATTTGTGTTTGGTGGTCCCAGATTCCATTCCTCTACGCTTTGTAAATGGCCAACTGGTCAGCTTCCCACCACTTGGGATTTTTAACAAGTTTCTTTTCAGTTAAAAATATATGTTTACTTGTTTCAGTGTCCCCAATTAGTACAGTTGTGCTAAAACACTTCGATACTTAATTAAAGTGATTTATTTGTTATTTTATTTTCAAACGTAAGAGGGGACGAGAGGACGAGGGCGAGGGGACTGAATACTAAAGACTAAATGAAAGAAGGAAACAGAGAGCTCCGATAACACACCACAAGATGCTTAAACCTTTTCCAAACGGTGTTATCTCTTTTAAATCACCACCCATACAATTTGGAAGTTAATGCTAAGCTGATCGTCCCAAACTATACACGACTATTTACCCCGAAAAACACCAATGGAAACTTCATAACTACTGGTAAAATTTTTCTCACTGTACTATTATACTTAAATTCATTTTCTGGACGTGTTACTCCACATTTTTGTTGTTGTAAAAATGGAATTTCTCGCAGCAGAATAAAATGGGTTCCGCAAAAATCCCTACTGAACTTACAACCTTTCTGCCTCTTGCTAAATAAATTTTTGCTGTTCCTTGTCTATGAATGAGGTAAAGTTATCTATTTAGTGACAAATTTATTTAGCATCATTGCATATCCCAGAGGAGAGGTTTCATCCAACCTCCCTCCCTCCCCTGTACCCTGCACGATGGGGTTATGGGTTTACCTGTAGGTCCTAAGGTTAAGCTATCAGTTAGCCAGAAACGTGTGTTACAAGCCTTTTTATCGAGAACCTGATTGACAAAAGAGTTTTTCTGTCTTCAGGGGTAGAAGGGATTACGCTTTAGCACTGGAAAATTTGAGCCATTTACAGACTTCGTTAAAACTCTGTAAAATGTCAACATTTCCTTTGTAAATTTCATTGTCTGTAAATTTGCACACTTACAGAGATTTTGTAATCTCTGTTAAAACTCTGTAAATTTTAGTACATGTTTCGCGGTCAGATCGCATAAAATGTCCACGAAATGTTGCTATTTTTCTTGTAAATGTTTCGTAAAATTTAGAGATTTTATGGCATTTAAAGAAATCTCTGTAAAATGTCCACATTTTCTCTGTAAAAAGGGCAGGAGAAAAATCTCTGTAAAATCGAAAACATAAAATCTTCGTATTATGTCTGTAAAGTTTAAGTTAAAATAATATCATAAAGTGTTATTAAAATCTACACAAATAAACTGCACACAATGTCACACAAAAGTACACATAATGTCTGTAAGATGTAAGCATTTTATTGGTGTAAATCTCTGCAAAATTTCCACATTTTCTCTGCAAAATCAGCCTGTACAAAAGGAACGGTTACAAAAGCCGTAAGACATAATCTCAATAAAATCTCTGTAAAAAGCAAACAGAATATTGCGTTAAATCTTAGTACAATGTAGACAAATAAACTACACAGCAGGTCAAACAAAAGTACACATAATGTCTGTAAAATCAGCAAATAAAATAGGAAGGTATTGAGAACCAGAACATTATCTTATGACACTTCTTACAACGAGAGGTTTACAAACAGCAAAATAAGGACTGTAGCAGGTTTACACAAAATAAAATAACCTTTGTGCCTTTCAATAACCAATAAATTCTGAAGTTCAAAGTTGTGCAACTAACAATTGAGATTTACGCTGCACATATCAAAATTATGACATACAAATGAAAGGACCTTGGGAGTAAGTACTTTATTTAGACACATTTCACCAGTGAGCCTGGGGCTCGTTTGAATGTGAACGTGTTTGCTAAAATTAAAATGTAAAATTTAAATATATTATCTATTCAATAAAAGTACAAAAACTAGACTATAAAATTGAAAATTGAAAAACTAGACTATAAAATTTAAAAACTAAACTAAGAAAGAAGATATAAACACAAACAAACTGGATCAAACTGGTGGCGTGACCTTTTAACTCTCAGAAAATTTTGGTTTCCTTCGATGTTCCTAAGATAATTGACAGCAGTGTAATTTGGTAATATCATTCCATAAATGAAGGTATATTAGCAGGCGGTGTTGGACACGACTCGCAAAGCATGCCGGGAGAAATTTTGCCTGGAGCTCATTTTCATCTGATCGCTGAACGGCAAACATCTCTACGCGCTGATGGTGATGTGAAAATATGACTTATAGGAGGTTCGTTCGCATCCGATGCTGAAAGAAATCTGGAATGACATCCATATGAAGTGTTCCGCAGGCCAAGTAATAGCTCTAGATGACTTCTGCTCGATTTACAAAGCCACCATTTTCAGTGCTAAACAGATGATTTTAGGAATCGAAGCTTCGCGGTTCGTCGAATCTCTACGGTTGAAAGATAAATTATTTCCGTTTCTGACCTCTTCGAATTCGATCTTAACTTGCCGGAATTGAACCTACCTTCGGCACTTTCCTTCTTAGATATCTCGACTTGTGTGTGTGTGAAGTGTATCAGTGTATCGCAGGCCAACAACATGGTTGTTGAGAGATATTTGGTTTTCGTTCGACGATAAGAGAGCTGAGAAGTAAAACCTACGAAGAAAAGGGTTGAATAATTTGAAATCAAAGCAATGTTTTGTCCTTGAAAACTTGATTAATCGAGTCCCGCTGTATTTCCTTATTAACCAAAAGGAACCATAAACAACTTGCTAATGAGCTATGGCTCTTTCAAAATAACAAAAATAATTTGCAATAAATGGAATTAAAAAACTAGAAGCTTAATGGGAGAAGTAGAGTATGTTTTGCTTCAATGTAAGTGGTAAAAAATATTTGTATTCGTCCCGTGTACCAGGTCACACTTCCAGCAAATTCTTGTTCAACTTACAAATCCAAGATTAAATATGTACTGTGTGGATCTATTTTGTAGACAATGGGATAACACGATTTTGGTCTTGTTCAACTTCTTGAATGTGTTTAAAGTAAAAGGTCTACAAATGACTTTGCCTCAGACATTGCCACTAGCAATATCAATGTTCAAACTGATGAGAGTTTGAGATTTCTCTTTGCCTAGTGCTTAGGTGTTGGATGTAACTTGTATCTGCTCCAAGTGTCCATTCTTGGGTTCTCAGTACATGTGGGGCCATGTAAAAGGGAAATCAGGCTCAATGGAAAGAAGACTCGGTTGAGTTACATGAAATGAATGCTTTGGACAAATAATATACCTCATGCTATTTAAAGTGGTTGCAACTAAAATTGCAGATGGAAGATGTGAAAAAAAAAACAATGATTTACATTTACTTGTAAAATAATAATTCAATTCCTAAGTATGTTTTTTAAACTGAATATTTGCAAAGTACTGACAAGCACAACAAAAAAACCAGCAAAATAGCACAAAAACCATATTCTGGAAACAGCAGCCAACATTAAGTTCACTTATAAATTAGTAAACTGGAAGACTGTGAATGATAGGCATGGTCAATTAGCAATGACTGAATTGCATGTCCTCATATCACAACTGTGCTGAAGTTTAAGGTTCAATGTAACTTGTGTAAACTAAAGGGAGCTCCTTACCCAGAACAGTGCTATGCAGGTCATTTGAAATATCTATCAGTTTAAAATTTATCATTTACTGCAAGTCCTGTGGTCAACAACACAGTGATCATGTACCAATATTAACATTTCCTACATTGGCTGTTAAATATTTTGCCAAAAACAGTCTCCACAGCACTACCTCGTGTTGACTCGTAATGACTGTGACCAACTGAATTCAGAATAATCTAGCATGTAGCTGTATCCTAGATCATCTATAGTGAGATGCTTTCACTGAGATAACTAAACTGTAACAACATTTTTTAAGATACAAGCAGATGCACTATATTGAACACTTGCAGTAGCTCTTAAAACTTGGGATTGCCATGCAGCTTTCTAAGTAGTCACTTGCATTATGTCATTATGTATTCTGTTTTGGTCTATTCCATTCTAAATTTGATATCCTAAACAGCAGCATGCTGTAGCTTTCCTTGTTAGATCACTACAGTGTAAGTGGATAAATTTAGTTCTTAGGAAATATAGCAAAGTTAATTCCAAGCCCATAGTCTTTTAAAATACCAGTGGGTAATTCAGCATTTGCTTCAAACACATTGGCTGGTTCTGCTCCAGGTGGGTTGACAATTATGCGTAACTATACACTTGAAACACTTATTATTTATTGATGTATAGTCTCCCACTACTACCAACATTCAAAGGAAAACAAGCATAAAGAAGTGGGAGATCAAAAATAATCAGTCACAGACGACTGAACAATAACATCCGATCCAAGAGTAGTAAATTTCTGTTAGAGATAACAATTCAAGACAGGCAGTGATCATGATAGTGAAAATTCACTGTAAATGAGATGATATCTTTAATGGACTAGCATCCAAAGCAGGATTCAAAAATCTTGAACATCGGCCAAACAAACGGATGACATACGCACTACAAAAAAAAAAAAACATAACAAGAAAACATTAAGATGTAAAGGGAACAAGCCGAGCCACAAAATACCAAGGGTAGAAATCACACAATCACTCCTGCGAAATACCGCGAACATCCGACACATCAAGGAAAATACCCCAACTTCAAGTCCGATTTTGACCGTTAAAACGGCGGGGCCCGCCCGGCAGGTATATTTTGCAGGGTGCAGGGTGCAGGTTGTAGGTTGAAATGTAATTATAACTGGAAAACCGCTGGCACTTGAAAGAACGTACAGTTGGTAGAATTACCGTGACTGTTACATAACGCTGTTTACAGTCGCTCAGAAAGGTGGCTTCCACGTAAGTGCCAAACCGACTGAAGCGATGGGAGGAGAGTGTATTTCAATGATTTTAAGCCTGCAATGAATTATTGTTTTTGAAGAAACATCTGAAATATCATCTGAAATATCTGCTGAATTTGGTTTCTTCCCTGTGAGTACCAAAATGAAAGCACATTGAGCTTGTGCCAGTATATTCCGTCGGTTAAAGTCTTAAGACTTATATTATTTCATTTCTTTATTTATTTGCTTCATTTGTGATGGCAATCTTCTGTTGTTGAGGGAAGACTCGAGCCAAATCTGGAATCGATGGAGACATCTGTGGAGCGGCCATCCAGATGGCTTTGAAGAGATTTCACCAGTCTCTGCGTGTCGATCGATAAGTACTTATAGCGGATCGATCGTGTTTTCGATGGACATGGGAACATCGCTCAAACCAAGTGCGATCACAAACATGTTGGGAAGCGTACGAAGTCTCTAGTTTCTGTATACGGCGTAACAAGTTAGAAGATTGCCAAAGAAGGCCTAAATATTAATAACAGCGCGTTTTCACTACGTGAAAGAGGCGAACTACTTTATGTAAGAACCCCCGACGAGTATATAGGTTATCAATTATTTTTAGTGCCAGCGGTTTTTCAGTTATAATTAAATTTCAACCTGCAACCTGCACCCTGCACCCTGTAAAATATACCTGCCGGGGCCCGCCTGGGCCCGCCGGACTTTTCTTAAAGCTCAACTCTCGAACTAAAGTTTCATGCAAAAAAAAATTCACAATACTGATCCCTGTTACCCTGCAAACGACCAAACGAATATCCATGTCAGGCGCGTGTGGTAAACAAACGTTTTCAACATAGCATGATTTCCATTGACTAGTTCTGATGCAAAAATTGCTTACCTGCACTTGAGGCTTGGCAAACAACTGGTCTAGATATTACACTAGCAGCTCCTAGAAAAGGTTCGTTTGATTCTCATGATGAATGCAGATATCGGTCGAGAAATGACAACCTACTCTCCGTTCGCAACGAAAAATGTGTCCGCCATTGCTCCGGCTGAGACGACATATGATTGGTCGAATACTGTCACGTGAATCGTGTCCAACACCGCCTGGTATATTACAGCGGTTTTCAACTGAGTGTTGTAAAACCAAAACACAACTAATTACTTACCAATTAGACTACACGGCCAGTCTCGTTCATCATACTTAAACCAAAACCAAAACCAAACCTAAAGGTATTCTTTGATTACTTAATTCGACACTCAATTGAAAACTGCTCTAAAGAAATAATCTATTAAACTAATAAGTCCACCTTGATGTTCATTTTTTTACACTACTGTACAAAACCATTACTAATACTACTATTGTTGACACTACAGTCTTAATAACAGCCGATTTAAAACACTTGTCTCAAGATATATGTATCATAGCAATAAGAAAAATTCAATCTAAGATATCAGCAATCAATAATACTGTCAAAGCTCTCCCTGCAGCCATCTCAAGAATTCACAAAAGAGCTCTTATATACAACCAGGGATTAAAACAATATAACCTGGTCTTTTATGTGAACGTTTAGCATAAAGCCTGGGACATGTACATGTAAATGGTCACTCTCTTGTGCGAGTTTTTAGCGTTAAAAGCCTGGGGCATGAAAATGTTCATTTGCGGTATTCCCAGCAGTTGTAAATATCCTGAAAATAATTGCCTTTGATACATGGAAGAGATTCTTGGATTAACAGGTAAGGTAACTACATGTACAAGTTTCAGATTGAAACCTGCAAATCTCTCATTTGAATGATGAAAATATTGCACACTCCTTTAATGGCTGCTTTCAAGAGCTTAAAAATAATTTATAAACAATTAGATTAGCTGGTACTTCTCAAAGGTGCTCATGGTTGCTAAGGGAGAAGATCCTTTTAATTGCAGCGTGTGTGACAATTCAGAAGGGGGTCAAAATAGTGGTTGTAACTACCTGTAGGTCAGAAACAGATGCAAAACATGTTTGCATAACTGTAAAATACACTTTAACCTCTCACTACGGACACCTCCACAATAAGGACAGCTTATTTGGTCCCAGAAAAACTAGAATTATTATAATCTGTACCTCTATAATATGGACACCTCCATAATATGGACACTCACCTCTGGCCCTTTGCTCTTCATATTTAGGAAGGTCCACCATAAATTGAAAATGCTTCCAGATTGTACATATGTGCAGTGCATACACTCAATTAACATGTAAAAAAATAATTTGGCTTAATATTTGTGTCATCTGAGTGACTCAAATGGAGCTTTCTTAATGCTTAACCATTCATTAAATGATTTATTCCTAACTATCCACATGTAGTGACGTCAAATACAATTAGTGCTATATACACATACATAAATATAATATACATTTACAACAATGGAATAGCCTCCTGAAGCTTGATAGTATTTTCACAGTTCTTGTAATGTTACTCTTTCATTCTACAACTGAAAGAAAGAAAGAAAGAAAGAAAGAAAGAAAGAAAACAGTGTTATTACTGCTACATAAATGCCCAACAGTCGTAACAAAACAAGATGCATGTAAATCACAATGACAAGTGCATGTACTGTCAAACTGCTCAACAGTGCAGATGGCCAGTCCAACAATCCATTAAATTTTCTAAATCAGTATTGAAGACCAAATGTATATGTATAGTACTTTATTTACAATATTTAGTCGTCTAGATAATTGTCGAATATCTTGCATGGAGCAAGGTACATTTTAATTGACAGCAATACCATTATATTGATTTGGCTGAGGGATACAATTAAGTGACATCGCAGATCATCTTTCAAATTATTCTCACATTCCAATAATATTGATTCTTACTTATGATCAATTAGGAAGGACAGACCTACATTTCAAGAATAGATGACACCATCAACATTTTTTTTTTTTTTTTTTTGGTTTCTTTATTATATAAAACAGATAGATTCCATGTTGCCATGCATCTGTTCAGGAATTGATCACACCAGACATGACAAGATGACCCCAAGATGTAGTAAGAACATCAGTGACACACTCGGTTATCACATTAGCCGCTGTTCCGAAAAATGAGCCCGCACTTCCTTCCATCTCACAGTTCTCGTGAGATGAATCATATTTTGCTACGTATTACCCGGGTGGTCGCAAGCTTTGGGAAATTACTGAACAAATTGAGATAAGCTTTAAATTCGTGCAAATCAAACTAGTCAGTTGATCGATATATGGCCGATTGTATTTAAAAACTTAATCAACCTTCGTTCTGGTATACCCTCTGATTGGTTAATTTTGACAGGATATGTCAACATTCGAGCGTTACTTACGCAAAGGAGAAATGCGATATGGCGGTCAGTGTAAAATGGGATTGACGGACCTACACGACTAATACGGTCCGTGACATTTGTACATTTACCGCTATCTCCTCGGTCTCCGGACCTTTCTTTCTTTCAAATGTGTTTATGAAGCGTACTTTATGTTGTGTTATTAGGGCCCGGCTGTTTGATTCCAACTATTTACAGGTACAGTATGTTGCTTCTTTTCACGGATATCATATTTATCATACTTAATCATTTATCTTTGCCCGATTTTTCGTCGAAGACTGCCGTAGCTTTACTTCGAGCAAGAACGTCTTGATTTGCCGGTCGATACCGTCCTGTCGAGTTTTAGCACCCTTCGCGCAAGGAGCATCTCCAGTCAACGATCTAGCGTTCGTTTGTCGTTTTGGCAAGAATTATTTCTCAACACATCTGCTGACAACTAAGATCCACGAGCCGGCGGTCATGTTACGGGTCCCTTTAGGAAGGACCTTTTGTAAAGTTTGCCCAAGGGCGTTCTTTCGCTTTCTCTCGCCGCACTTCTCCCCTATTTTTTCACTCGCCGTTCTTTGCGATGCACCCCAACTGACCAGAGTTTGGTCCGCTCAGATTTGTAGTTGATTGATGATACCTGGCTTCGGAATTTTAAGGAGGGGAATTTACATAGTCCCTGGACCAAAATATGCTTTCTTTTTGATGCCCCGAGTATGTCAATTTATAGAGATTTTATGGTGCTCCGATTATGTCAATTTACAGAGATTTTGCAGAGATTTTATGGTGCCCCGAGTATGTCAATTTACAGAGATTTTATGGTGCCCCGAGTATGTCGATTTACAGAGAATTTGCAGAGATTTTATGATGCCCCGAGTATGTCAATTTACAGAGATTTTATGGTGCCCCGATTATGTCAATTTACAAAGATTTTGCAGAGATTTTATGGTGCCCCGAGTATGTCAATTTACAAAGATTTTACCGTGCCCCGAGTATGTCAATTTACAGAGATTTTATGGTGCCCCGATTATGTCAATTTACAGAGATTTTATGGTGCCCCGAGAATGTCGATTTACAGAGAATTTGCAGAGATTTTATGATGCCCCGAGTATGTCAATTTACAGAGATTTTATGGTGCCCCGAGTATGTCAATTTACAGAGATTTTATGGTGCCCCGATTATGTCAATTTACAAAGATTTTGCAGAGATTTTATGGTGCCCCGAGTATGTCAATTTACAGAGATTTTATGGTGCCCCGAGTATGTCGATTTACAGAGAATTTGCAGAGATTTTATGATGCCCCGAGTATGTCAATTTACAGAGATTTTACCGTGCCCCGAGTATCTCAATTTACAGAGATTTTATGGTGCCCCGAGTACGTCAATTTACAACGATTTTACCGTGCCCCGAGTATGTCAATTTACAGGGATTTTATGGCGCCCCGAGTATGTCGATTTACAGAGAATTTGCAGAGATTTTATGATGCCCCGAGTATGTCAATTTACAGAGATTTTACGGTGCCCCGAGTATGTCAATTTACAGAGATTTTATGGTGCCCCGAGAATGTCGATTTACAGAGAATTTGCAGAGATTTTATGATGCCCCGAGTATGTCAATTTGCAGAGATTTTACGATGCCCCGAGGATGTCAATTTACAGAGATTTTATGGTGCCCCGAGTATATCAATTTACAGAGATTTTGCAGAGATTTTATGGTGCCCCGAGTATGTCAATTTACAGAGATTTTATGGTGCCCCGAGTATGTCAATTTACAGAGATTTTACATGATCAGGCTAAACCTGTAAAATCTTTGTAAGTGGTAAATTTACAAACATTCTTAGAAGATTTTGTTAAGTCTGTTAATTATGAGTCCCATCCTCTTACTCTAGCTGCTACAATTTAGAAACATTTTACAAACATTTTGAAATGAACAGAACTGAAAACTAAACAAAATGTTTGTAAAATAAATTTACAGACATACTGTTTTTAAGCAGAATAAGTACCAAAGTCTGTAAATTCAGGATCTACGGACATTTCATTAAGTCTGTAAATGTGTTAAATTTTCCAGTGAAATTACAGAGGACATGGATGTCAGATATGAGAGCATGTATTCTGGCAAGCAGAATGGAGAGAACATGCCGGCACAGTATGAACAGCTCAAGGTGAGATAGCTTGGCTTACAAGATGTCGCATATATCATGCAAATGATGCAATAAATTCAGTGGAATAGGCCCAATGCAAAAATGGCTGCCATTAATTTTTGCCACTGGGAAGAAGTGTTTGTCAACAGAAATATATAATTTTGTTTTAAAGCCATATTCCTATCTGACTGGAAATTACAGGGACATACATTATGTTAAAAACATGAAAACGAGGCTAGTCAGAGCAGAGTAATTTTTTTCATACAAATTTCCTAAATTTAAACGATTTAAAACTTTGCCATCGTTAACGTAAAAACACTTACATTTTCTGGAAATTATATTATTTTATTTCTTTTGATGCTGTATCATACGTGGTTGAGGAAACTTGACCACGCAACAGAGATCAATGGCAGCAATTTTTGCATAAGGTCTATGGCACCCATCGATCAGTAATACCTTAAACAAAACACACTTCATTCATAAATTTGTCATCCTTGCCTCATTGCTTCATTGGTAAGTTTGCTCGAATTTGAAACGTGGTGATTAATCCGAAACCGAGACCCCGTTCGTGCGATAAGCATTGCCTTAAACAAGTGTTCCTCTTCACCCACCCTGCATGGCCTTGATGTCTAAATGATTTCCTGCAATGTTACTTCAACATGAAAAAAAAATTACTTCAACATCCACCTTTCTAAGTGACGGGTGAACTTCGCATGCAAATATTACTCGGTATTTTTAAGATAAACTTCAGGGATTTCTTGATTTCAAGTCGTATTTTGGCACTCTTGTGCGCAAAAGGCTCAAACACCAGTTTGATGAATTACAAATGTCGCCTACAAAGCAGCACAAATCTTAGATGAGTTCCGCAAACTGTCTTTTGTAATATACATGTAGCCCAATGTATTAAATACTTTCTGTGTGACGCAGGTTTTAAAGCTCAAACTTTTACAATTCAAAGAATATATGTGCTCGTTTGCACTTTTGCTACCCAGCTTTGCCGGTTTTGAAAGCCGGCATTTCCTTCGATATTACCCCGAGAAAGCTAAAATTTTCACCAAGTACTAAATTCTACAAGCTCTTTACTTCTGTGTAGTTAATTTATATCCAGCGTGATGCCTTCCCTAGACAAATTCCTATGCTAATGAGGCAAAATGTAAACAAGTGGTCAGTGGCTGTGCTCAGCAAACATACTCCTAGTCCTCCTAGTCGCTTCATGCTACAGAAACCGGGATAAGCTCCGGCCTGATGGGCCACTTGGTTCCTATGCAGATTTAACCTAGGTCACAGAATAGGCTGTTTCCGAACTACCTTTAGCCTCTTTCTCAAAGCGAGTCTTGGTGCCCATCCTTACATATGGAAATGAGATTTCATTCACGCTGCACATGCAAATTTAACTCATTTTGATATGAATGGTGTTACATCTGGCCTCGCTTTGCTGGAGAGGCTTAAGGCAACTCGGAATTGGCTTATTCAATTGCGCTTTTCGCCTTCCACAGCTAAGTGAGCCAAGCAATGGATTTAATCAGTCTTTGGACGACACCAAGGAACGTGGCAAACAAAACAACAACAAGGACAAACAGGGTAAGGAGAACGGTCAAGAGGACGCCAGCGAGACAGAACTCAAAAACAGGCCCCTGAGTTCCTTCCAAAATCCTGCTTACCAAAGTACTAGCATGAATTCTGGGCTGGATGTGGCTAAAGACTGTGAAACGCCGATGTAGAGTGGTTCTCGCAAGGTAAACTTGATGCAAGCCTACTTTTATTCCAACAGATTGATTAATTGACTGACTGACCGACTGACTGACTGACTGACTGACTGACTGACTGACTGACTGACTGGCTGGCTGGCTGGCTGGCTGGCTGATTGATTGATTGATTGATTGATTGATTGATTGATTGATTGATTGATGGACCTATCTTTATTTTTTTATTTGTAGGGTTTTCCTTTTGCATTGACATAAAGGATGTTTGCGTATTTCATTTAATGCTACACAATTTGCTTTGAGACAAGTACTGTAGAATGAAAAATTTTGGCGGACGAAAACTTTAAATCAAAGCAACATATTGATTTTCAACATTGAATGCATAACTTTTTTATGTAGGTTTTTTTAAGAGCAGAATTTTCTTCAGTTTTTGGTGTAATGTCTGACCTTCCTTAGGTTATGTTTACATTGTATTATGTACAAGTCACAATTTTGCACAATAAAGCATTTAACGAAAGAGTTTCCTTTCTGTTCATTGGTAATAGGCTGCCATTTTTCTGGTATTCCTCTACAATCAACTTCCATTTAACCAGTATTTAGACCCCTCCAGCAAATCAATCACTGTGTGGCTCGAACGTCGTAAAGTATACCACTTACAACTACAGAACGGACAGCGTTTTCTTATTATTTCTCCCATTTCAATCCTAAAATATACTTCGACGGCTAAAAATGGTGACGTTTCATCATGAACACCCTAACTGAGTGAGACCAGAATCCTTGATTTATACCCTAAGCGAAACGACGAGCATCCCCGACCATTTCATATGGGAGTGCCCCCCCCCCCCCTCCAGGGAACGATGCACATGTAAAAGTCAAGGGGTAAAACAACTATGATTGATTGGTTCTAACTTTGGTACAGTAACAATTTCAGCTTATGTAGTACGTTATTTGATGGCGGAACTAGTTTTGCTCCGATTGCTTTTACCAGGGATCATTTTCATCCATTTACAACCCACCTACCATGCATAATGAACAAACATTGCGACCTGATAGCCTGAAATGTCTGTCATCTCTCCCCCCCTCCCCCCCTGCGGGCCCCCTCCCCTCGCCTCCTAGATCAGCTTTATCCCCGGGTGAGGGACTTCTCTCCTGCCTGGGGATTACGCTGATGTGATCTGAAAGCAGGATTGCATAAAAACTGTCCTTAAATAGCTGGAAACGCAAGCCTCGCCGTTTAAAAAAAGTAATTTCTGACTGAGGTTGCCTGTACGTATTAAATTGACTGCTTAGAGTAAACTTATGAGAAATATTCACTTGCCACTGAAAACTGGCCGTTTGTTGCATCTGCCGGGTGGTTAAGATCTTGCTATATTACCATTGCATTTAAACTTCTATGTTTATATTCCTGTTTCGCATCTTTTGTTTGGGTTGAGCTGATTTAAAGCCAAAAAGTTAGGGACTGCCAAAAAAAGAATAAGAGAAAAGAACACTCTTCGGCTTATTTCTTGGACAATTGAAAAAGATGTAAAAGCGCTTACCAACAAGCGGCTGAAAATGTATCTAGAGCAAAAAGGTCTTGAGATAAGTGGAAGCAAGGCTGAGTTGATTGATCGAGTTCTTACCCACGCACGCGAGAACCTTAGTGCCAGAGATGCTGTAGAAGATGAGGAATCTCCCAACTCATGCGAACACGACACAAGCTCAGAGTCCAGTGATTCTGATGACTCTTCAAATGACACTTCGACCTACGTCGAAGAGTCATTTGAAGTGATGTTTGTACCGGAGGAAGAACTCCAACAAGTAAACTAGGTATGAGGGAATCAATGGGAGGAGACTTTTTTCAAGGGGGGAGGGCTAGCCTTAATATTATCATTATGTGAGGGGGGGGTTGACATTAACTTTTGCTTAATGATAGGGGGTATGACTTAGTTTTGGGGCATATTTCACCCAGTTCCCAGCCTCCCCCCCCCCCCCCAGGTAATTATTGCACAGTCCCTTAGTATGGGATTGTATCAATCTCTGCAGTCTTTTTCGAATGAACATTAGCAACATGAAATTTTATACCTATTCTTACATTAGCGTTATAAAATGGATATAAAAAAAGAAACTTTTTGTTACATATGGTGAAGGAAAAGAACAAAGAGATACTTTTGGGGTCACGCACTTGACATTGAAATTACACTTATATTATTTGATGCGCGAAGCAGTTCAGCGTAAAATAGCAACATCATCGGATGATACTTAAAATCAAGAGTCAACATCACTAACAACAGTGACAAACTATAAGGTGCTTAGTTAACTACACGAGCAGCCTTGAAAAAAAAAATCACGGTCACGGACATGACAATATAAAATGTCTGCCAACCCTCTGACTCTAGATCTCCTAGGCCTGGTCATAACCGACTCACGCATAGAATGAAAAGTACTAGCTACTTAAAGGGGCAACCGAACAATGACGTCTTAGGTCGTCTTAGCTACACATTTGCATTCCATGGCTCTTGCAGAGTACATTTCTCTGCAGAACGCCGCAGAAGGCGGTCGAAAATTCAGTTTTAACGTCTTTTAGATATGTTTTAAGCTCCTTTTTAAAATTTTGATCACGGAGACGGATCGTTCCCACAGTTTTATGTACTACTTAAAGTGATATTGCATGTCAACAGAATCGCTTTCATTATGACCAGCCACGCAACTACTGGAATATATAAAGAGGTTTTGTATCTGTAGGCAGATTTGAATTACAAAACAAATTGACGTCAATGTTTGGAAGCATTAATCAGCGCTGTAGGTATCTTATCTGTCATTTTCAGTGTCTGTAGAATTGGAAGACAACACCAAGATTAGAGAATGTGTTAATCCGTCACACAAGCTAACAAGTCCACTCTATATGTATTTAGTCTAAAGCACGATTGCTGAAAACGAAAAGGCAATTATATTGGAATCACTTGACAATGACTGATAATTATTATAGTACTTCAGGAAAAACCGTTTCCTATATTTCGACTCCTGATTGGCTAATGAAATTTGTGCATACGTAGAATTATGACTCAGGAAAATTGTGAACTACCGCAAGCTCCGATGAAATCGCAGACAGCAACTGAGCAATATCTTACACAGTGAAGGATATTTCCAAGCCGAGTAGTTTGATAATTGCATGACAGCTATTCATGCTTGAAATATCTCACACAAATAGGCTTCAAAACACGTGCAAATTAAACACGTGCCCGCGAAACATTTGCGTGTTTTTACGAGGGGCTCCACAGTAGCCACAACAACCAACTCGAGACGATGTTTCGAAATTTACATGTAACAGACGATATTGCATGACCAGGCACCGAGCCGTGATATTGATTCATTTCTGCCGCAATAACAGTCCTCCAAAGACTTCAAATGTGTACAAACTCTTCGTTCTTGAGAGCATTCGTGTTACGTTAATATCAGTAGCCAACGGTGTTTTCTGTTAACATTTTCTCTTGGTAAGAGCTCAGTATGAACTTCGGTGTCATTGCAAGTTGGACGTTCGTGTTTTTGGCGTTATTCTGTTCCACGGCTCATGGAGGTAAGTCAGAAAATCAGAGCACAGTTTACATTATTTTGCGGACAAACATTTATGTGAAATTTATTTTCGGAAGTTTATTTTCAACTTAAGAATGTCACATGGAAATCCTTAAGAAAACCTCTTAACTAAAAACTTTAGTTTCAGTCATGTGATTTTGGACATGCTAGCTGTGTGATCGATTACATAACGTATCTTTTCATTTCATTGCCAACCTGCCACTTGTAAAACTTTTAGAACATAAATCGTGTTTCTTAAGTTTGTAAGTGTTCGAGGGCTGAAAAACATTTTCTTGTTATTTCGTGTTTGCCCCATTGCGTGCTTGTTGAATTACTCTCCTCCTGGGAGCAACGACGAGCGGACATTGTTTCGCGCCTTAGAAACCTATTTTTTTATTTCATCGATGGTATGCTAATTAGAGCTTTAGCTTGTTAATGGCTGCCTTATTTACACGATTTCAAGCTCGGTTTCTGGCTCACAAAACAATAGATGAAACAATGCAAGCTATGGTCCTGATCTAATTTAATCCCTGTACAACTTGGTTTAAAAGACACATAATCACAACCTTGGCCCGGAACAGGCAACTGATAACTAACGAAAAACGCGGTCTTTTTAATTCGCACGCGTAGAGCGCGTTAAAAAACCCACTATTGACATGGATGTAGTCATTTTCACTGTGTCTTTCAGCGCTTTGAACTGTTTACAATTTCAGTGTTAAATTTTAATAATATTCAGACCTTGTTCTAAAAATCCCCTGTGATAATCTACAATACTGCTCTAACAAGATGACTGATAACTAACGTAAACACGGTGTCTTTAATTCGCTCTTGCGAGGCACGTTTAAAAAAAAAAACTCACAATTTACAAATTGAGTATTCAATGTTTACAATATTTTCAGGCATTTCTCTATTGATCAAGCAAGATAATGAGACGAATTGTAACCAATATAAGTTGCGAATACAGAACGATTTTCGTCTGTTGTTTCATGAAGACGAAAATCTGTCTGCGTTCGCAAGCTGTAACTGTAATACCACAAGTTGCACCAGCCTCACAGTCCCACCGTTATCTTAATTGACTTTTTTTTTACCTTACATTATCAATACATTGCTTTACAATCCCACCGTTTTCTTAATTAAGTTTTTCTTTTTTTTTCTTACATTTTAAGTACATTGACAAAAGACGGCTGGCGCGAATAAGAAACAGTCGCGAAGTAGAAGATGTATTGTCTTGATCTGTCCTAAATTCTCATTACTAAGATTGAAAGAAATGCACGGAAAAGGCAAAAAGAATTTAAGCCGGGCAGTATTCCGGCTGATGAGTACAGTAATCTGTTTTAATTACTTTGGCTAAGTGCTTGCTCAAAACTTTGCTTTGTTCTTTTATAATAGAAAGAAAAAAAAACGCTAAAACTGGAGAAAACTGACAACGAACTCTTTCGACAAAAAAGAAAACTGATTACTTACATTTCCAAAATTTAACCATAACGGCAATTTGATTTGTTGAAATCTGGTCACAAAATCAAATTTGAATACTTCCATCCTTCTTCTCCAAAATACCTGTGTTATTTTGACCAGTAGAATCTTTTAGCCAGAGGATTTGAATATTTGTTAGCATTTAGCCATATGACGAGAGAGATTAAAAGAAATTTCAGTCAACGTTTCGACTGGCATCAAGCACCATTCTCATGACTGAGGTCGTTAATGTCAAGGTCGAAGTTGTTATGTAAGAGTTGAGTTTGAAGTGGATTGCATTCCAATATGCTAGTCCAATTCTGGCCCTCTCTCTATCACGCAACACTACGCTCTCGGAGAGAGAGGGTCTAGGGACAATCCTCCGTAGGAAAAAAGAGTGCGACTGGTACATTTACCCATAGTTCTTAGCGCACGGACACCTTAACAACGTTCATAAAAACGTACAGAAAAGTAACAAAATCTTCGAACCTAGGCTACACAATGTCCTTAGTACACGGACAAATATTGTAAAATGTGGCTTTCTTTATGCCTTATAGGCTGTGTTAGGTTCGCTCTTCGCAAGGTATTGTGGTAAATTGTTCAGCCGCCATCTTTTTTCCTACGGTGGATTGTCTGCGCATGGGTATCTCTCTCTGAGAGCGTGGCGTTGCGTGACAGAGAGAGGGTAAGAACTGGACTATCCAACATGCGCGAAATTTAAAAATGTACTAATCATCAGTGAATAACTTCGCGCGGATCGATTCAGACTGCAAGTTGAGTGATGCTTTTAGTTCTGTTATGAATAGGATTTCATATATTAAGCAGTCAAGTTTAGCGATACACCATGGAAATTAGGTAGCTATAGGAGAACGGTGGATAATCAGTGCGTACACTGAGCCTTATATCTTGTCTAATATCATCAACTTGGGCGGGCTTAGTGGGTTGAAGATACCTTTAAAGAAATACGAAATGTATTAAGAGCCGTTTTGAATTGATATGACTTAAAAGTAAGCCACTGGCGTCTCAAACATCTACTTTGCTGACCGGCATTGCTTTATTTGTTGCTAAACAGTGTACCCTAAACTTCCGAATGCAATGACCGTTCGTTACTTTCGGAATAAGCAGCCTTTGTGGCTCGCGACTGAGCACTTTTTACGAAATAAAAGACGGAAATTCGTCAGTAAAACAGCCCTTAAAACATGAGATGAAATTCTTCCTTCCAGTTAAAATATATGTCGCTGCGACACGGGGGGTGGGGGGGGGGGCATCGTGTTGTTGGTCGGCAGGAAAGCTAGTAAGTTTCTATTTCAGGACGCACTGCTACACGTTAGTCTGCTGTATCAATATCTCATTGCGCTAGTCGAGTTTTCAATTTTAATTTGTAGAAACTCTCCTTTGAATACGCTCCTGTTGAAAATGACACAGAATCTGTAGATCTCGTACCAACCTCTACGATGAACATTGAGTTGTGACAATGTCTCTAAAACTAGCCGTGTCATGTACTTTGAATGATCATGACGACATAACGCAATGGCACTAAAAATACGTCAGAATAAACTTATTCACAGGTCTAATTATAGAGTGCTTGAGGTTTTTTTATACCTTTTATACATTAGTAACGATCCATGCGTTTTCTTTTGTTTAAGATTACGTTAGTCATTCAGATGGCAAAGAAGGGCACAACAGTAAGTCAAGATTTGGACCGAAAATGTTATATTTAACTAGTAGTATTAAGCTGTTATTTGTAGACAAGGTTACAGCCTCAATCCTTGACTAACAGTCCTGAATATCCTATTTAACCTCAATATATCAATTTAAAGTCAACACGTGAATCATAAAAACTAAAAACCGAAAATAGTCACAAAAGAGTACTGTTAATTCTTGGCATAAAATGAAATTCTCCAACTGTAGTAGGGTACGATCTGTGGAGTCAAGGAAGAAGAATGTAGCGATGACGAGCCGCCGTCCCGCTTGCCACGACCCCTTTGCTATGTTAACGTATTCGTATTCAAAAGCCAAAAAAACGTTAAAAGAATATGCAATCTTTTGCATGACATGTCAGCAGTGTGCTGCCCAATTGTTTCGCTAGTTTTAACATTAATTTTTAAGGAAGAATTTTTTTTTGTTTTGTTTTTTTTTAATTTCAGCTGCTTTTACGATTGTAATCGTGCTAGGAGTTGTCTTCGCCATTCAGTTTCTTGTCTTTGTGTTCTTTGCATGTAAAGGATGGGACGCAGTGTTCGGGTAAGTATCTCTCACACTCTTGTTGCCGATACTTTAACTCAACAACATTTATAACTTTAGTACCATAATTTATTCCACAAGTCCAGTCAGGTTTTCAAAACTAAAATCCTGCACGACCAAAACCATGTGCGTACATCCGGGTTACAAAGTTTCTTACATACCTTATACTTCATGTAAAGTCCTCGTAATGTCAAATCCGATTTAGATAAAACTGCGCTGCGACGGCTACAGTTGTTGTTGTTGTTGTTGTTGTTGTTGTTGTTGTTGTGGAGTTCGAAACAGGAGTTTGCCATGTCATCGCACAAGGAAAGGTCAAAATAAAATCTAATGGAAACTAGGACACTATATTTCCGGAGTTTACTGGAAAAGAACGCCGATCAAAATTATGACCAACTTCATAAAAAAAAGATATGGGAAATCACTCTTTATTTGTAGAGGACGGTTTAATAGTTGTAGGGACAATTTAAAAATCCCATTATCAGCCCCATTACAAAGCACTCGCGCTCACCCTGAGAATATCAGTGTCTTTTGTTGCGTCATTCCAGAAGTGCATAGTTAAATGAGAATAAATTTAAATCTTCAAACTTTTGAGCTAAACTGATATCTTCGTTGCGCTTCAGTTACCAGTAATTTTCTGACTTCTTGCTTTTCAGCTCACGGTCTGTCCGCAGTGACCCGGAATCTCAGTTAGCGAACCAGTTTCCTTTCTTACCTTCTTACGAGATGGCGATGAATGAAGCGCGTGAAAGTCAACAGAACACTAATACAACCCCAGAGAGTTTGATTATTGATAACGGTGTCATACTGGAAATAAGAAATACAAGAATAATCCCCTCCACAGAGAGTCGAAGTAATATTATTGAAGCAAACGCTACTGTGAACACACCACGAAATTACAGCCTCGATGATGAAGATGTGTTAGAGATAAGAAACTCCAGTGTGGACGCAATTGTGCAAGACAGTAATGGCAGTGCTGAAGAGCAAACGGGAGCAAATGTTACGTCACCTTCGGGGAACTGTAATAACGACAATGAAGTTGATTTAAGTATAGGTCCGTCGAGCGTACATACAAGTTCACAAGAATGAAGATTGGTGTTGCCGCATTCTTGGAGCAGGTGTAAAAATGGGACTTAATAAAAGAAACAGTTATGAAGTTATGAACAAATTTACATAAGATCGGATCTTTGCCATCGAGAAAAAGGAATGGATAAATAAAGGTTCAATCGATCATGTAACATAAATGTTAACTGGTTATCATGTAAGATATTTTATACACTGTAAATTCCTAGTGTATGTACATATATATAATATAAATAAAGTTTTAGCCTGGTCTGCACGAGCAATTTTTATATGACAATTTTTATGTGACATTTTGGTAGCGTAAATGGGACAGCAATTTTTTTTTCTGTCAGCAGTTCAAAGTTCAGTGCACCAGCACTGTCTTTGGACAGCACATATACGCAGAAACAAGGCGGGGCTGCTTAGTGGCCACACATTTTATGTCATGAGTCGTCCAACACACCAGCTTTTCAGCGAATACATTTACCATGCGCATAAAAATTTGTCAATTTTCTTCGTCTACACAAGCAAATAAGAATTGTCACATAAAAATTGCTCGTGTTGGCCGGGCTTTCGCAATCGTGACGCTTTATAATGATAATAATACTAATGCTAATAATAATAATAATAATATCAATAATAATATCAATAACAATAATAACAATAACAATAATAATTATACACTGTAGTGCAGTTTTAAAGTAAAAAAAGTAAAAAATAAAGACCCTCATGGAGTAGACTTGGCGAAATTAAAATAGATAAAACAGAAACACTCTGGAGCTTAAATGTAGAAGGGTCGTAGAAGGAGAGAGCAGGAGAGAGCATGATATCCATTGAAACTTCCAAACGAGAATCCCCTATTCCCTATCCCCGCACTTTTAACTGTACGTTGTGTAACAATTCCTTACATCGATTATAATCAAAAATTTGCTTTGTTTAAAGCTACCATCTGTTTTAAAAAAAGAACAAGGCTTTACAGTTTTGCCGTGTAACAAAAACATTTTGCGGGAGTTTATTTTCGCGAATCGGCGATTTTTGGCATTTTGCGGGAACTAATTTTTGCCATTGTAAAAGACTGGTTTTTCTTGCTTGGAACTAATTTTTGCGAATTTCGGGAAGTCGTATTTAATTATTATTACAACGTTTTCGCATTTTCTAATTAAGCTGCACAAAACTGAAAAGGCATCACGCTGAAGAGCATCACGCGAAAAGGCATCACGCTTGAATGCATCACGCGTAAAAGGCATCACGCTGAAGGGCATCACGCGAAAAGGCATCACGCTTAAATGCATCACGAGAAAAGGCATCACACTGAAGGGCATCACGCGAAAAGGCATCGAAATTAAAGGTATCACGCAAAAAGGTATCAAGCGAAAAGGCATCACGCTTAAAGGCATCACACGAAAAGGCATCACCCAGAAAGGCACCGTTACAAAAATTATATGGAATCCGGTGCTAACTCTTCTTTCTCGTGTCTTGTAAGATAACAGCCTTCTCAAAGAGTTTTTGACCAAGACATTCCGTATCTGCCTCCTCGCGGTCTCAATTCAGTGCAGGAGGCGTGCCTTGAGAGAGTTCATACAGCAAGTGAGCAATGGAATCGAAAACGATTGCATTTCTTTCCGATTGGTGAGATCAGCGAGTATTTTTCAAGATGGCGGACAATTGCCGGGCGTTCTTTGTATGACATTGGCGATAGTTACAAGAACCTCCTGAACATGAATTCACTACTGCAGCCACACCTCTCCTTTATCATGGTGCGAGAGGGAGATTACGTGTAGAGAGACAAGCAGAAGCGTTAGGCCTTTTTGTGTGATGCCTGTTTGCGTGATGCCTTTTCGCGTGATACCTTTTTGCATGATGCCTTTCTGCGTGATGCCTTTTCGCGTGATGCCTTTTCGCGTGATGCCTTTTAGCGTGATGTCTTTTCGCGTGATGCCTTTTAGCGTGATGCCTTCTTGCGTGATGCCTTTTGGTATGATGCCTTTTAGCGTGATGCCCTTTAGCATGATGCCTTTTAGCGTGATGCCTTTTAGCGTGATGCCTTTTAGCGTGATGCCCTCTAGCGTGATGCCTTTTAGCGCGATGCCTTTTAGCGTGATGCCTTTTAGCGTGATGCCTGTTTGCGTAATGACCATTTGTAGAATCGGCTAGTTGCCATTCGGCTTTTGATTGATGCATGTACAATTTGGATAATTTGATATCAATTACCGAGTACTGAATTTTGTCATAGATATACCTCCATATGTGGAGATGTAGTAATTTAGTAATCAGTGTCACGCTATCACAATTACGCCATGTTCTTATGCGGAAATGTAGAATGCTCTTCTCAATGGAGTACCTTCAGACGATCCTTTCGGGTAAACCTTTTTTTTTTTATTTCTGAACGTTTTATTTCTCGTTTTATGGTTTTGTTTCTGAACGAAAGAGACGTTTTAAATAAATGGCAGCAACAAGCTCCATGTGAGGTTTGTATGTATAATTTTGCCAGTGGAGTATATTTTGGCGGGAATTATTTTTTGCAGGAACTTTTTTTTGCGGATCATCAAAAAAGCCGCAAGAATTGCAAAAATTAGAACCCGGAAAAATTTAGTGCCACATGGTAAATACATGTTTCGACAGTACTGCCTGCTACCGTGTGTTCCATCTATAGTAAATTAATTTTAATCATACGTACCACCTGTTCCTAGATATCAAGTAACAAACTTGACCTTCGAAAACAAGCACTTGACAATGCTTCTAATGCTACTTTACCGAAGTGCTGTGTTATTAAAAATAGAATTACAGTAATATAATCGTAAGCTCTAATTTATTCTTAACTGTTGTTTTAGTTTAGCATACACCATAATATCGTTTAAATTGTCCATGCGGCTACGTAACCAGTTTTCTAATTTTGAGTTGATCGGGACGTAATGTATGAGAAAGCACTTAAGATGCGGAATAGAATAAATACTGGAAAAGAATAATCGTATGAAAGCTCGATCAATTCAGGTTTTACACTACTCGTGATATTTGAAAATTCTCTCAAAACTGCAGGAGCCTTTAGCCGAGTGCAATTCGAGAGAATTTTCATATATCACGAGTAGTGTAAAACCTGAATTGATCGTCGAGCTTTCATACGATTACTCGTTTCTTATATGACTGAGAAAATTGCGAATGCACGCGCGTTAATTTGCACTGCAGTTCAAATTAAGAATTAACGATAAATTGGCCTGCTCCCAGCCAGTCACAATGAAGTAATTTCTCAGTCATATAATAAAACGAGTAATCTATGTTTGTTCCGTCTTGTTTTAATGTCCTAAGTTTCTGAAATCAATTAAAGCCATGCATTCTGGAAGTGTAACTGTCATTTTGAAACACAGAGACATTAAAATAACACGGGACAAACATAAGGTGAGTTGGCAAGGTAGTTTTTTTTTTTTTTTTTCCAATTCTTTCAGACATTTATATTCAAGTCACGTAGACAGTTTTCTGAGCCAGGGCCGCCTGTCGTGTCAGTACATATACTTCTTTTCCGGGGGACACTAAACAAAAGTTTATGCTAGAAGGCTCCACACCAAATCCAAACCTTTGCGCTATTATACACCATTTTTGACACAAGAGGTAACCTTTTCGTATACCTTCCAGAGGAAAATAGCGTCCTTTATGGCTTTTACATACTTACAGTACAAACGCTGCCGTGATGCGATAAAAAGCTCCTCCAGTAAAAACCTCTCTGTCATCGAAATTGCGATAAAATATGGCTAAGGGCCATCAACAATGTCACCATAATATAAAGTCGAAATTGGCGAGACAGTTGTAAGATATTTTGGAAAGCCCTTTTAAATACCTAAATGATAGTTGTCCTCGACCCTTTTCTACATTTCAATCCTGATAGTAAAAACCCGTCCCCTTTCGGGCGGAGCCTCCCCGCACAGTTCACTATAAGGAGTACCCCCCGAGACTTCCTCTATTTTTGAAGTGATTATGCTGGTCTCTCTGGATCACTATCCGAAAACTTGTTTCAATTTAGAATATTCCATCATATCACCTATTATTGTCCATGCGATTACGTATACAGGCATGTGGTTTTCTAATTTTGAGCCGTTTAAGACATAGTGTATGAGAAAGCACATAAATTGCTTTACATAATGTATGTGGAATGGAATTAAAGTGGTAATCCCCGCGGGACTTTCTATTTTTGAAATGATTATACTGGTCTCCGTTTCACTATCAGAAAAACCCTCCGGATGTCGCGAAGCTAGTTCCTGCTTAAGACCATTCTTGGAGTATAACTACCATTTTGAAAACCAGGAGAGGCATTTATATTCAACTCACGTAGACCGTTTTCTGAGCCAGGGCCGCCTGTGGTGTCAGTACATATACTTCTTTCCCCGGGGTCTCCTAACAAAAGTTTATGCGGGGAGGCTTCGCTCTGAATCCAAACCCTTAGGCTATTATTCACCATTTTGATAGGAAAGTTAAGCCTTTCAAAAACCTTTCAGGGGAAAATAGCATCCCTATCACATACTTACAGTAGAAATACTGCCGTGATGAGTTAAATTTAAAAGCTCCTCAAATAAGACGCTCACTGTCATCGAAATCGTAATAAGATTCGTCGCTAAGGGCCATCAGCAATTTCAATTTTTAAAGTGGAAAATGGTACAACATTTCAAGATATTTTGGAACGTTCTTTTAAATACCTAAATGAAAGTTCTCCTTACCCTTTTCTACACTTCAACTCGCGAATACCCTACCTTATATAAAAGGGTTCACTTTCGGGCGGAGTTTCCCCGCATGGTCCATTATACGGAATGCCCCCGGGAGCTTCTTGGAATTTTGACCATGATGTTTTGAATTTTGCCCTCTGGCCTGAATTCAATAATGCTACTTCACTGACGAGTAAATTAAAAATATAATAACAGTAATGTAATCGTAAGCTCTAATTTATTCTTAGCAATTGTTTGACTTTTATAGCATGCTCCATGCGACTACATAAGGTGAGTTTGTAAGTTCGGTTTTTATTTTTTGTTTGTTTTGTTTGTTTTTTTTGCTTTTTTTGTTTTCAATTCTTTAAGACATTCAAGTCACGTAGACCGTTTTCTGAGACAGGACCGCCTGTCGTGTCAGAAGTAATTGTACTTCCTTCACGGGGGAATACTCAACAAAGGTTTATTGGTGGAGCTAGAAAACCCTCACGCTATTATATACCATTTTTGACATAAAAGATAACCTTTTCAGTTACCTCCCAAAGGAAATGGTATCCCTTTCACATATCTGCAGTATAAACTATAAACACCGCTGTGATGCCTGAAATATCTACTCCAATAAGAAAATCAAGCTCTCTGCGTCTAAACCGAGATAATATGCGTCGCTGAGGGCTATCATGAGTGTCTATGTCAACTGGAAAATGGTGACAGGTTTATAAGAACTTTTGAAGGCCGTTTTAATTATCTAAATGATATTTTTCCTACCCTTTTCTACACTTCAACTTGTCAAAACACTACTTTTTTCAAGTTGGAGGCATATAAAAGGATTCCCTTCCGGCTGGAGTCGATCTATTATAAGGAGTATCCCAGGGAATAGCTGGAGACTAGCGGACTACTTAGATTTTTGAAATGATTATACTGGTCTCTCTGGATCACGTTCAGAAAAAATCTAAAGTACGACGCCGTGCTAATTCGTCGCTTAATTCGTGAAGTCAATCAAGTCCATTCTGGGAGTGTAACTACCATTTTGAAAAACAGAGACATTAAAATAACACAAGACAAACATAAGGTGAGTTGGTAAGCTAGTTTTTTTTTTTTTTACCAGTTCTTTCAGGGATTTATATTCAAGTCACGTAGACCGTTTTCTAATCCAGGGCCGCCTGTGGTGTCAGTACATGTACTTCTTTCCCGGGGGGACACCGAACAAAAGTTTATGCGAGGAGGCTCCGCCCCGAAAACAATCTCTTATGCTATTATACACCATTTTTGTCACAAGAGATAAGCCTTTCATATACCTTCCAGAGTAAAATAGTATCCCTATCATATACTTACAGTAGAAACGCTACCATAATGAGTTAGAAGCTCCTCCAATAAGAAGCTCTCTGTCATCGAAATCGTGATAAAATGTGTCGCTACGGGCCATTAACAATGTAAATTTAACGTAGAAAGATACTTTGGAGAGCCCTTTTAAATAACTAAATGATAGTCCACTTACCCTTTTCTACACTTGAATTCGTGAAATCTCTACGGAGGTATATAAAAGGTTCCCCTTTCGGGTGCAGCCCTTCCCCGCATAGTCTATTACAGGGAGTGCTTACCCGGATTTCTTCAATTTTTGAAAATGTTTTAATTTAATCGAACGTATGACGCGAAGTTAATTTGAGTCAACTGGATCGATTTAAGCTGCAACTGCTCCGTGGTTTTAGTTTGACTAGATTTCCTCTGCGCCCTGCAGGGACAATGCTAGTGGAAATGTACTGCAGCGTACTTGACTTCTTTACAAACAATATCGAATTGCTCGTTTACTTCTGTTGTCAATTTCTGGTTTTAATATGTAATTAGACTGTTCACAGCCCTCTAATTTGTCGTATTTTTATTCGATCGTTGAACGCGCGTATAGATTCACGAGAGAACTGGTCGCCAGCGCAAAACGGAAGACTTGACTGGGAAGGGTTTAAGCTCAACAGATTAATTTTCCTTCAATATGTAAGAAGAATAGCCAAAATTCCCCAAGCGAATAGCAAAGGAACAAGCGCATATCCTGCAAAAATCGGACGGACTGCTTGCTTTTGGCTTTCTCCCCCTTTTTCCAAGTTTTTTAATTAGGAGTTGAAGAAGTCGTCTTAGACGACTTCCTCAACACCTGAACGTACGTGTTGTTGTTTGCAAACTGATACTTGTAATCAATTAAACAAGCAATTTACCGCTCAGATTTTATTGGTCCGATTTAGTTAATTGGTCAAGGGGCGGAGCTGTTAATAACAAGGCAATAACAGGGGGAGGAGTCTAATAAGTCCATTTTTTTCCAATGTCTACAGTTTCTCTGTTGTTCTTGCTCTCTTTGCTCGCAAACCCCCTCCCCCCCCCCCCCTCCCCCCCGCGTGCTTCACGCTCGCGCGCTTCGCTCGCTTTTTCTTTCGCGTGCGCGTGAATAGAGAGGCTGGGAACAGTCTAGTATACAATCGACGTCTTTGTTTGTCTGAAGCGTCAGACGTCTTCTCTCCCTATGTCACGGTGTCACTAATTCCTTACATGGATTATAATCAACACGTTGCTGATTATTTGAATCAAACAAGTTTTTCGACTTCGTTTAAAGCCACCATCTGTTTCTAGATATCAAGTAACATACTTGACCTTCGGAGACGAACATTTGATAATGCAACTAATCTGTATTTCACGGTGATATTAAAAATAGAATTTTAATGCCCCTAAGTTCCTGATGTCAGTAAGGCCATTCTTGGAGTAAAATTACCATTCTGGGACCCAGACATGAAAATAACACGAGACAAACGTAAGGAGAGTTGGTAAGCTAGTTTTTCTCCAGTTCTTTCAGACATTTACATTCAAGTCACGTAGACCGTTTTCTGAGGTAGGGTCAGCAGTATTTGTACTTGTTTCCCGGGAGGGGGGGTGGTTACTCAACAAAGGTTTATGCGGGCAGCCTCTGCCCAGAATCCAGACCCTTACTTAAATTATATACCATTTTTGAGACAAAAGGTAACCGTTTCATACACCTCCCAAAGAAAATAGCATCCCTTTCACATACTTACAGTAGAAACACCGCCGTGACAGGTTAAATAGCTCCTCCAATAAGAACCTATAACTCTCTGGCATTTTATGTGTCGCTCAGGGCTATCAAATATCTTATCGTAAGAACACAACCTTTCTCAAGTTGGAGTTATATAAAAGGATTCCCTTTCGGGTGGAGCCTCCCCGAGTAGTCCACTATAAGCAATACTCCTACTCCCAGGGAATTCTTCGATTTATGAAATGATTATTCTGATCTCTGGATCACTATGATCAGAAAAACCCAATGTATGACGCAAAGCTAATTCGTCGCTGAGTTCCTGAAGTCAGTTAAGGCTATTCTGGGAATATAACTACTATTTTGAGGTAAGCTAGAATTTTTTCCAGTTCTTTCAGACATTTGTATTCAAGTTACGTAGATCGTTTACAAAGCCAGGGCCGCCTGTGGTGTCTGTACATGTACTTTTTTCCCGGGGGATACCGAACAAAAGTTTGTACGGGGAGGCTCAAACCCTCGCGCTATTGTACACCATTTTTGACACTAAAGATAACCTTTTCATAAACCTTCTAGAGGAAAATAGTACCCCTATCACATACAGTAGAAATGCTGCCGTAATGAGTTAAAAAGCTCCTCCAATAAGAAGCTCTCTGTCATCGAAATCGTGGTAAGATACGTCGCTAAGGGCCGTCAACAATTTCAAGTTAAAGTGGAAAATGGTGAAATATTTATTTGATATTTTGGAAAGCCCCTTTGAATACCTAAATGATAGTTGTCCTACCCTTGTCTACACTTTAACTCGTAACAACCCTACCTTCTTTAAGTTGGAGGTACATGTATATAAAAGGGTCGTATAGTCCACTAAAGGGAGTACCCCCCGGACCGGCTTCTCTCTGGATCACTATCCAAAACACCGAACGTATGAAGCGAAGTTAATTTGAGTTAACTGGATCGATTTTAAAAGCTGCAGGGCCGCACCGTGGTCAGTTTTATCTTAACTGCAACTTCCTACAATTGCTCATGTACTTCTGTTGTCGGTTTCTGTTTCTGTAATCGACGTTTGCGTTTGTCTGAATTCTCAGACGTCTTCTTTCGCTATGTCAAGGGGAATTCCTTATTTAGACCGTATAGATGTAAGTGGTGTACAAACCTATATACATTACTTAAGCCGTTTTGGTCGAAATTAGGGCATGAATTTTGACACTAATGTTTCGAATTGTTCCCACTGGCCTTAAATTGCCTACAATGTTTCCATGAAACTGAAGTTTCCCCCGTCCCTCAACTCCCACCGTTAAAAGCGAGGAATTTGAAACCATCTTTCCTTTTGCGCCAACGTTAGCCATTCTTGGTTAGCTGATGTCATGTGATAGAGACGTGAATTAATTTTAGAGTTCTAAACACAGTTAATTAATAGTGAGAAATTGGCAAAGGGAGGAAACAAAGATAGATTTATGTTGCAAAAAAGCCAATAAAAACATACAACAAAAACCTTTGCTGGGTTTCACAACCATTTCCCTCTTCTAACTAGGGTCTGAACCAGAGCATAAATTTTCGGTCAGGTCCGTAACTGGGCTTTGAAAATCATACATTTCGCTCTGAATTTAGGAAGAAACGTGAACTGCTAGCGTAAAATTTTCGAGAAATAAGCTTGTATGTACTCCCCCCGGACCTGCATAGGACGTGACTAGAAACGATTAATAAAACATTCCGAGACATGGCCAGTGGCGGATCAAGGGAAGGGGCCCGGGGTTGGGGGGCGGGCCCCCTCCTAATTTTGGGTAAAACGATAGAAAATCGCATAAGAAAGAAAAGCCGGCAGGGCAAGCAAAACAAAACCGCTTTCCCTTCCCCCTCTCCCCCCCCACCCCCCCCCCCCCCGCTAGGTCAAGGTCTGGATCCGCCACTGCATGGTGCATTTAAAAAAACATTAGAGGGGTAAGACATATGACCAAGATGTGAATAACGGTCATATTTGTGACATAACATTCCATTCTATTCTAAAACTCGCATGTTGGTCACACGATTTTCGTATGTTTTTCATACACGGTTTGATTTAACAAAAATCCAGTAGTTACCAAGTGTCTAGACATTACCACTTTTCTTCCCAACGGAGGAGAATTAAGCACGCAGCTAGCTAAGAAAAAGGAAGAAGCGCCCGCTTTGATGGATGATGAGGTACCCATGTATTTGATTGTTTTATTTTGAATGGAGATGCTTATATCCTTAAAATTTCCGGCCCATTACCCTCAGGGGTTATGGCAAAAAGTGAAGTTAACTTAAAAAATATTGTACGCTAGGAACATTACCACTTTTAGCATCCGGAACCGAAAACTTTCTAGTTTTCCTTAAAAGTTTTGTTCGCCGGGCATTGGTTTAATGCACAGTTTACTGATTCAGACAATCGACCAAAGAATTGGCAAGCAACCAGAGTTAAAGTTATTAAAAAGGTTAAGAAATGCGTTCTCTTGTTAAATGTATTTTAAGCCCTACACGAGGTTTCAGTTGCCCGGTTAAAATGTTTAATCTTTAGATCGATACGCTTAGCGGCAAATCGCTAGTTGTCAGGCATGCCAATTCAAACTGAAAGAAAAAAGTATTTGTGGAAAGAAATAGTTGCAGCGTTTTTCGAACGAAAACCATCTTTTCAAACAGGCTGCAACCTGCAGAGCTGCAAATTCATAGCTTTAGAAGACTTTTAACCGGAGACAGCTTTTCAAGCTTTTTAAGCAAATTACATCATCAATGGGGAAATCCCAATTGAAACCACGAGTCACGAGAGAGTGAACTCTGCAACGCGTTGGTCAAATTATTTTGTCATTTTTATGGTCCATAGCAGTGTAGATCATAAAAATATGTGGTCAGTTTGCTTCCATTTTTTACAGTTACTCTGAAAATTTACTGGCGAACAGTAGCAAAAATTGTTGGGGGTGTGTAGGCGGGACAACTCGTTGTATCACTTTCATGGCAGCCGACGATCGAGTTCGTCCCAGATTTTCGCCTCAAATATCAATACCGAGACACTTCAAAACTCACTGGTTTCAATATTTTGGAAGAGATGAAATAATTTCTCAAGGTTTCCAAAGTTGCCTTTGGTTACGTTACAAGCCTCACAAGCTACATCATTTTTAGGGAGAAGGGCATATATCGCATAGCTCTCTAACATTTTATTTCAAAAACATAACTAACAAATCATTCATATTTGATGATTGACAGACACGCTGACATCATGCTATTTTAGGGTTCTTTCATTCTGCCAGAGTAAATCATATTCTTTTACTTTTTAAATAGTTTACCCTTTGAACATTTTACGGATACCCTGTTCCTAATTTGGGATAAATAATTTCCTTGAAATTGATCTCGCAAAACATCATCATGCTTCGGCGAAAACAAAATGCATTTCTACGTAGACTGAAGCCTTGTAAAATTCGCTAGGACCTCGTGTTAGACAGATCAGTTGAACTTCGTTTGAATTTTATTTATATATAACTGAGGGGGTCTCCTCAATGGTCGATCTAGTTGACTTTTCCTAGCCGTTATTCTATTTTTTTTTTTTTTTTTTTTTTTTTTTTTTTTTTTTTTTAATGGTGAAGTGAGTTTAGTCTATTATTATTTTAAAAAAGTCTGAAGTTGCAACGCAAACATTAACTTGCCTCGTCTTGCAGCAATTGCGCCATAGGTAGGGAAATTCCCATAATATTTAAGAAATACCTTATGTATTTGACTTGAGTCTACCTTCGCCAGACTTCACGTCTGGAGCGTTCTTTTTAATCACAGAAGAAAATACTCTCTCAATTTCTTTTTGGACTAATGGAAAGGGCCTCACATGTAATTAAGTTGCAATTGCTTATCAAAAAGTAGATTATTTATCTTTACTGGTAATATTAATTGTATTTGACGGAGTAGGTTCAGTTATAAACTGCACTTAGTCGGCTTTTCAGTCTCATAGGTCCTACGATTGTTTATCCTCGCGAACGCGAGTGCAAAATAGTGGTATGAGTGAGAAGGGATTGGAGCGAGACGATGTTTTTCATGGTTTTTCTTCTTGCCCGCGTTGTGCGCGTCACTCTTGTCGCTTCTTAATCCCTTCTTGTCTTAAATCCCCTGCCCCGTACTAGATTACCATTATCGCTCCTTACAGTAATAAAGCGATAATAAATGACTTCATGCATTTTACGCATCTGGAACTGTTACGATATAACTATCACGCACCATAGAAAGTTTTTACAGTTTGAGGTAGAAAGCAAGGCGACGAAAAAGACTGTTGTCCGTTGCACGTTGATATTTGAAAGTGACAGATTTGCTTACCAAGCCCTTCAAACTGAATGGTGGAATCACCTGAAGTTCTTACACCATTACAATAAAAACGAAGCCATTCCATAACTGAATTTTTTTGTGTGTATTAGGGTCCAAATGCAAATCTCAACAAGGAAGAAAACAACGGAGCTAGTAAGTCTTATAATGTACTCATCTTTCACGATCATACCCTAACTAGGGAATTTCTCTATGATGGGTCTGAGTCGTGAAAAAAATCGCGTAAAGTCGCCTGAATTTGCTCAAAATTATGGTGGCTTAATCTTTCGAACCCAGAGTAGGCTAGAGTTGGCTAGGGGCGTAGCTTGCCAGCAGGCAAATGGAAAAATAAAGAAATGAACAGACCAAGCCTAAATCTCCTAGAAATGCTGACCAATCCTTTGTGTATCATCGAGGGAGATGGCTTGGGATCATATACTGTGACCGTAATTAATTTTTGTCCACTGCTTTTTCTCTCCACTCAAGCTAAGCGTTTTCTATCAAATAATGGCCGAATTTATATTAGAGACAAATTATCCGACGCCGAATTTGTATTAGGAGACGATTTATCCATCTGAGATAATTTATCCCTCACAGGCAGACGAATTACCCGTCTCAGAGGGCTAATTCGCCACAGACGGATAATTTATTCCTTGCAAACTTTGGTCAGTGACAATGCTAACCAACGTGTCATATGTCTCCACCTTTCTTGTTAGCTTGTCGTAAGTGTGCATTAGCACATAAAAGCCTAACATGTTTTTCTTTACTTTTTTCAGCTGGTTTCACTCTTTTGGTCGTGCTAGGACTTGTCTTAGTCATTCAGTTCATGGTATTCATTCTGTTTGCATGTAAAGGATGGTCTGTCGTGTTTGGGTGAGTATTTTGAAGTCATTCCATAAAGTAGTGCCCGAGTGTAGATTTACTCATCAAACAGGGAGATGGCATAGTTTGTCATGTGATACTAACACATCTGAGCATGCGCATGCCTATTACACTGGATGCGCACGCGCATCCAATGTAACGTACATCCAACGTACATCCGTACATTCATCCTTCGCATCGCACTCGCTGTCTTTAAAAATAAACACGTATTTTTATGCCATGTGTTTCCTAGACTAAATCACAACAGAAGAGACGAAAACAAATGAGAATGAGATAACGTTACATGGCCTGACCTGGCATGACATTGAAATGATGGAGCGGTAAATGTGAGACGATTTTCCCAAAATGCAAGGAAAATAATCATTCTCCTTAATTTTTGCAGCGAAATTTCAGCCTAAATTTATAATATCGCATGTGAAATTACAAAGTAGTAATTTTAGTAAGTTTTTAAACTCTCTAAGCCAAAACTTGTAACTATTCAGAAGAATTTTTCTTTCGCTCTGCAGGCATCGACCAGTAACGGAGGAACCTGATTTGCCCTGGCCTTACCAATTTCCATTCTTGCCCTCTTATGATATGGCGGTGAATGAAATGCATGCAACTCCACAGAGCATCGACGCCGTGCAAGACAATCCACAAGATGATTTTAGAGAAGGAGTTGTCGGAGTGTGAACGGGCAACGACGAAGCAACGTAGTCTATGATGGAGTTTTACAACCATCAGTTCTTGGGCAGTTTCCAGTGTGACTATGTCCCTTAAAAAACGAACACCATAAAGTCAAGCGAACCAACATTGTGGAGGAAAAACATACCATGTAAACATACCATTAAAGAACTCATATAAAGACAATGAAGTCTAATTAAAATAGGTCTGACAAGCGTACATATCAAGTATAAGGATTGTAAGATGGTCAGAAAATTCACATTGGAGTAGGCATAAGACTAAGAAAGTTCTTATCTTATCTTATCTCATCTGTCGTAGAGAACCACACGCTTTAGCTTCAACCGAAAGGTTACCTCCTTCTCGACAAAATTGTCGTTTGGTTTTTCGCGCCAAATTTGTACACTATTTCATCGAAAACTGTTTCTACACGATCAGTCATAGTTCCTTTAAGTTTGACATGGACTTCATCATAAAAAACATTATAGAAGTACTAACAAACCGAAAAAGGAACGATGATGCTAATTAGATGTGAGAAAGAACACGGTCGGGTTACGGGGGGGCGTTATTAAGGCAATTATGATAATGATGATGATGATGATGATGATGGTAAATTTATTATCGTGTCAATTACATCTAGCAGTGGAGAATCCCCACTGCTAATAGGTGGGAACCTAACTAGAACTATCTAAATATAATATACAGAAAAGTCCTATAAGAGAAATTAAAATTATGAGTTACAAAGATGGCAGCCACTACATCCATCTAGGATGTTGCCTAGATCTAGCCTCCGTACGTGGGTCTTAAACTGCTTGACACTTGAAAAGGCAGAATTTCTGCTAACTTTGTCATCACGTTATGATACATATGACACGTAGGTGTAATTAGCTTAGTTAAGCAAAACGTTACCTCTGAGAAACATAGGGTTTGATTTTGTGTACTACAAAAAAATTTCACTCAATTTTATTATTTAAAGAGAGCGAAAGAGTTGTCTGTTCCCAAATCTTTAATTTTATCTAAAAACAACGCCCTTGTTTGTGATCCGTCGTTTATCTCATGACCTCTCTGTTGATTATGGTTTTTTAAGTACCGTCATTTTCACGACTGGATTGACTGTCATGAGATTGCATTTTCAATAGAGTTACTTGAATGGAGTTGCACATTTTCGGAATTTTTGGACTAAGAGAGTTCTGACGAGTAGGGATTTTAAAATGGGAATAATTGTGCCTTACCGTTCTATATTCAGTGTAACAAATGTGTCATTTCGTTAATGCGTTATAACGTAGATGCGTAAACAGAGAGTGACTAAATTAAAAATTTCGTTTGCCCAAAAGTGACTAAGATGGGGTCTATAATTAGCCACCGACATGAATAGACTATAATGGGTAGGGGTTCTAAGAGGCCAGCGGCACATGTCCTGCGAAAAATTTCCCAAGTTAACCCCCGCCTCAGGGCAGTCATTTTAGTACAGTTATAAATAGGCCTCGTGCCTAGTTCCATTCCCAAGTCACTCCCCCACCCCCCACCCCTCACCACACCTAGCCCCTCTCCTCCGTGCAGTCATTTTCGTACAGTTATGAATAGGCCTCGTGCCCAGTTCCATTCTTGCATGAAGAGATTAGATTTAGAAAGAGTCCATTGGTTTTATGTCATGCGGACAATAGATTCGAAACACCAGTGACAAATAAAGCCTGCATAGAATATTTATGTAAATACGATCGTAAAGTGACAGGCAGTAGATAAGCAATGTTAATTAATATCCAATTCTTGTACAAATATAGATGTGGATTTTAATGATGAAAATATGGAATACACCTTTGTTCTAGAACATTCTAAACGATAGATTAAATAGTCAAAACTGGAGTAACGATCAGCATGATACCAGATTTATCCACCTACAGGTCTATACTTGACTCAGTTCATGCCCGCGGGTGGATTGCACAAGGTGACACCTTAGCACTGGTTAGCTTTAAAAGACAAATTCGTATCTATTTATTTTCCTCAAAAAAATACGTTAGCTAACAAGAAATGTTATGGCCGTTTATTATAAACAGGCTTTAAGTTGGAGAAAACAACATTTGGAAAACAATATATTGCTTCATTGTAACTGCATTGTTTCTGTTCAAAATTAGTCCGTCAATTTTCTTTCATTAACGATTCCATGTATAAGCTGTCGCTGTTCAAACACTGCTGCTATACATGTCTACATCAGTTTTGGATAAAATACTAAAGTTTGCAACATGCCGTTCGTAAAAAACCCCAGCAACTGAGAGATTGTTTTCATTCTTTCCAGCTCTTTCTGTTTTTTCCACGCTTCCCTGATGTCCATTGTGCTCATTTTAATCCATAGGGGAGAAAAATATCATGCTTGAAAAGTCATGCAGAACCTCATTACTCCTCCAAAAAAGAACTCTGAATTTCAATGCAAAATTTTGTCGGTGTAACCTAATGTTTAAGCACATACTGCATTTGAAGGCCTTCAAGTGAAATTTCTCGACGTTGTGACACACAATCAGGATTTCCGATTGACAACTAATAACTATGCAGCTGAACTCCAAAGCCATTTTTGTCGCTTATTTGTTATTCCTTAGTTTATGCGATGAAGGTAAGTTAATCATTTCCAAGCCGAGAGAGAGAATACAAATATTAATATGCATTTCACAGGTAGCTTTCATCCAAAGACGAGAGTTTCACGATATAAACTTAATTATGTATCATTCTGGAAGTAGTTTCACTTATGTGGTCTGTCCAGCAACGAATCTATTACAAACAGCTTTATATGATGTTGTTTATTGTCAGTGAATTTGATACGTACTGGCTTGTTATTGATACAAAATGGCGTACAAAATGGCGTCATGTTCATATTTATCGATATTCTATGACTTTGACTCTGCCAAACCTGGAAATCTTAAGATACTCAAGATTAAAACTTAGTAGCAAATAAATTAAACAATGTAGGAAGATTAACGGGGCGTATTCATTTCAAAAACGTTACATTCGTTAATTTTCGGCGATATTCGGAAATGATTCGGACACTTGACGGATAACTTCGTAAAACGCTTTATCTTCAAGTTACTGTGGCTTGGACTGCTACTTGATTTCGCTAGCTGGGCTACTCCACGTGCAGAGCCCTCTTAAAATTGATGTGTCTGGCCGGCTGCCGTAAACGACAAATAATGTGGATTTTTTTTTTAACATATTTCCGTGTCAACGATTTCACTAGCGCAGCATTATACGCAGACGAAGTTAGAAGTTGATAATAAGCACCTTTTGTTTGAAAAACTTTTTAAAAAAAGGCACCACTTAACATCACTCTAATACGTCTTCGCATGTTGCTTAATTATGCTTATGCTTGTGCGTTCGTGGAAACCATAATTGATAAGGCCGCAGAGAGTGGAATTCTGACCAAATTTCTCTTATTAGTACTACTTCACGCTTAAGCAAAATATATTGCATGTGGATTGAACTGTTGTTAGAAACTTGCAGCTGCTTTCACGCGTTCATCAGTTCATTGAACAATTCTGAGGTTTTAAAGTCGCACAACGGTCAATTTTCGTTTTTTTACAGATAATTTAATAATCCAGTAATATTTCTACAGTTTCCTCCGAAAAATCGAAGAAACTAGAAACCGTTGCCAATGCCATGTGGCAACTCTGAACTATTGCACACCAATGGCTGATAATGTACAAAGGCTCAGCCAATCAGATTGCAGCATTTTCATTAGCATTCTAGTAAATTTATGCATATTAAGAAAGTCACGTGAGCAAAGATCCATTGTCTTTTTTTGTTTTCACTGGAATAAGAGCGTAATTGATATTCTCATTTCATTATTGTTATTACTGTTATTTTTTAGTTTCAGCTGAGTGTTGTTCTGGCGGTACACTGATATGTTGTAGCAAGACGATCGAAATACGTGAGTGTGAAAATTGTTGTCTGCTTGACACCACAGAAAAGTATTTGAATGTAACTAACTCCGATGTTAATAACCTGAACTGCTTCTCTTGCAGTCGTCATCGCTGTACTCATCGCATTGTGCGTAGTTTTCTTCATTCAATGTATTATCATTGTCTGTCTGGCACAAAGGCTTAACAAGGTACAAAAAAGGTGAGGCTGTTATTTCATTTTCTCAGCTAAACTGGGAGAGCCTTCCGTGCCGTAAGTCCGTAAGGGGGTGGGGGGGAATCGGGTTTATTGGTATCCCACTAACCCACCTGGCCGGGCCTATGTCTAAGAGGCATTGACTTACATCGAGGAATGCTCTGCTTACCTTTCACGGGTCTTTGTAAAAATCGTGATTTGGTAACACTTAGTATACTCTGATTATAACTGTTGGTATTAAATGTTTATAAGGCGAAACCTCTGCTGGTATATAAATATTATGCATGAAACCAATTGAAAGGCTGACCAGACGGCTGAAAAAGGTTCATATCTACTTAGCTTCAGTTTAGCCCCTGAAGAAGGTTAGTCCTGTCTAACCGAAATATTGGGCATTAAATTTACTCTTGTCAGCCGTCTGGTCAGCCTTTCAATTGGTTTTATGTTTTATTTTACACTGCTGATCCTGATCTAAACCAAGATCCAGCTTCACTGCGCTGCTGTTTGTACAAGTGGTCCTTGCGCATGCATTACAGTTAACCCTATATAAATATTATCTCTGGTGACTCTTGAGGTACAAAATATATAAACATGAACCAGACGTAAACTGAACTGAACTGACTATTAATGTAGATTCAGATACCTTTAATTTTGGAATTGTCTCCAAAGTGTCTCACGACCATCCTAAATACCTTTATATAGAGGTTCCTCCGGGTTTGTCCCAAACTAATAAGGCAGAAAAATGTTCCCCAATGATACACCCAAATAAACAATGAAAACATTTCCATTTTTATTCATTCTCGCTTTTTTCTTTCCTTTTCCTCCTCACTACCTTATTAGTTCCTTTATCTATAAAGCACAGTTCAAAACAGTCAATCCACCATTGGTCAGCAGTCCCTTTGCCCTAGATCTGTTATACCTCTTACAGGTTTTCAAGGGCATCTAGCCCCTTCTTACGTGTAAAGGTTTAGTTCCATATGTCTCTGCCTTCAGCTGAATTCGGTGGGATTATAAAATCAAGTCACTTGACCTATTCGGCCTTTTCAAAGGCGTCAAGCCCCTTTTACTTGTACTGGTTTAGTTCTATGTATTTCTGTCTTTTGTTCAATTTGATGGGGTTATAAAATCACGGATCACTTGAACCATTTAAGTAGTCACTTGAGGCATTAGGTTTTGAATGACATCAATCTCCTTTTACTTGTTCAGATTTAGTTTTATGTATCCCTGCCTGCTGTTGGGTGCGGTAGATCATAAGGTCAAGTTACTTGAGTCATTTAAGGAGATAAATACCATGTAATCATCATGATCGCAAAAGGGGGTGGAGCTGAGGGAAATTGAAATTTGACACCAAAACAAAAAGCCCGGTATTTGTTTCCCTCGTACATGCATGCCCGTCAGGGCCATGTAAGAAGTCCCCCTCCCATCCCCGATCCCCCACCCCTCCACCCGAGGGATAATCTAGTAATCTAGTCTAACCAAGATGCTTTTGTTTTTGTTTGTTTCAGACTAGACATAGTATGTTTACACAATAGAGGGTCGTCATACACGATGTATTCCACTTACCCCGGACATTATTCAGCACAGGAAAGAGCACGGGAAGAGACAGAGGAACCGAATACGGTAAAAACTACCTCTTGATAACGAATGAATTTACCGTTTTTCTTCTTTCTAACCGCTCTAAAATCAATCATACAGTCCCAGTGAACTGATCACGAACAGTGAAAGATTTCTACCTGGTAGCCTCAAAACTTTAACCTCAAAACAGTCTCGAAAAGTGGAAGACAACGTTACTTGTTCATTTTATAGAAATAAAAGATCAGTCTGATTTGAAGGTACACATGTACGATTGTGAATTAAAATCGTGCACTAAATCACTTTTGAGTTTTATTTCATTAGCACTGAAGTTTCCGGAGGTGCGGTGGTGCGCTCGTCTCCGGATTGAGCGGTCCGGGTTCGAGCCCTGGCTGGAAACACTGTGTTGTGTTCTTGGGACACATACTTTGCTCTCACAGTGTCTCTATCCACCCAGGTGTATAAATGGGTACGTACAGGGGAACTTAATGCTGGGAGTAACCCTGCAATGGATATATTCGCATCCCATCCCGGGGGAGAAAAAATATTCCTAGTCGCTTTATGTTACGGAAACCGGGACAAGCTCCGGCCTGATGGACCGCTTGGCTCGTATGCAGACTTTGCCTACTGGAGTTTCTAGTTAGCCAAAAAGCTAACAATATTAAAAAACGTAGTTCGCCATTTTTAAGATTCAGTTTATTGTTATTTTGCCACACATTAATTTAAATGTTCTCATAGATATCAAATCTATGAGGCAAGGAAGTCCAGGGAAGTCAATAAGGCTTATGTATAAAAAGGGCTACCTTTTGAGATATTTACGACTAAATAAATTAAAATACTCTCACCGACAGAACAATTTATCTAAATATATAGATACATGGATCACTTATATTTTTTCTAAGATTCAAATATGATCATTATTTAGGACAAAAATAGAGAAGCAATGCTAAACGCGTAAATGCGCGCAAGCCCCGTCCACATTACGCCGGAGAAATATGAAAACGGCCTTTTCAATCGGAAAACACGTCAGATGTGTCTCGTCCACACTACGCCAGAGAATTTTGAAAACGCAACAATCACCGTTCATCTGGAATTGTGCTTGAGGAGGACTCGAGCAGGAAAATCTCATGATTATTGTGACTTCATCGTTTTAGAAAAGCTCCGTTTTCAAAACGTTTTCTGTCCACATTAAAACGCAAAGCTGACGTTTTCAAATTCCTCCGGTTTGAAGAGCGTTTTCAAAAAGTTCCGTTTTCGTGACAGATTAGTGTGGAAGTTAGGAATAACCGTAGACATTAAGTTGCTTTTTCAAATTTCTCCGACGTGGTGTGGACAGGGTCTAAATCTCAATACCAAGGACAAAAGCCTTGGTCTCGTACAATTCTTAAAGCTCTAATATTTCTCTTTGTAGCACATCCCTCGTGCACGCCGTGTTTCTGGAGCTCGCGCCCTTTCTGCTCTCGTTCCGGCTGGAAAATCCAGCCCAGTTGCAATTTTTGATAATCTAAACGGCAACAGTGACAAGGAGATTTGGTAAGTTTCAAGTTATTAATTGTTTGCCTACTTGCCAGCTTACCTGCATGCCACTAGAAAATTGCATTAGATCTTCCAATCCTTCCCTATTTGCAAGCTATAACTGACTTAAACCCACTGTGTTGTTTCTCTGTAGGGGCTTGTACTAACCTCACAAAGACGACGTACCATGCCTTTCAGAATTTCCCCCCATTTATGGCACACAGCAGATTTACTCTGAGAGCCGGTACCGTGAGGCCATGTTCACTAACAACTCGATCGCGGAAAGTCGAAGAGACTCTTCGTAAAATTTAGTTCACGATTTTAACAAGTTTATGAAGCGTTAGCAAGTACACTAAGTATTAATTTGACATAACCAAACATTTTTTCAACTAAATAAAAACGGAGATGGAATCAGAGAAAGCATTCTCTTTTATTTACTTTGCAATAACGCTTCCACATGATTGTCTGGACTTGGTTTGGCTTTTTTCGTCGAATCAGTTGTACAGTTGAACCCCGCTATTTCGTAATCTCAGGGGAAACGAAAATTTGCTGGAAATAACGAGAGTTCGAAATAGCCGATAACGAAAGGCTGAAGGGCAAATCAAAGGGAAATAATCCTGAGTTCGAAATAGTGGGGAATTCGAAATAACAGAATTGGAATTAGTAGGGTTCAATTGTAAAACCAAAACCAATAGGCCCTTTGCAGGATCTGGTCACATGGTACGGAATAAATTATGCTGGGACGCAAGTTACACAGTGGGACTTCCAAAACAAAGGAACTCGTACCAGTTCGGCCCGACTTTCCTTTGTTTTAGAAGTCCCACTGTGTAACTTGCGTCCCAGCATAATTTATTCCGTACCATGTGACCGGATCCTGCAAAGGGCCTATTGCGCTTTCTCTCACGAGCGCTTCGTACCAACTGCAGGTATTTACTTCACTTTTGTTTGGTTCACTTGATTGTCTGGGTAACGCGTGCGTGATTGGCCAAATTCATAACTTCGGTTTAGGTTTCACGTCAAGCAATTTAAAAATCGCTAAAGCTTATTTATCATCGTTCCATCCAAAAGCCCTTGCCTTTGTTCTGTTCTAATTTGATTCAGAGTCGACTGGACTATATAGCCTAAAACCAACTGTTGCCTTTTTAGGTTGCGGAGTTTCATATGTTATCAAATGTTGACGCTACCTTTGTATGCAGATTCCAAACCATGTTTTTGGTCAGTTGAATAGCTTAATTTGGCCGAGCCTTTTAAACCTACACCATGTTAAAACAACGTGTGTTTGCATTATTTTATTGCATATATTGCAGCAAATCCGTGTTGTACATGCGTAGTTTTTTGCCAAATTTCTGTGAAAATCAAGCTTCTGATCAAATTAGATTCTCGTCCTTGCATGTCTTTCAGAAGACGCGTGCGCGTTTTAGGAGCGCGGGAAGTGATGGGAAGGGAAAGTGGAGACTCTCCGGTTTCTTCTCCTTCCCTTCGCGCGCCGCTCCTCTATGACTATAGACAGACGGCTGGGGTCGAGTCTTATTCTACCCGAAGATATTCACTTGGTAAAAGAGTGAGACTATTTGGGTTGGAAAACATTGGAAACACTAGTATTGAAAATGGATGTAAGTGATCTAAAATGTATCACATAAACGCACACAAGTAACAATTAGAAAACTATTGGATCTTTTACGCTGGTTTCTGTAGGAACTGATTAAGTGCCTCTGACTGCTGCATTCCCCTAAATATGTTAGATGGGATACAAACATACATACTTTATTCGTCCCAAAAGGGCTTTTTGGAATAAATAAAGGAACCATTAATTAAAAAATTAAATTAATTAAAAAATTCTATTTACAACTCAATTAATTAATTAAATAATAAGTAACTAATTAACAATTAATCCATGCTAATTTTTAATGCAGGCAAGTTATCTTCTAGAAATATTTACAACAACAGCTCGCTCATAACAATTAATATCATTTACAAGCTCTACATTCTGGAACATGTATAGTTCCCCCTCACCCCTCCCCCTACAATGTTGAAAATCGGTTATTTTGTCCCTGACATAGGTTAGGGGAAATGGGGGATATTTCATCCAGCTTAAATGTCCCAACTACATTTGTCCGGGATTGTGAGTGATGAGAAGATCCATCGGTGATTGACGTGGATTGTACCACAATAAATATCACAGACGCCATTTTTGCTCATTCCTTGTAGTGGCTGACATTTCATTGGCAACAGTCCCTTTTTCAATCGTAAGCTCAAGGTCAAATATCTCTCTAGGTTTGGAAATTTCATTTCAGTGTCTTCTTAATTCTAATTTGAACTTCAAATTAAAAATACGACATGAAATACTCATTTGCTGATACCGTCTCAGCCAACAAATAGTAAGTAAGTAAGTAAAGACTTTATTTAAAGAGGCTAGCACTAAAATAGTATAAAAATACCAACAAACCAGTGGCCCTCTAAAAGTTATGTACGATACGGATGTTAAAACTATGCCATAACTATGATATAACATAATATAACGAATAAAAATACGATAGATAAGATATAAAATCAATTAAAAGTACAAAAAGTATAACTAAATCACAGAATAAAATGATTTAAAAGCTGCTGTTCTTCAAAACAATTTTTCCAAAGAGAGTTCCTAAAAGAATTAAGCGACGCTATTTTCCGCATTGATGGCGGTAAGCCGTTCCAGGCTTGACAGGCAGTCACAGTAAATGTTCTTCCTCCTTCAATTTTACGTTTTATAACAGGGCGAGCAATATTGAAGTTGCCATACCTAGTCTGCCGTGAATAAGTGTCGCTAGTAAGCTTAAGTAAACTTTTAAGATAGATAAAACGAATGCTGTTTACTCAGGCTCCGTAGACCATGCTCTATTCATCAGTACAAATTAACTAAACATCTATTATTTACTTTTCTGTCCTTTTGTAGTCCGATTTGGGCTTTTCAGAAGTTCATTACTCAATTAACTAAGTCCATGTTAAGGATAATGCACTTCCGATCTTTTCTCATTTTGACACATCCCGTTGCGGCTTCCATTTGCCACCGTAGTACTTCATCTGTGTTTTTTATAGCTTTGTAAATCAATTAGTTGCCATTTTACTCGACGTGACTAAGATCACTTTGTAAGTAACAAATCACTTCATGTAGCGTTGACCTTGCGCCCACAAAATACCTTTCATCGTCGAGTTTGTGAAAAAAATAAATATCTGCCATCTTGTTCCATTATTCATGTAAACGTTTCAAAGATTAGAGAGTTCTTTAGCTTCTTCATTCGCATCTTATTGCTGCTAAAGGTTTTTAAATTTAACGCAGCGATACATGTTATAGATAACTCTCGTCACAGCTTTATTTTGTTAGTTCTCTTGCAGCCATTTGAGCGGTATAGCCGGCTTGAGTTTTAGAGAAGAATTATTCGTTGTTACAGTTTTCCTCATATTTTGTCATACGCGCCTCTTCAAACTTGCACTATCTGTGAAGAATCCATTATTGCATTTCCATTTTCCTTGCCGTTAGCTTTCAATTCTCCATTTCTAAGATCTCCACAACATCCCACATCGCCCTCAGCGGTGCACAGATATTCATGGCAGCAGGTAAAATACAGACACAGGTAAACGCCACCAAAGCAAAATAACACAATTATCAGCATGCCTACGAAGGAAAACTCGGCATCGAAGATTCCATTGTCCTGTCCATGAACGAATTCAGTTCCTGTGATCAGAGCCAGAAGAGCAATGATTTTCCAATGCATAATTCGTTTGGATTAGTAAATCTCTTGTTTTGTTCTAGCGCTGAGGTCAGGATAACAGAACATTCCTCACAACAATTTGTCACCTGATAAGGGAGCTATAGATAACCCGTGGGCACTCCGTCGCAAAACATGGATCGATCTCAGCGGCTTCAAAGGGTATATGGCTTTGAGCTGTTTTAGTTTGAAATAGGGCATAGAAATCACTTAATCATTCAATGAAACTACATTTCCCATTAAAATCGAGTGATTTCGAGCCCTTCCGATATGTTTGACGCATTGTTACCCAAATCCATTCTTAATTAACCAAGGACCCACTAAGGCATGATGTATGTCAGGTATAAGAAAAACATATAATAGTTTTAGAGGTCTGAAATGGGTAATCGATTTTTCGGTCAGGTCTGAAAATAGGATTTCGAAAATCAGTCATCTTTTTATGACATAGCCTATTCAAGTCTATTCGTCATAGTGTCACGCTTTTCGGCAATGATTCAGATTTGTCAAGAGAGAATGATCTGTCATATTTTATTAACTTTCGATATTTTCATTTTTTCAGCGTTTTTAATTACTCTTTTGAAGAGACAACACGGTAGCTTAGTTTTCCTCTGGCTAAAAGAACTATTTTGTGTGCGGTAATTCCTAGCATCTATTTTCTTTCGGAAGTTTCTTATGGATTTGTTAAACATAGCCACATTAAAGAAGCACAGTCTGCGAATGAATTACTAGACGTTTTAATGAGGACTTACTTTTTTATCCATCATGGAAAGAAGGAAAGAAATTGAATATCAAGACACTTGATGAAATTAGGAGTGGACTGAAAGGATGTAGGACTGTAGCTAGTAACAAGCACTTGTCTTAGTCATATTTTTTACGGAATCCCAGTGTTGTTGTAGTCATCATAAACACACTTACTGACCTAGGAAGGGAATTTAACCATGGACATTGTCTCATTCATATTTTTTTCTCGATCAGTAACCGTGGACATCATGCCTCAGTCATAATTTTTTTCTTTTTCTGGCTACGGCCTAGGCTAAAGGACGTTTTTGGAAGAACAGCGGGATTGTAATAGCGGTATGGATGAATGACCTTTCTGACTAATCTTTTGATCAGGAGGTGCAAGCATAGCCTCCTACGCGCACGCGGACGTCCTTATGGTTAGTCGAGTCACGCATTGTTTCCACCCCATGTTCTGGGTAACGAAGATTGCGTGAATATAACCATAAGAATGTCTGCTCAGGAGGCTATAGTGGAAGCAAAGCTTTCAGACCACAACTGAGTACGAATCTTGGAATGGACTGCCTTTTGTGGGGGATGGGGGAGGGGGACTAATCAATCTCGAGCAAATCTTGAGCACGTATTAAGAATTTAGTGGATACTTACTAGCCCAGTTAGTTAATCTAGCCTGCGTAGCCGGCCTTTATTTTCAAATGCACGCAAAAGGAATTAAACCGCGAGCGAGCGCGAAAAAATATGAGGGGGCAGGGGGAGGGGGTGGGGCAAGTCGCTCGCTAATTCGATCCCCCGCCTGGGAAATGAAAAGGAAAGGTCTACTACGCAGGCTACAGTTAATCTGAAGTTAGTTATTACCTACATAAGGAGTTAATTATAATTTTGTCACAGCATTTACCTAATCAAACATTTCAAAACCAAAGCAAACAAAACAACTGTGACTTTAATTAATCCAACTTGATAAGTAAAAGATTCATAATTTTGCACCAATGGATCAACTGTTCATCAATACAGTTGGCGCTTAGGGCGATCTTGAACCTTTGGTTAAAGGTGAGTTTGTTAATTTGATTGTGCTCGAGCTGGTAAAAAGTACCTCTGTGGGGCTGCAGTGAAACTTGAACGGCATATTTCCTTGTAATGGTGTCGACTACAAAGGAATTCGGCGCTTAACATGAACAATGCCTTTGCGCTGCAATTCAGCTGTCATGTAGAACTTCATGTCCTGCATAAACGTCTCGAAAAGCTTCTTAAATACAGTAGAACTTTCCAAAAGGGCTCAGTCTGCTATCTCGAAAAGCACGCAGTGTCCGTGTAAAAATCCGATGCGAGTTGCAATCGGTGTTCTGCGGTGTTTGGATGCGTATTGATTGGTTAAATGTAATGAATCCCTTTGTTTTTAGTTTTATAAACTGCAGTAATACGGAAAACCTCCCTTGGTAGAACAACTAAAAACGTTATCACCTACATACAGGCATATTTGCAAGTGTCTTTTACCCTGTGGGGATGAAACTTGTAGCGTTTGTGGGCTATCAAGGACAACGGTTCTGTGTCGCTATATGGAAGGTGTGCCATAGAGCGGTTTTTGACCGTGCCACTCACTTTTTATTTCAGTACAAAGGAAAACTGGTACACTTGGATTTCTGTACCACTGACAGTGAAAACTAAACAAGTGCTGCATCAAACTGGTATTGACCGCGACACCGTGCAAATACTCACCATACATTGTACACTTCGTACATACCTTCCCGGTGAGCCGTCAACTAAGGACCAACGGCAAACTGGAAGTAAGCCTTTTACAAAATGATGAAAAAGTAAGTCCAGCTGAAAAGTAGTTATAGCATTATAAATGTCTCAATAACACAAAGGAGCACTCACGTATAGCCTAGGCAGAACTGATTTGATCATGTCACGTTAAATTGTTGTTTGGCAGAAAACGGAACACGCAAGTGCGCAGTTCTGCTTATTCAGTAGATCTTTTGTTTATTAGTGACTTTCCCGCAGGTAATCGTTGCCGTTGCACTTTTCTTAAGCTCCCTAATATTACTCGAGCGCCTGCTACACAGGCTATTGACGGACAGATAACATCAACTCCATATTTTTCCTTCCTTTTACCTCGTACCGAAGTCGACACGAGGTGAAAGAGAGTACTAGTCAGACATCCTTGATATGGCGTTATTACCACCATTGCTATCATTAACATCCTTATCCAGTACCATGCTTTAATTAATAGATAAATAGATAGACAGCCTTTATTTTAAGGCGATCAGAATTAAACGTAACAGCTTGTGGGGTAGTTTGTACTAAAGCTAACTGATCTTTGGTAAAACTGTAGCTAGAAAATCTACAATAAAAAAACTGAAAAATCAAGTATATTCGAACTATTCAAATCTAAAACTACCAGTGGATGGATATATAAATCACGTTACAATTGAATTCATTAAAAATGTCTAGTGGTTTTTAAGCCCCTAACGTCGCTGAATCGAGTCCTGTTCGCCAGGCCATTATGTTTGTAAGTCACAGTATTTCAGAGGATTGAACCTCTGTACACTACATAACCTTTCATGTCAGTATTACAGAATGATACTACAGAATCTTACATTTTCTTGCACTCTCGCATCTGGTCCGATTTGACCAATAACACTAAACAAAACACAAAATCATCTAACTCCCACCCTTAATCTTTTGACCCATCCTTCAACATTCTAGCTTTGAGCACTTTATATATTTCTTTAAAAGTCTTCTTTTATTTATATCGTTCAACAGGAGTCCACATTATATAACGTAACAGAAATAGTAAGAGCAATCCAAAAGCTGTAATGTCACTTTAAAGGTCCATAAGATACGTCTCGTTGCTAAGCAACATTTAATCAGTATAGTGCTATATATGTGCTCACCCTAGAATACGTATTTTATTTCTCACGTGAGGTGAATAATCCATATCTATTCCCAGGATTGGCCACAGTCGCGCGGTGTATGAAATCAACTTATCCGAAGATCATGGGTCTGTTCCTGCGTCGAGTCCCGCAGGTGACACCAGAGTGAGGCGGCAAGAAGAAATGCCCATTCCATTGAAAACCGCGGTACTTTATCATGAGCGTTTTTGCTGTTTTATGGGGGGGGGGGGGGGTAGGGGGTCTTTTATCCTTTAGCTTTCTAACCAAGAAAAGTTTACGCTACCTATTTGCATGTAAAACCTTTGCTCCCTGTTTAACGTAATGAAAGATATTAATGCGACTTTCATTCACCCTGGGTCCTGTAGTTACACACACGAAAGAATTTTTGAGACAGTTAAATAAGTATCCAGCTTCAATAGACAATAGACCAATTTCGATATATTAAAATTCAGTACACCTCAGAACGAAGCTCCGGGGTATAAACCTCACAAACTCTGTAGTTATTCTCCGGAGCCTTGTGCTGAGGTCTATTGTTTTAGGATGAATTTTAATATATCGAAATTGGCCTATTTCCCTCTGTGAGACACGCCAGCAGGGAATCATGGCAGTTGTGTTCATCAATAATAACAATAATAATAATAATAATAATAATAATAACAATAATAATAATAATAATAATAATAATAACAATAATAATAATAATAATAACAGTTAATTTATCAAAACACATATCCAGTCCAAGATGATGAATACAACTACCATGATTCCCTGCAGGCGCATCTCATAGAGCGGAACTGGCCATTGTAATCACTATTCAATTGTTTGGCTAAAAATAAAGGTCAAAACTGTGGGAGTTTAATAACTGTAGACTTATATTTGATTGCAGTATTATTAGTAGACTGATTTCTTAGATACGTCCATTACTTGCATTGCAGAGCCCACGAAAAGAGGAAGAACCAAAGTTTAAATTTACCAAGTTCCCAGTACGCAATCAAGAGGCAAAGAGCTCTGAGGAGCCGTGTACTGCTCCTACTCAAGTTAAATGACATTTTATATGTTTACATCCTGTCCAAATTAAGCTACATTTCAAATGCTAAAAAAAAATTGAGTGAATGCTGTATACTGTCTTGCTGACGCCTGGTTTTTTCCTTGCCCCAGTCTGAATTTGATGTATGACGATAAACTCTAGTTACACGTTCAGGTATTTTTCTTCAATATTTTTCAAGGAGGGAATAATTTTGAGGGGGAGCAGGGGAGGAGGATTTAAGGGGAGGAGGACGTGGCGTCTTTCAAATCAGTGACTAGCACGTATAGAATATGTGACAGGCCTGAATAAATGTTTATTATCTCAAACAAAGAAACAATAAAAGATAAATGTTATGCATTTCAGTATTAATAAGCCTCGACGCATAGTTACCTCGAAATAAAAGTTTTAATTCCTGGTTTCAAATTGTCTTTTCTTGTCATCTTGGGAACTGGGGTAGTAAAACGGGGAAATGGGTGGAGATGGGGGCTGGGAGATGGGGGCTGGGTGTTCTTATCGAAAAGTTGAAGTTCAAAAAGGATTTTTTTAGAGTGTAATTTATAAAAATTGTTAATCCTGAATCTTATAAAAGACCCGATTCATAAATGGGTTCCAATTAAAAATTCTTTTGTAAGTATTAAAATTAGCCCAACTAACGTCATTTTTGAGTTGATGATTCAAAAGAATTTTTACTCTCAAACGAGGGTAGTCGGGCTAATTTAAATCCATACAAAAGAATTTTAATTGGCAACCATTTATGAATAGGGTCTATTTGTTTTCCCATGCACCACTGCTCTCACTAACTATAGCAGAAGTCTACAAAATAAGGAAATACGGTAAACATCTGTTGATTTTAAAGCTTTTTGCCTATTTTAAATAAGCGGCAAATATTTCTCGATGAAAAAAACACTAACACAAGGATCTGGTAGTTAATAAAGAATGTGGCTATACCGCACAATACCCTTTGTGTATTGGAATGACGCACAAAAATGCGAGAAACTAGATTATGTTAAAACCGATATGCTTGAGCTGGTTTCTACGTGCGGTTGCTGAGTTCTGACACAGGAAAAGTTGTCGACCGGTTTATATGCTTTCCTTACGTTATTAAGAAACTTGCAGCGAGTCAAGGAAGAGACTAGAGGACTGGGTTTTGAACAACGCAAGTTACCAAGAATCGAAAGAAAGTCCGAAATTTTTGTTCGTACACAGACTTTACAGCCAGACTCGATAAACATAATTTCACAATGAGAGAAGACAACTGAACAGCTTCGGAACAGCAATATAGCCAAGAACAGCCTGCTCGTAACCCACACTAGATATCAAGATTAAGTCTCAACGACTGTTCCTTCTGTGGAAGAATTTACCGAAGGAAATTTTAATCGTGACGAATCATTGGACATTTGAGAAGGCTTCAAATGGCTGAAGGGTATAAGAATCGCTTTCTTTGCAGAATATTTCTCATTTTGGCGTCAACAGGTACGAAACTTTATCCTGAAGTGTTTTTAAAAGATATTAGGTCAGTCAAGCTGAGTTGTCTTTACTAAGAAATGAAGAAGGCAAGATGAAAAAAGCAATATTCTTTTGTAATTGCGCGAGCTTGACTTTTCAATGTTTTGCAATTTTAACACATTATTATAAGCTGTGCAGTTCACTGTTATTTCTGTTACTATTTGTGTAAATGTTTAATATTTTATCATAGAAGTAACAATGATATAATAAGCTCAATATCGTGAACGCAGATTCCAAACAACTTTAAAGGTATAATTATTGCTCAGATCCGCGAAGCGCCATATTATATAAAATCAAAGAACTTTCTAGATAAATTCGTTTTCAAAACACCGAAAACTTCAGAAGATCTCAGACTTTAAAACAATGCAGTGATTTTCTTATTGCGTCATAAGAAGCTATTTAGCATATATAGGCCCCACATTTAGCAACAAAAACAGACAAAAATATATGGTCCGATCCGTTGCTATGACGAAATAGTTCAGATTTTACGGATTAATTAGCTTTGAAGATAATGACAGAAAAACTCCTGGGCTAGACAGATATGTAATCAGTGTGCCGTATGAATCTGGAATACTGGGACTTTAATATGTTAATAAGCCTTCGGTATCTTAGAATTCTAATGTTGGCTCCAAAGACCCGAAGATAAGAGCAAAAGAAGACACATTTAAATCGAGGGATAAAAAAAAAAAATACGCCTAAAAGCTGTACAATATATGCTAGAGTTTGAATTTAATTCCTATCAAGAGACGATGATCGTCGTCGCTGTTTCTATTTATCAAAATAAGAGGTAATGTCGGTGGAGAGGAAATAGTTTAGATAGGGGGGTATTTCAAATTATAAATCAGCTGGGGTACCTATAATATGGTCAATTTCCTCAGAGAGACACGCCTGCAGGGAATCATGGTAGTTGTATTCATCAAAACAAATACCCAGTCCAAGATGACGAATAAAACTACCATGATTCCCTGCAGGTATGTCTCATAAAGAAAATTAATTGAACTCGAATGACCTTTCCTATGTCTATTTGCTGTGTAATAGCACTGTTCTCTTTCATAAACCGTCATGATTTAAAGTGCGTAAAGGGGGAGGGGTGATTTTTAGAGAAGAAGGATGGTTATCCAAAGATATAAGTTTCGTTGTTTATAGGGGAATCCTTGTTTACAATATTTGCCTCATTAGCATAAGCACTTCAGTTTCTGATGGAGCTACAAATAAATAAGTTCTGAATATTGAAAGGTCAGAGTACGATTAACTCTGCCAATGAATATGAGCCTGATGTATTGAATACTTTTTGTGCAACACGGGTTTGAAAACTCAAAATTTTACAAAGAATGTACGAGCTCATTTTGCCGCCCATAAATTTTGCAGTTTTTGAAAGACAATATCTCCTTGAATATTACGCCCAAAGAGCTAATTATTTCACCATGTATTAAGTTTCACTAGCCCTTTAGCTGCCTGGAGTCAATTCATATCATAACATGATTCTTTCTCTACGCAAAGCCGTATGCAAATGAACAAAAAAGTAAACAACGACGTCAGCATGAATCCCCCTATTGACAATGCGTCTTCACTACTTCTAATTCGATTACTTCCTCGACGAAAAAATGTCCGCTTTCATATTTTTTGGGCATTGCTGGCAACGACGTTTTTTTTTATTGTTATTGTTTTTTTTACAGGGTTAGCAAAATGTGACAAACTGGACGAAATCTTGGAGGACAACGAGCTTCGTAAGTTGCACCATTACTGAATAAATTTAAACTGACAATGATGACCGGTTCGTTCTAGACAAGGCCTAGGTAACTACAAACAAGTGCCATTCAGTTATCTTCAAACAATGAATTCATCAATACGCTCTCTCTTTGTTCTGGTTTGTCCGGAACGATCTCTAGGCTCCATTACCAGCCGCTGTTCGGGAAAAGAGCCCGCGCTCCTCCCGCGAAGACACTCTCTTCTCGGGGAGAAACTTTAGACCGGACTCGAGAGAGCGGTGGAAACCAAGCCTAGAATGATCTCGCGACTGTCAGTAAAGTTAATTACCTTGATCAAGGGATTTTAACTTGAGTGTAAGTTTAGTGCTGCCATTGAAGAAACAAGAAGTTTGTGGAGGTTTCTATTCGTATTAAAAGAGTTTTCCGAGAGCCTTAAACCACCGTATATCACTTGAAAGGATTATAATTGTGTTGCTTCCAAACATCAAAACGTTGCCGGGAGGAGGCCCTAAGTCGCCTGCACAGGTGACTTGGTTTACGGGAAACGTCCATTGCTGTAGTCGATCTTGTCAGTAACACGTTGTTTTTCTCTCTCCAGTCCTTTACATAGCCATTGGATTTCTTTGTTTTTCTGTGCTGTTCCTGTTTGCTGTGATTCTGATGATATCTATTGTCATGATCAAGATACAAAAGATAAAAGAGTAAGTCGCACTATATATAATGATGCGAAACTAGTTTGCCGTGGACGTGGTTAGAGCGCAGCACAATTCTCGTATTTCTCGATCTTAAAACCCAAGTCTACTGTAAACTGAGTCATTTCCTTCGTATTTCCTTGAGGCCAACAACGCATGTTTGTGCGCATGTTTCTGAAATAGCGTGTGTTTCTAAGGAGCGCATGTTTCTGAAATAGCGTGTGTAAACGACCTCTGTAGCATTGATTTAAATCTTAGCGACCATCTGCACGACACCGGGTGCCATTTTTTCAAAGGGTGGATGACGCTCTCTTATGGATAAATCACTATCCTGTGAATAAATGTGTTCAACGTTATCCACTCTTTGAAAAACTGGCGCCTGATCAGTTTACATGACAATTCACTTTCCTATGACATCATTTGAAGCCTGTTTTTGAAGTCAGCAACTCTGAGTAACTTGTAAGTAAATTGGTGGTTGGTGCTTCACAGTTCTCCTGTCAAGTATCCCCAACAGGTTTGATTTTCCGGTACCAATTAATCCCAACGGATGTCATAGAGAGAGGTACTGTGAGAGTTAAGACACGAAAAAATTGCAGGCAGCTTTGTTTCTGAACCCTATCGTCACTCCACCGTACTTATCATAAAGCCACATGGCCTCTCAATTCTTCCTAACTTGCACAGTTTATATCCAATTCATTTTTGATCGTGTTCTTTACAGAGCGCAACTTGACACCCATAGTAGGATCAGTGAAACCGTCATCGCGAACCCTTATGTCTTTCCTCTCCCTGGAAGAAGCTTAAACGACCCAACAAAGTGGGACCAATACCTGCCTGAGCCGAGGATGAATGGTGCGAGTACGTTGAACGGTACAGCCAATGTGGATTATCTGGACTACATGGACTTGATTATCATGGACGCAAACAACGTGAATCTACCACGGGCTAAAATTGATATCGAAGAGAAGACAGTATAATTTAGTGGTGCATGTAGTCTTCAGCGTAATATTTGTTATAGAGACCCTTCAGTACATGCAAGTACGACCGCGAGAAAAGATTACACGTTTTTCACTAAATTCTTAGAAGCTGAAGCTTTCTGTCACTTTTCACGAGCGACATAATGAACTTGCCTCACTCTTTTTTTCCCGTTTTTGTAACGGTTTTGTTGTTCGATCTCGTTACGTTGTTGTTGTTCTTTTTTTGAGGGAGAAAGAAAAACGCTCTTTAATGCCTCACCCGTATTTTTCTCTAGCTGCGTCGTTGGTCATTGTGTCGCTTAAAGCCCGTTTTGATAGTTTCGTAATCGACAAAAGAATCATGTTACCTACCTATAGAGAACTTTTTTTCGTTTTTGCCACTAAGACATTTTCTTGAAAACTAAAAATAACGGCGCCGCCACTTCTTTTTCCGCCAAAATAACCCTTGCTCGCACGCGTCCACTTTTTTTACTGCAAGAGTGTTGGTAACGTTCAAACTCGTAGCCGCACTTGCACTAGAATCAAAATTAAACGGTTTTCTATATCATAGGATTGCTGTCAGAGCACGTGAGTCTGAGACATGGTGATTAGGATCTGAAACGACTTGCAAACGCTTGCGAACCAGTTGACGGTCATAGTTCTGTTCACCAATGATTGGTTCTAAAACATTGTTTCTGATGTGGTTAGTTAGAGTCTTACGTTTCACGAGTGTCTTATTTAAAATAATTTCTAAACAGGAAATTGAAAATTACACGAGGTACAATCAAACACCCGGAGAGGCAACTGACAAAACATGTAGACAAGGCTTTTTTTCCCGACTAACGAATGCATAGGTTATGAAATTAAATAAGGATAAAATACTGTTAATATTCCGTGTGCGGTCTATGTATATGAAACACGATAAAATATGCTAGCACCAGAAGTTATAAACAATACAAATCTAGCATAATAAACAGGATTTGTCTGTTATCAGCCTTGGAAGTCCATATTGTATTATTTTAATGCTCAAAAAAGATCGACTCATCTCATGAAGACTGATATGGGGAGTGGAATGGCAAGGCCCTGAGAAAATGATGAGCATGAAAACAATTCAGTATTTTGAGGTAATTAACTAGGTTTATAGAACAGTTCCAGAAAAAAAACTTATCTTTGATGGAAGCTGTACCATCAACAACCCGGGCCTGGAGGTAAAACAATAACATGAACGGAACGGAACGGCCCGGATTAATAACTAACGAGAATTTCTAGCATACGAGAAAAATACTCAAGGAAAGACGACAATGATGGAAGGAATTTATTCTTTAGCGATAGCCATTGCAGTCAGTCACACAAGGTACATGGAAAATACTCTAAGAAAAACAAGCCGGATGAGTGTGGTTCAACACTTATTCCTCCCCTATTCTCCCTTCTTACCCCCTGCTAGAAGAATATTCTCAAACTGTACGGATCGTAAAGTTTTGTCCACAGGCGGTATCAGTTTTTGTCTACTGCACATGCCTGGGGCTGGCATTAAGGACAACAACAACGAAATATCCGTGTGGGTAATTCAGAAACCCACAAACCCCATATAAAGCATCAAGCATCAAGCATCAAGCATCTACAACAGAACTCACTCCAAAAAATACCAGCCCACGCCGACTCCCCATGTTAGCGGGACTGCACAATTATAAAAACCTTAGGAACCATAACCGCAACGATTCATGTGAAGGTGGATAAAAATATGGCCATAAATGTTCTTCCTGAAATCTTCACGCCGATTCGATTTAACAAAATGTCGTCAGTTTTTCATGCGTCTGTCCTGTTACTGATCATGAATTTCGTCATAACATTGTCAAAGTAGCTGTGGATCCACGAGGCGATAGCCGAGTGGATCCGCAGACTACTTTGACAATGTTATGACGAAATTCATTGTCAAAAACAAGACAGACGCATTAAAAACTGACATCAATTTGGTTTTTTACGATAACAAATCGTCAAAAACTCCGCTATCGCCTGGCTCTTGCTCGCTGACGCATCGCATAAATTATACATTCATGTGTCTGTCCGCTTATTGATTGATTAAAAAAAAAAAGAAGATAATAAAAATTAGCCAATGAGCGCGCGAGAATTTGTGCAGCTATTGCGCGCGCCCTTTTGGCACACTAATCCTGGGTACAAGTTTATCTTTTTTTCGTCGTCATGGAGATGAAGCCTGTTCGCCGCCATATTTGAAGTAAAGCTTTTCGTCGAACGATTCAAGTTTTCTAACATAACAAAATGCCCGAGGACTCGTCGAATTCGTATAATATACGACCCAACTTTAAGCAGAAGTAAGTCGATTACATTGTTACCAAAATGGCTAGGTTTATTCACGTTCATTTTAGCTTTGAAGTAGGTTTCTATATCGAATTTGTGTTATCCCACATGATTAAAGGCTGAGATTTTCTATGATTTTTGGTGAAAATAGATTTCGTCCCGCTGCTGTAAAAGCAGTAATTCATGATGTTTTAAACGAAGAGTTGTCTGGAAAGAAATACAGTTCAGAAGAGGCTACTTCATGGTGTAAACAGATATCTGACACAGTGAAAGAAAAGTTGAAAGGTAAGTGTAAGCTTACATGTAAGCTATTATTTTAAAAACTAAAAATCTTTTCGAAACATGTGATAATTTGCAGAGGAAATGGGCCAGTCTATTTAATTTCCGCACCTCCCCTCCTATTAAAGTGCTTGTTACCTGTACCTCCCCCTCACTGTTCAGATATCTCCCTCAGGTATGCTCAGCACAGTCAGTAACCTGCAAAATGGCCACCCATGGCCCGCTTTCTGCATTTTATTCTAATTTGTGACCGCTTTGCACAGTGATATCATGTTATCCAAATTTGAAACTAGCCAATAAAGTCTACTTTCCTGGTAGGTCCTGGTATCCTTCAATAGCAATTCACTAATCTGGTTTACCTTTTTGTTCGCTTTGCCACCACCTACATCGATATGTTCATTATGCTTTGATCTAAAATTGGTTATTCCAGAAAAAATCCACACCTGCCCAACAGATGCGTTTCTGGAAATTCTCTCAGGAGGGGAGGGGGGAGGGGTGGGGGGTCAAAGGCTATGGAAATCCAGGCAGGAGCAGAGGGGGTAGGGAAGGTCTTGAACCTAAAAAAGGGCTTTTCGGGGATCCTGAACATGTGACACTTGAGTTCTCTCTGAATCTGAAAAAAATGTAATCTTTCAGTGATATCTTTCTTTCCTGATATACTTCAAGTTACTTGCACAGATTCTTCCCAAATCACAGTAAAAACACAGAAAACATGACAAAAAGACAAACATAAAGAAAGCCCTCAAAACAAAGTTCGCTATGAGTGTGTAAGGCCTACACTATTTGTATTGTTGTACCTAGACCCTGTGCGCTGCTGAACGTAACTGTTCACAGAAATAGCCGCCCTAGCTCACCATCATAGAAATTCACTGCTCTTGTACAGTTTACGTACAGTCGTTTAAATCCACAAGAGTAGAATGTTTTTCAAAGAGTTAGCATGGCTACAAGCTCTTGGTTGCAATACATTTCGCACCATTCTCCAAAACCAAGACAAGCTACAGCCAACCATCTGTGTTTGCAGGTCACAAAATCCCGCACAATCCTTAAAGATTCAGGGCTGTTGTTAAGTTTTGATTCACTGGTAGCCTTGGTCTTCACACCCATAACAAACTTGTTACTTTGTAGGTGAACTGTATTTTTTACATACAAGTTCACATATAGCATCAAGGGCCCATCAGGTATGCTCAGCTGTAACAGGTGCTAAGGGCTACGGCCCTTATTGACAGCCCTGAAGATTAGCTTAAATATTTCAATAAAACAGGTTCCTATTGCTTCCAGAGATTCCTACAAACTTTTCAGGCTATTTACCTTTCAAAGCAAGCAAGAAATCTCACGATTCTTCCTCAATCAAAGTGCTCCAGTGAATATTAACAATAACAAGGCATCAAATCCAATTGTATGTAATTTGGATAAACTTTCAGTTTGTGTTTTTTGTGGATAACATCCAAGAATTTACAAACCTTAATGCAGTTTATGAAGGAATATTCAAGCTATATATTTTTATTGAATTAAGGTAGGAATATTTTAAAATGGAACTCATTTATAATGGAAGATACAGCATTCTAGTTTGGTTTCATGTGTGTCGAGTTAGTCGTGTCATTCAACATGATTTTGTTTAGACAGAGTCAGTCACGCAACACAGTTTGCTTCACAAGTGGCAATTGCTAGGTGTATTTGAACTACAAGTGAAATAAATTTGGCTAAATTATCGTCAATGCAGAATTTCCTTGTTGTAGGACTAGGCAACAACACTTAAAATTGAAATTTAGTTCATCAAAAGATTGCACAATCCCGCACAATTCCCTGCACAATCAAAGTTGTTTTTCCTGCACAATTTTCCTTCAAAATTCAGCACAATTAATTGTTTTTTTCTCCGCACCCTAGTAGAAGGCCAACTTAGAGGTAAGATATTTAATTCAAGTTACCAAAAGTCTTGTCATTATAAATTTGGAAATGTACATGTATTTTGGGCGGTGTAGGAAACAAGTCACAGCTATGAGTTCTGAAACTCTTTTTGTGTTTAGCTTGTTTTATTGAGTTCCACAGCTTAATATTTGCTTAAGGTGGCCAAACACAGTTTTCAAGAGCCTACGCCTAATTCACCATTACTTTTAAGCTATTTATGCTTTGGCGCTCGTTTTTTGCAAGAGTCAAGGTTAACCACAGAAAAGTTTATTTTCACATTTTGGCTAAGGTGTGTGCTGTTGCCATGGCAATGGAGCTGGTTAAAAACAAGGCTTAAAAAATGGTTTTTGTTTATTTAAAAAAAATCCAGTCGTTAGATTTTTTTCATCTTTTGCCCACTACGAATTGACATTAAATCCCTTCTGTCAACACTGTTCTAATAAAATTTTGACATAGGCGATTTTTGTAATTCGCCGTAAATCGTTTTCACCACATGTTCTGTATTATTAAAAATTCCCTTTGTCAAAATTCAGATTTTTTGCGATAGATCATTCACGCGGTTTCTGAACTAATGGCTGGATCGTCAGAAATCCGTAAGTTTCTGCAAAAGCAATCGGTCTCAATTTTCGAGCAACTGCACATGCGCTGCATTTAACTGGGTTCTTTCGGTAACAAAGAGAAAGCTGAGAATTGCTGGTTTCTTTGCGTTGTTACCTTTTCTAACATATCTTTGTAATAAAAGACTAAAGCCATCAATACACTGCATTCAATAATAGAGAAAAAATAGCACAGATAGTGCGGGTGTTGAGTAAATAAAATGATCGCTCTTTGCAATCCTTGTGTGCGCGCTCAATTGCATCAGTAAAAGCGCGCGCGAAAACTGTGTTCGGCCACCTTAAGCTTTGGAAATTGCACAAGAGCTTCTTCTGGATGTGATTTTGCATATAATTCTACTGGATATAAGTTAAAGTTAAGGCTCTTAATGTTTTTTTTGGAAATCCAGGTGGGAGGGGGGGGGGGGTTTGCCTTGGAAATCCAGGTAGAAGGAGGGTCTAGCGCTTCAGGAAATCTGGGTGGGAAGGGGGGGGGGGGGGTTAAAAAAAGTGCCCAGTGTGTGGATTTTTTTCTGGAATAACCCAGTTTATAATCCATCAAATATTTTCGCTCATGCGCGATTGCTTTAAACGGGTCACCTGACCAAATATTCCCCAGCCAAAACTGGGGAATATCCGAGAATATTCCCCAACTTTTGAAACTGCGCATGTTGCCAGAAATATTTGAAGGATAATAAACACAATAGCCTCCATTTGTCTTTGAAAATATGCTCGGATATTTGTCCTTGGACAGTATCTGCTCCTTGCACCTCACAGTTTTCCTCGAGCTTTGCTCTCGGAAAACTGTTCGCATCTCAGAACAGATGATGTCCGAGGACAAATATCCGAGCATATTTTCACGCCAAATGGAGGCTATTGTTTACATATTCAAACGATTCACCATACATATCACAGTAAAGAAGGATAAGCACGCTTAAGTTTATCAAATATAGAGACATACAATTAGGCTCAATCAGGGTTTTCTGCAATTTAAGCTTGGCCTGAGGTAGTCATATCTAGAGATCAGAGGCATTGTTTATGTTAATCATCCTGAAAAGCCGGTATGAAAAAGACTCAAGGTAGGTCCCCATTTCCTATTTCCAGTCTTCAATAATCAAATTCTGAAAGTCTGTTAAGGAAATACAGTCATCAAAGTTGAGATTCTTTAGGCTAACCTTTCTGGTCGCTAGAGGAGGACATGGTGGGGGGTCTGAACACCGCAACACCCCACCAAAAAAATTAACAAACACCGCATCACCGCAAAAAAAGTCAATGAAACACCATCACTGCAACACGTATTTTTAGCACCATGATTCGTTCATCTACATTTAAAATAATACTTTTATTCCACAAAATAAACACATCACAATGCTTTTTGTATTGCGCATATGTTGATACTGCTGATGCATGTAAATCAGTTTTCTTGCTCTTGTGAAGAAACCTTGTGCAAAGCTAGGAAGCAGACAAAGAAAAAAGAGAGGAGCTTCAAGAGATGGCCTTTACCCCAGATCCCTCTCTTCTTTTACTTCGCTCACTTTTCTTAGTGTATAAACCCACTGCTTGAAGCCCTATCTTGACTGAAAGTATTGCTTTCTGGAGCTAGCTGCATTTGCGTTCGATATCAATAATCATTTGAGGAAATAGAAGGTCAAGAAAGTCGCAGGACCTTGAAGCGGGTATAGACTGGTATCAGAATGACCTATAGACAAAGCTGAATAGCTGCACAGTCAATAATACATTATATTCGGCCTTGGTGTTTCCAGAATTTCCAGGATTGTTTGTGTCTTCACTCCTCCACATGTCTACAGAACACTGAGCTCCAGGTGGCAGAGGTCGAGTTACTTGTCACGTTGTAAACATATAAATCAAAACAGCTTCGGATTGGCAGCCGAAGCATATTGAAGATTGACTAGAGGGTGATGGTCTGTATTTTGTTACAAATTATTAACCTGACATTGGTACATGTTTGTCATAAATTAACATCGGATTAACGAAGTTTACATGTTAAATTTAGGTCAAATTTAGGTTTTAGAAAGGTAAATCAAAAAAACCCAGTACCACAAACAATTTCATTTCACTGAACACCGCAGCGTGAAAAACACATTTAACATTGCACACTGTAGGGTTTGAAATCACTGCAACCCCATAAGTTGAGATTTTATTCACCGCATCACCGCATTAAAGAAAAACATCAACACCGCAACACTGCAAATCCCCATGTTCCCCTCTCACTAGGATATATCGTTTAGGGTCACTTCACACACTAAAGGATTCAACTGTAAAAGCCCTCTCTAAGCCTCTGTGACTCAACGAATTCCTGCAGAGTAATGAAGTAACTGCAACATTGAGCATTTTTATTATCTATTTCCCCACTACTGTCCACGTAAAATGAGGCCTTCCAAGGGGTAAAAGAGACAAGCAACCCTTCCCTGAAAACCAGAGACACAGGTATTTCTAATCAGTGACAAGCAAATTGAATGCACTGCTAAAATTCAACAGGGACACAAGAAGCACTAGAAAAGAAAGTGACATTGACCCTTAAATTGGACTTTTTACCTATTTAGAAATTGTATTCTCTTGAAGTCTGTAAATGTCAGAAACTTGTGTGCTTTTCCATTGAACGAACTCTTGAAAAAATCAACCTTGTTGCGACAGTGCACGCGACATACAACTTGATGCAGAAAAATGATCGTAGTGACATTTGCTTCCACTCAGGTAGGCAACATGTGTACACTAAAGGATGCAACATGGCAACATGGCTATCCCTCTTGGAAGGCCTCTAAAACAAGAGCTAAAATTATCAAAAGTTCAAGTATTCAATTACTAATACCAGATTGCACTGTTAAATTTGCCAGTACCCATTTATACAGTCCTGGGTGGAGAGAGAGACTTTGTGAGTAAAGCATCTTGCCCAAGAACACACCACAGTCAATGGATTGAACCCCATTGAGTTGATCTCCAGTCTAGTAGATCAATGAAACCATGAGACCCCTGGTGCACCTCTGGACATCTGGTTTAAATTGATTACAATCATTTTCCAGGTCATCTTGAGGCTTGAGTCTCTAAAGTGAGCCTTTGTAGACTGAGTCAAACTCCCTACTGGTATTAGTGGACACCTGGTATGAAACACACATCCTTTGTTAAGAGGAAAGTAAGAGGTCCCCTTGATTGGAATTACTTTTTTATTTGTTGAACATCTTGATTATCTCTCTATTTCGTGGTGGACTTATCTGTTAAGTTGGTTTGGGCACCTAAGCAGTGGTTGAAACAGATGATTCTATTAAAAACCTGGCTATTAATCAGAGGATTTGTAATACAAGTTTATTTTATAAGTACTGAGATTTATCCACAGAGATGACAGTGATGAAAAAGTCATTCTGTTTTTAGTCACAGCCAATCAGCGACGCAAACGATGAAATTTCACTAGTGAAAAATCATCGTTCGCGGTGTCTGATTGGACGAACAATGTTTTTCACTAGTGAAAATTGATCGTACGGCAAGCCACGTCATCCTTGGTGCAAAAACTGGCAAGCCGCCTTTTTATTTTCAAGATGTCGGAAAGCCTTTGTGGAAGTCGGTTCAGTTGACAATTTTATTGCAGAACAAGAAAACAAAGCCACATTACAAAAAACACAATGAGATGTAAAACTTTTGCAAAACTTTTTAGGAACCAGGAATGAACTTAGAAAAGTTGAAGAAATTCCAGCATTGCAGTTAAACAAATACATCTGCGAGTTTATCATTTCGGTCAGAACCAAAGATGGCAAAGACTATGAGCCTTCTTCACTTCGAAGTCTATTGGCAAGTTTTGAACGACATCTAAAAAAGACCAGCCACTCTGCCAGTATCGTGAATGACCTCGTATTTGAGAATACAAGAAAAGTCCTCCTGTCCAAACAGAAAGAGTTAAAGCAAAAAGGAAAAGGAAACAGGTCAAATGCTTCAATAGTTTTAACCAGTGATGAATTGAATACACTCTACAAAAAAGGCCTCCTCGGTACACGAAATCCTGAAGCATTGTTGAACACACTCTGGTTAAACAGCACTATGCATTGTGGGCTCAGAGGCTGCAAAGAACATAGAGACATGTGCTGGGGCAATGTAAAGTTGAAGGAAACAGCTGATGGCAAGGAATATTTGGAATTTAATGAAAGACAAACCAAAACAAGAACTGGTTCAGACTGCCGCGATATCAGGGCAATGCCGCCTAAAATGTTTGCCACTGATGGATCAGAAAAAGATCCTATAGTGGTCTACAAGCTCTACGCCCAGAAGAGACCTGAGAAAATGAATGAAGACGATTCTCCCTTTTATTTAGCTGTCAACAACAACTTAAAGGCAGAGTCGCTTCAGACAAAAGAGTGGTTCAAGGTTGGTCCTGTTGGCATAAACAAACTTAAAGGTCTCATGAAAACTATGGCTGAAAAAGCAGGAATAAACAACGAATGTCTCCAAAATCACAGTGGTAAAAAAACTATGATACAAACACACTTAGCGAAAATGATATTCCACCGACTCATATCGCTCAGTTGTCAGGACATAAAAATCTAAAAAGTATCGAAAACTACAGCAAGGTCTCGACAAAACAGCAGATGAAAATGTCTCAAGTTCTTAGCAGTGTTGTAGCTGGTACTGCAACCAAGACGTTCTCGTATGAAAAAGCCAATCCAGTGATTTCTCCATCTACTTCTGAATCACAGCAATCTATGGCTTTGTTCAGCGGGGCTGTCATTCAAGGGGACAATTTTTCAATCAACATAAACACAGTACTAGTTAATCAGTCACCAAAGCTCACACTACAGGAGTCTAGCCCACCAGAAGCATTGCCATGATGGAAGAGACTGAGGCCATTGGAGAACAGTGACGATGAGTAAAAACATTGCTATGATATGAATATGTTGTTATATATCACTAGCTTTAAAATTTCTTCTTTTCCCTTGCTGAAATTTTGAAAAGAAAATGTTGAAGTTTTTATGTTTTTGAGTGAATGAAACTCATTTCATTGTCTAGAAATTTTGAAAAGATGTCGAATTTTTAAAGAGCATATGTTGAGTAAATAAAACTAATTTCATTGTCTTATCGCTGTTAATTGTCATTATTGTTGGAAAGAAACCTCAGTACTTATAAAATAAACAAAGAACTTCATGGTTGGTTCGCTTGTACGATTTTTATTCACTTGTTGTGAAGAATCGCAAACTCACTTGCTTGAAGACTCACTCGTTCGTTTGCGATTCTTCACAACTTGTGAATAAAAATCATAAGCATTCACCAACCATGAAGTAATCTATATATACCACCCAACATGCCTTATACCAGGAAAAAGCCTGCACCAATAAACTGAGATGAACTCCAGATTTAATATCACAGTACTGAATAGGATAAAGCCATGAGCTTAAGTGCAGGATAATACAATAACACTTGAAGCATGCGTAGATGGAGGAAACTGTGGAAGACTGCGGGCGCGGCTTGTGAAGGGTAGGGATGCAAAGCCAGGGAGTACATTGTGGACTGTAATGAGGTATACAACCAGGTCCCGGGATAAAGACACAAAAAGGGCATTTTTACGATAACTGCAAAAATTCTCACACACTTATTGGTTAATTTTCATTGTCAATAAGCATAGACACATGAATTTATAATTTACGCCATGAGAGCAGACAATAATTTAACAATCTTATGCCAAAATTCATAGTCAATAACAGGACAGATGCATGAAAAACTGATGTCAATTTGTTTTTTACAATAACCAATTATTGGTTATTGTAAAAAAAACAATTTATCACAGTGGCAATGGACAGTGTTTAGGGTTGCACTGACAGCATACATTCTGATAGAACCAGCAGTCTCGATCCAGAGATGATCTTCAGATTTGGGGAAGATAATGAAATTGTTGGATGAATAATAATAATGAGAGAGAGAGAGAGATGAGATGAGAGAGCTTTTGGGGTGGAATGGAAGGATGCCAGGAGCTTATCAGACCAGGTCACTGTGTCCTGTGATTAGCAACCAGCGATAAGTGCTTCGAGTGGTGTAAGGAGGTGCACAAAACCAATCAGGACACAACCAAGCATCTTGTAAGAAGAGATGAAGGAGTGGGGAGCACAGACAGTCTTGGGGTGCTTACAGAATGATAGGACAGCTATACAATGCGGTGAAGCATGAATGGAGCCTTGGGATCATATTCAGGCAAGAATAGAAATGGAAGCAGGGCGAATGATGGTTTTACCACCAGACAGCTGAAGGTCACGCCGATCTACTGTCAAAAGGTTTTTGTGCCAGTTTACACAGTGTTGAGGATTGTTATAGCTGCTGTATAGACCATTGGCTATCTTAGTAACACAATCCTTCTTGAAGAAGATCATCCATTAATTTTCCTAGAGCTGTTCTGGAGTGAGGAATCTCCATATCACAGCAGCTGTAGAGCCATACTCCCTTGAAGGGGGAAACTATGCCTCAGTACCTCAGTATGTGCTTCAAGTGACTGTCTTGATAACTGGGATTTAATAGAAATCTGTTTGTGTCTGTCTGTTTGTTCACAAAAATACTATGGAACACGACCTTTATGCTGGGTGGCTCAACTGGGCCCTTATTTATTAAATGCCTCTTATTGGGCCAGCATCATCATTGTACCCAGGAACGCGAGGGTCAAATAGAACTTGGAATTCTTTTAGGAGTGACATGAGGAAGCGTGTAGTAATTCATAGTTATCAGCATGGACTGTCTCTATGGGGGAGTTCAGAGCTGGTTTAGGTCTGGTTGAAGGATGACTTGGTCAGTGTTGACTTGTGAGGAGGATCAGAAGTGACAAGGCATGCCGGGCAAAAATGGTCATTTTGGCTTACGAGTAGAGGTTCTTCTGATCAGTGTCTTTGAGAAGTCTCAACTTATCACCGACAGACTGAATAATGCAGGCATGAATGGATTTGAGGAAGCTAGAGGAAGCTGAGTTCATGCCAAGGTTTAATGGCATGTGAGATGTCCTTAACCAAGGCAGGAGGGGCTTGAACTTTTAGTCACTTTTCCTGGCCAAACATTGGTGTTCACACCAGAGGCACAAAGGAGATGGCAAGCCCTGACAGCTCAATGGGTTTGTGAGGTTTGAGAGAATCCATAAGAGAAAGTGTATAAACCAGCAATAATGATTTTGTGTTTGGCAGGATGGAAGGCAGTGTCATTGGTGGTCATGAATTGAGGTCTTCAACAACAAGGGAATCTAGTGTAAGCATTCTTCCACAACAGGTCAGAGGTCGATGGGTCCCACCAAGAATGGAAAGCAGGTGAGGCCGCCAGGGGGGGGGGGGGGGGGGGTACTCGCTTATATGAGCTATATAGGTATGTGCGGCCCCAAAGGGTATGGTTTTTCAACCGTTTTGGTCATAAATAGGGTATCGATTTTAGCTGATTTTAGCCATTTTGGTCATAAATAGGGTATGGATTTTGCACTCTAGCCTTGATGGATATGTTTTTAAGAAGAAGCCACTTTTTCATCATTATCGAAAAGAAAATCAACAAGAACCCCTCACAAATTATGTTAACGGCAATTTAACATTGGTCTGAACTAGGGGACTAATAGTAATGCAGGTCTGAAACAGGGTTTTGATGTAAGAGTCAGGTCATAAATAGGGTTTTGAATTTTTGGTCAGGTCATAAAGAGGGTAGGGAGTACGACCAATTTTGGTCAGAAACAGGGTAAGGGTTTTGGGAAGCGGGCCACACATCCCTGTCCAATTGTTCCGGGTGCACCCCCCGGGGTGAGGCCATCAGCTTGTAAGGCAGACTAGTAGCTCTTGGTGCTCATAGTGCCAATGAATTCTGCAAGGGAAGTTGTTATTATGTTGGTTTCTGCACCAGCATCAATCATGATGCTTACAGAATGGTGGTTGTAGATCAGAAGATGTGGAGAAATGGGGACCAGGAGATGTTCACACAGCAGAAACAGTATGTTCCTTTTGGGCTAAGCACTAAATTTTGTTAGTCTCTGGATGGTCTAGGAGGCTGTATTGATCATATCCCCACCCATCAATCATTGTCAAGGCCAGAGATTAATTTTGAAAACATAGTCAGTCAGGTGGAGGTGGTAATGACCAAGGTGATGACATGGGGGAGGAGACTGAAAAGTGTCTTTTTTCCAAACAAGTCCATAAACATTTAATTTTTTTGTGCCAGTTTTGGGGCTGCTTTCATGCATTGCTTGCATGCTTGAAGAAAAATAACTCATAGCAGAAAAATAAATGTCTGTGAATAGATTAGAAAATTGGTCCTCCCCACTTACTCAAACTGAAATCATTTTCCATTGGACAAGCTTCTTCTGTCATTTACTATTGGCTGACTCAGGTCCCTTCCATCTCAAACTATTTTTGTTTCTCTTAAGGTAGGTCATAACAACTGATATTGCTACCCTTTTTCAGTTTGTGATTTTTGTCTATGCCATTTAATTTCAGTGTTAACTAAAAATGAGTAGCAGTGTGAATCTATCAAAGTAGTGTTCAGAACAGGCTGGCAACTGTTGTGAGCCACCTTAGGAATTTGCAATTATTATAGCTTGGTTCAATGATGTATAGGTTATAACTAGCTGTTTGCTAGTACTATCGATGTGTTCAACAAGCTGATTGATTATGACTAGTTGCAGGGTAAAACAAAGGCCTTTGAATAATAATTCTACTTTAATATGGTTTCTCTGAATCTTAATTCATTTCAGAACTTGAATTGGACAGATATAAATTTATTGTCCAGGTAGTCATTGGTGAACAGAGAGGAGAAGGAGTCAAGTAAGTTTTGTATAGATATGTTCCATATAAATTGTGGAAATTAGTGAACTTATATTTTATTAATATTGTATCATTTAAAAGTACTGTTAGTGTCTCACTAATATTTAGTGAGATGACCAAATACATCTCATTCTTATAACAGGCAAAAATATTCTAAATTCGATAGAGGTAAGGGCACTGTGTTTGAGCCTATTGGCCTTGGCTGGTGCTTACATCCTTTTTTGTTACCGTAGCATGAAGCGACAAGGAGTAGTTCCCCCCCCCCCCCCCGGATGAGATGTCCGTCCATTACAGGGTTACCCCCAGGATTAAATTTGACGGTACCCATGTATACTCCAGGCTAGGGAAAGGCACTGTGACAGTAAAGTGTCTTGCCTAAGAATACAGCACAAGGAACCTGTTTCTGGTTCCAACCTGGACTCACTCAATCTTGAATCCACCACACTAACCATTAGGCCACAATGCCTTCCACAATAATATTCAAAAGGATTTTTTTCAAATATTTGGAGTTTCTTAGGTTTTTCAATAAGTGTATGATTTAATGGAACATATTGAATTTTAAGGCCCCTTTTTGCATCTCTGATCTGGGGAACTGGAATTGATGATGATGAGTTTCACTTTGTTTTTCAAAGTTTTGACTTACAGGGGAAGATGAAGAATACATACCAATAACTACAGTCGAAACCCACAGTCAAACCACTCTTTATGACGACCTGACTCGTTGACATTTGTATTTCATTTTGCTTTCATTTACAAAAGCCTGTGTCACCACTACAGGTCATCACCTTGTGGTCACACCTCTGATGAGTGACTGCCTCCCATAAGTGACATACATGTTTTGTATCAAATTTTTTTGTCACCTTACGGCAGGTTTCACTTCATAACTCTGTTTCAAACCAAGTTCTAATACAGTTCTAATAATTATCGTTCATTTTCAGGGTAGCGTGCAGATGCCTTTGGGATTCAGACACAGACAATTACGCCCAAGATGTTTTCATGAATGTAAGTTTAGAGTTAACACACATCTTTCAAACGAGAAAACAGTGCCTTTGTCAGCCAGAATCATCTACATGCACAAAACTTGCAATCTATAAACCCCACCACAGAGTAAGCTCCTTTCACTGTCTTCTTATTTTGTTCATCATCTGTTTATACATCAGCCCAATTTTTTTAAAAATTAATTTTAGCTGTCTTGTTCCTGTTGCTGATAATCCAAACAAAAAAGCCTTTAACTAAGTGTGAGCTAATAGCTCTTGTTTCAGTTATCAGTGGTTTCAAACACAAACAAGGTGAAAAGGTGAAACTGCTTTCTAGTGTTAATTGACTCTTTTACCTTGTCTGTATGCCTTGTTAAACAAAGGAATATTTCACTGCAGACTCAACTGCAATAAAAGCTATGTTGAAAATTACAATATGACACTGAAGACAGGTTTGGCTAGGCAAGTGGCAGGGAAAAATAGGCGTGACATGCTAAGAGAGTGGATAAGTCACTTTTAGGGGATTTGGGAACAAGATATTCTTATCTCACTTCCTCAGTTCCTTTACAGTTGAGCCTCTTGCTTCATTGCTTTATGCTTCATGTTCCCTCCCTGTGCCTACCTGTGCCAGCCATCCTGGTCTCAGTTATCCAAAGGATAAATAATGTTTAATCCAGTGGATAGCATTACCCACTCATTGAACAACTGGGCCCAGGATACAGCAGAATATTCAATTCCTAGGCACGTGCAAATGTGTTTTGTGCAGAAAATATTCAGACCCATAGACAAAAAAATGTTTGGTTTGAACCCTCCTATCTGGAAATTCCAGTTTAGTTCATGTAGCTTCATACTTTTCTTTGAAACCCTGCCCCTCCCCCCTTCGGAATTTTCTTTACCCCTCTTTGAGGTGGGTGTGGCTATTTTCTGGGGCTGCACAATAGAAGGTGCAGGAGTTTGACTTGCAATGAAATTATTGCATAAAATTATATTGCAGTGAAGCAAATTCAGATCAGTTCAAGTTGACTAGTATTAATCTGAGTTAACTGGGGTTTATGTTATGTGGAGCTTACCAAAAAGTGGCTTTCATAATCAAGAGCTGCCAGGTGGCTGCAGCTTAAATTTTTATCATCATAATTCACGGTTTTTTATTTTGATTAGTGCAATAAGTAATCAACAGGCAGCTGCGATAATTTTAGCAAACGTTTTAGCTACTTACAGAGAGTTCTTGAGATAATGATGCCTCATGATTGGAAGCTTGATATTAAAACTGTCGTCAGTTTTGACATGTATCTGTGTGTTCTGTTGCTTAATGATCATGTTGTCAAAATAACTGGACCAAATTAAAGATACATGGTGGCATTGTCTCAAATACTTAAGTGCAGAAACCTTATGAAGTGCATGCACTAACATTGTTTATCTGTGCACCCTCTGGTATTTCAGATTTAAGTCTTATCTTTGTGGTTTTGAGCGCCAATATCCATCTGTACTTGTTTTTTTTTTGTTTTGTTTTGTTTTTTTTTCCTTTTCTTGTGGAATCTTGATAAATTAATCCGCTTTGGTACACATCTGTCTGTTCTGTTGAATGTCAAATAGCTTGACCAAAGATATATGCTACTTTTGCCTCAGATGGTTAGTGTAGAAACTTAGAGAAGTACTTAGAGAAGCAACTCTATTTAAAAATCCATTACCTGTTGATAGTTTTAAGAGATAAAGAATAAATGTGATACCGAGTAAATGTATTGTGTCTATAATACAGGCAACAAATGCAAGGAATCGCGCGTGTAATATTTCGATATAATTCTATATCATCTTCAGACTGAGGTGACATACAGGTAGCAGAAATTTAAACACTGCAGGATGGTACATTAGCATTAGCACCTGAAAATACAAAACAAAGACGGTAAAATCAAGTATTTCCTGTGTGTCCTTTGAGTTTTTTTCGCTTCGTTCTGGTTTCTGGCACACTCGTCCATTGATGCTTTTTAGAAACAAACATTGACCACTGGATTGCGCTGGAGTTCTAAGTCTGTTGTTCTAAGGCAAGGCACTTTTCTCTCACAGTGCGTCTCTCTAGCTATGAGTATTACTGGTTACTGAACCTGACAAAAATATTGGGCGTAACCTTTAGTGTACTACCATTGAATTGTTCATTATTTGAACCACCGACAGAAAACCAGTGAGACATCAGACTTGGAACAGAGTCTTCACCCAACGACAAAGACGTGTTCATTGTTATCTCCTAAACAGTAGTATTTACACTTCACATCACTGGTCATACTATTTGAAAAGACAAACCGTGGAAAAAATCTCCAAGTTGAGCCGAGGCATTAGCAGGCATGACCACCCTTCGTGACAGTCTCAGACCTCTAACCTGTCGTCTTTTATGTGGTCTTTCCAAACTTAAGCGGCTCAAAGCATGGGAGCTACATGGATTTGCCAGAAGAAACTGTCTGCATGTGGTTAGCACATTCAAAAGAAGATTTTAATTCACAATAACTATCGACATTTTTGCAATTCCTGTTCTACATCAGCACATTGCCGAACAGAAGGCGACCAGAAGAAAGAAATCGTCAAGTCGAAAATACTGAGTGTATTGCGTTCATTGAACATCAGATTCTTACAAAAAGCTCTGAAAAGTAGTAGTGGTATTTGATAAGGAGAGTTAGTATTTTGAACTTACGCCTAAAAGAGTTGAAGAAAACGTAGATTTTGCACAAACGCCAAAACGTACTTTTCGTGGATTTGGTGCAAAAATGTTTAGCCATTCCCTGCAGAAAATTTAATTTAGTCTGCATTCTTTCAATTGTACGCGTATTAAAACCTGCTTAAAATACTTAATCTAGTTCTCAAGTCTAGCACTGAAAGGGTGGATTAATCAAACATGGATTAAAGACTTTGTCATCAAGGAAAACCAGACATTCCTATTAGCTTGCATTCATGGCTCTGTGCTTGGTTTGTGTCAATAATGACTGCGGCAAAGAGCTTACACAAAATTTTGATCACTTAATTGTCAAAATGATTAAAAACGTACTTTTTGAAACCTGCTGAATGAGAATCACTAAAGTATAAGAATCAAGACAGATTTGTTATCACAAGCTTTGCTTCACAGCTAAGTAATCGTCACGAATTTAATAACTTGTCTGAAAAGAGATGAAAAAACCTTTTTGCACGCAAACAGGAACCATGAGATTCGCGTCGCCTCAGGCTGAAAACAGTTTTTACTCACGAACACGTCGACAGAGCAGTTGTCTTTTAGACGATAAATTTAGCCCAACTACCAGCTTTCCTTTGCTGTTTCGCCAAACTTTCCCCGGTGTTCAGTAAGCAGATAAAACGTCTCTACTTTCAATGCTGTAGTCATTTTTCTTTTATCCAAACACTCAAGTTTATAGAAATTCTTACAAAACTAAGTAATCTCCAAGGTAGGCACTCAAACATTCAAAAGCTCATCATTTAGAATACAGCATAAGCTAATTGTGGAGGCTCCGTCAACAAGTGTTTTTCCATGCACTCAGCGAAAAATGTAACTGAGAGCACTGCTTAGGAAAACATAAATTGGAATTTGAGATTGTTTCTGTAGACCCCATCAGTAGAATAAACACAACCATATGCAGTCTTGTACTCACCAGCCACCTTTATTTGAATCGTAACATTTCGCATTTTTTCCATCAGCAAAAGCGTCAGTCACTCTTTTCTCAAAAAGGTTCATGCTGACCACAGGGGCTAGAATATTTTGGGACGTTCACGTCTCTCTGATATGAAACTCTCTTGGGTTTGGTCACCGCGCTATTAGCTTTACGCCATAACCGTGAAAGTTAAACCTCTCATCGATAGCTTTCGCTTTCAACAAGGCAATAATCGCCAGAACTATTTCTGCCAAGCGGAAGAGATTTCACTCATCATCAGCTCACGGAAATCTCACACTTCTTCGCCAATTCAATCCTGACTTTTGTTTGTGTGCTATCGGTGAACAGCGCTGCAAGAATATGCTGGAAAAACTGCCTGCATGACCTGCTCATTCGGAAAGCTCACCTATTGGGCTTTCAAGTGATTGACAGACATTGGATTTCGATTTAAGAATCAAAAACACGCAGGGCTCAGTAAATTCCTTGCCAGGGCAATACATACAGTGTAGGAAATTTTTAATGCGTCACGTTTTCCTCTTGTTTTTCTCACGTTTTTCTCTTGAAAAAGTCACAGTTTGAGGGAGAACGTTACAACGCTACCATGTGCAGCGCCGTTTTACTCTCCACAAACAACACACTTTCCTAAAATGCACTTTTCTAAATACTAAAGAACTTTCTGTTTCGGCCTTACCCTAAGTTAGCGTCTTAAAATAGCAGTTTGCGATCAAACCTCACGAGTATTTTATCCTATTATGGCTGTCGCAGGGCGACATAAGTAGAATTCTACTGCAGTCTATAAAACATGAAAGCGTGACAATAAAACAGCCATGTTAACCTTCACCGTAAATTAGGGATATTGTAAATCGAGCAAGAAAAAGAATTTAGCAGTAAGTTATGTTAGCGAAAAACATCGCTCTTTCTGCAGGTATATACGTGATTTCTTTTGTGCGACTTACAGTTTGTCGCTGTTTGCCGCACCTGCCCGCAATTGTTCGTCGACACGATCCGTCCATCTTATTGATACAAACGGACACTATTTCTCTTAGTTTAACTTTCCTCTGATTAGTTTTCAGGCAACGAAGACACTAAAAAACTTTTTAATTGTAGATCTTTCTGGTGTTTTGTAACAAAGCTTGAAATTCCACGAAAATGTTTAGAGAGTGAGAATTGATTGGTTGTTTTTTAAAACAACACCCGAGCCTCGTCCTGCTACCAGACAAAGATGATCTTTTCAAACAATCCTACAGAGCAGAAGTGTAGCGCTAGATGCATGGTTGCGTAGCAAGAAAACATATTTTAGTTTTCCATTTAGCAGGTGTTTTCAATCGCAGCTGGAACGTTCCAATTGTGTTGTAACAAATACACTTTGTTTTTGTGCTCGGTTCTCGCCAAGCCCCATTGACGGCGAATTCCTTTGTCTCAATTTGTATTACCTACGCGCGTTGGAAAATTCGGGAATTTGAAGCGGCCTTTCTCTAGCCACTTGCCCCCCTCGCAGTGTGCGATAATTGGAGTGTTTGTCTCTGCAAAATGAACTTAGTTTTTCGCACAGACAGTTCCTGCGGTGCTTGATGCAAAGAAACGATAAATATCGGCTGTTGTGACATATTTGTTTATTTGCCAAACTTGTTTCAAAACAACGTAGTAAATTTGCCCGAAAATAAGAAAACTTTTGGATGCTAATTGCAAAAGTTTAACACTCGTGATATTACAACAAGCGACTATACGGACAATAAACCACCAATGTTCATAGCCCCTGGGCACTTCTTGAATTTAATGTGGTACAAAGGCACGATTACTTCGTTCATTCAAGTCGTCGCACGTTGTTAAGTTAATGTTACATAACCTAACAGCTTTTATTCAGGCTTTTGTTAATCCTTTTTGGCGCGCAATCTGTCAGTAAAATCACGACCTGAAAACTGGACGTTTAGCTCGCGGTGCCCTTTTGTCATTTGGAGTTCAAAATTGATTGTCGGCTCGCGTAAACCAACCGATATCGTGTTGTTTCGTGGCGTTGTTGTGTAGAAAACGCGCTGCGGTAACAAATTTGCAAGTTTTCGAGACAACGTAATCCTGTTACGGATGAACGATCAACAACCTCGACCACTGTTATATAAACACAGAGCGCCTGAAACAATGCGACTTAACCGCGACAGGTGTGTTTGCTAATAAAGAGAATGAACTGAATGCTGCAAGCTTTTGTGGCCAGAACATATAGTTTTCTCACGGTTTGTTCCCACGACCCCGCTTCAGGCAAGCATCTAATAATCGCGACGACGTTACCGGCAAAGCGCAACGTCATTAGAAGTGTGGCTTTTTCCTTGTTTAGCAAAAAAGCTATTTGCATGGGGTTTGGGGTTTTAGCGCGGCATGTGAGCAAAAATAATGCGAAATAAACGAAGTGCGATACACCGGAGACTGTCAAGCCCCCTTCGGAAACATTTTTCGGTACTCTTTGAGAGTTGCAATGAGCCCCCGTTCTAGCTTTTGAGACAAACAGCGCGCTGGACTTCATCATGCTAAGAGGCGCAGGGGCGCTTGGCAACAGACCATATCGTGTGGAATCACATGCATCGGGGGGTTAATTTGCCTGCGTGGTTTGTATAGCTTTAATTTAACGTTTTGTATATTGGTCCCATAACTTGAATTGAGAACACGTGCTTGGCGAAGGAGCCCTTACCACGAGGCGGACCAAGCCTAGTGATCATACATCAAGCGGCGCGTTGTTTTGATTTCATGGGTAATTTAGTTGCACGTGAAGAGTTTTCGGGATCATGTTTCTGTGACTGCTTTTAAGCTTTTTTATTGTCTTTGTCATCCGTGTTCCATGATTTTGGCCAATAGAAAATTGGTTGAAGACACGTGAACTTCACTGAAAACAATTCATCTGTCAACTTGTTTTCGTCGCAAGTGTTTATTGTTGATCAATAGAGGCTTTACATTGTTAAAAAACACAATTTGAAATTAAATAGACAGTTTGTTTCCACCTGTCTGTGTATATGTTTGAAGTTCAAGGTTACCTTGGCAAAGTAGATTTTACATTGTGAACACTTTACAACTGACGAAAGCTATGCTTCGACAGAGGTTTGATTTGTTCGTTGTTCAAAGTAAAACCCTCAACTTACAGTCGATCAATGTTTTCTTTTCTTTCAGTTACTATATTTATCAGAAAGATCACTTATTAGAGGCTCGTTTCAATTCGGAAATTAAACTCATTGTGTCCAAAAACCGCGATAATTTTGGCAGAGCTGTGTTATTAAGTATCATTGTATCCCTTGCCTGAAGCTAAAAGTTGACAGAACTAATTAATCCTGCATTTTAAACTTGTTAATTATTTTCTCTTTGTAGTCAGTAAACCGCCACCATCATGCACAAGGTTCCGCATTGTTAAGCACAGTTTGGAATAGCTTCTCTCGTGTTTTTGCGTTGCTTGGGAATTTGTATCTTATCACCGGACTTGAATCCACTCCTCGGAGACGACGCGTTCAATTTCAAAAATATCAGATCTCCGGCGAAATCAGCAGGCAAACTTTCGTCAAGTGCTAGATTGAATTCTAATCGTATTTTCAGCTCTTGTAATTTCTCCTCACACCAGTTCCTTGCATACCAAACGATTTGCTCTGATGAGAGATTGTTTTAAAACTTAACCGGCTTACCATATTAATGTTCAAAGTAGCTGGGAAAAAATTGAACCATTTTGAAATGACGCCGACGGATTACTCTTTGTGCCCTCTTAGCGTAGCCGAACAACGATTCTCCTTATTCTAGCAACTCCTGCATAAATCAGGTCAAAAAAGGGATCTCGGTGAAAAAAACTTGTTTCTTTTTCTAGGTCGTTTTCGTTTGTGACTGTGTAAGCGAGTAGTTAATAGTAAAGTTAATGGCAGCATTCACGTTTTAAAAACGTGCCTCTAGCGAAAACACACCTTCGACCCCATCTGTTGACCGATGACTTGAATTTAGCTCCATGTCAAAGTCAGTGGTTTACATTACCATCAGTATTCCCGCTAATGAGGACGCTGGATTATTTTTTTAGGGAAAAGAAAAACAAGGTATTAAAAGTAACCAGCTCTCTTTGGTTATTTAACGTTTTTTTTTTTTTTGGCTATTATGTGCAAATGTCGTCAGTAGTTACAGAACTTGTTTGAACTCCCAGCAAACTAACAGTGAATAAACGAAATAGATGAAAAGATGAGTACCAACAAGGTATTGACTGATAGGACGGTTTTTAGTATTTTTGAACAGGTTTTAGATGGCGTAGAAAATGCCGAGGATATCCCACAAGAAAACAACCAAAACAGAAAGATTAAAATTATGAAGTGGTATATGACATGGAAAATGCCGAGGATATCCCACGAAAAAACAACCAAAAAGAAAGATTAAAATTATGAAGTGGTGTATGACATGTGAGATGTGTAAAAAAATAACTTTCCCACGGGACGCAGGGTGCGTTCAGATTGCCTATTTTGCTTTTGCCTGTTGTGTAGCTTGAAATCACTGTCGCTTTTTCATCGCGTGTATTTTTCTCAACGTGTGCTTTCTGAAAAGATGTTTTAAGGGAGGCGGGATTTATTCTTGAAGGCCGCGCGCGCTAACTCGTGCGCCTTACTGCACGTGTCGCGCAGAAAAAAGAAACTATTGTTATTTTAAACGAGGCGACTCTGGTTTCTGCTTCTGAATTAGTGTTGCTACTATTGTTACAGTGAGATGCCTTGGGCTAATAAACAGTTTTTGGTTCATGTCAGCTAGACATGCCCTTCTCTTAGACATAACAAGTGTTGTTTTTCACTTCAGAGATGAAATTGGGATATGCGGGGCTTTGATGTCGTCAATTTACCAGACTGCATCAAAGAACCGTGTTGTTTTCAACTGCAGGGCTCTAATTTTTTTTTAGGTAGTGTTATCAGCTTTGGTTTCATTTTATTACAGCCGTAAAAACGATTTATGAAGTAACTCGCTCGTATAAATAACAAACAAACAAGAACAGCGAAAATTGACGACTTTTAAAGCATTGAGCGGCAGTTTTCTATGCTGAAATGTAAAACATTAGTCTTACAGGGCATTTCAGTTGCCGTTTAGAATTTACTGTTATCACCCATTGGTGTCAGAAAAGAACTTAGGAAGCTTAAACTCGACGACAATAGCCAAAACACGCTTGTTAAAGACAAAGTTTCATGAGTAGTACAATGGTTCTGCACGTGGGTTGTCCGTCATCTTGGTTCGTTCATCCTTCACTTAGATAAATAAACTGAATTGAACAATGGCTATATTCTTGAAAAATACACCAATTGGCCGTGTTCGGATCAACAAGTAATAGTGGAGTCATTTAGTTCAGCGTGTTGTCAGCCTAGGCCGTCCGCGCTTTTGTTGTTCAACAGTTGTAAACCCGTCGGAGAAGGAGACAACTGAATGAGATCTTCATCTTGCAGACAGCCATTAGCAAGACAAACGATAAGGATTGGGATATGACGCGTTGACCTAACGACCCCGTTTTATGTCGAGAAAAGTGGTACACCCTTCGAGCTAACGCGAGAGCGTGGAGGTCGCAAATCGCGCATCGTGCGCGACAGCTCGCGCGGATCCCTCCCTTTGCGGCACTCCCGCGATCAGAGTGTGAAAAATGGGCGTTTCATTACTTGTCAAGAATACTCCACCGAGACATTCTGCGGTAAAATAATAGCTTGGTGATATTGTTTTAAGGCTCAAACCGCCGAGGCCGCAGTCTAATCACCATGCTGTTATGTTAAGCTGTGTGATACTGGCTTATAATAACCAAAATAGATTAGCGAACCTTAAGTTCGGCTTGAAATCATTTGTCTTCCCTGCGGGCACGGAAGCAGCCACGTCGTTAACGCTAGAGCCAGGGAAATATCGTGTTCCGCTTTCGGTTATTAATCTCTGCTAGTTCTTGTTTTAGAGAAGTTGACCGAAATCATTTGGTTATGCCTGTGCGCGTCTGATACCCTTAAACTATATTCAAGGCTTGACTCGCCTTAAAATAACAAAACTTGAAGATCACTGTTAACCTGAGTTGGGATTATTCTTGTAGATGTACAGCTAGCTGGGTGACTCACCCACTTCGGCTGAATTTCTAGTATTCCTTTCCTCTTTCCGCCTCTTTTTCCGTCTCCGTCACCCTTCCCCTTTTACACTGCAACGCAAGGTAGTATTTGCACAACTTTTTTACTCTTGTGTTTCTGTGAGGAAAAAATACACCATGTATTGTACACAAGGTTACGGTAGAGTTGGTTTGCTGCGGAAATTGTCTCTTTCTACTATAAACTGGCTGGAAATTTTAAATTAATTGTTTGATTTTAGCAGCATTTTCACGCGTTAACACCCTTAAACAAATTTTAATACGTCCTTCCTTCAGACATTGGACAGTTCGAGGCCGCGCGGAAACAGCCTGATTTCAAGCGGCAAGATCAGTTGTCGGCGCGTTTCACACCACGCTGAACTCCAAAGAACGTACTCTTTGTTTTCTCACAGTTGTAATATATTTGATATTTTTGGATAAACGACCGTTCACTACTAGTTGTTTACAAGTGCCTTTTCCGGTACGAACCCTTTTCAGAGAATTCAGCGAGCCCGCGCCCTTCTCGAGAGATACGTTGCTCGGCGACATGGTGTCATCGCATGACGTCAGGCTGACGTGGAAACTTTCGGCGTGCTCGAGAGTGTTCGTGCACTCTTCTGATTGGTTAGCTGCAGTCGCACTATTCGGAAGTTTTTCCGGGAGTTTTGGCGAGAGTAGGCGCCGAAAAATGACGGTAACATGTTTGCCAATACGTTCGCCAACTGAAGTATTTCTTTAGGTTTTATTTCGTTGACAGAGTGGATTTTTTTTAAAACTGAGAAGGTGAGAAGCTTTATAGAAAAAGCCCGATGTGACAGCCAGGGTTATTCTGCGTTTTTATGTTCTTGATGTAGCTGTAACGTTGTAACATCTTACTTGTGCTGAATACCAACGAAACGTACAAAAAGAATGCATGGAACTCCCGCGTGTCAGCGTGCACGAGATATTTAAATGTTTGTCTTGCGGCCAACCGAACGACAACAAAGAAATCAGTTTTTTAGGTAATCGCATTTGAATCTTTCGTTGAACAAGATCGTGTGTTTGGCTGCTTATGACTGCTTTTTATTTCACCGCTCTTGTTTTGCATCGGGAACTCATTATTTCTGCAAATTGCTTCGACTTATATTGGTGTTACTGAGAGAGCAGTGCCCCCTTAAAATAGTAAGCAGCTGATACAGACAGTCGTAGTTCGGCAGGCAGTTATCTCACAGTATTCACTTTCCATAAGAAGCCATCAGTTGATTTAGTCCTTGTTTCTTTCTGTTTTTTTTAGGATACCTTGTTTTGTTTGGTGGCAGCTTATGGTGTCTTCTACTATTAAACACAATGGGAACCTCGTGGATTCAATCAAACATCTCCGTACAAAAGCTTCGCCGCTGTAAATATAAATATTGGTCTTGTGTAAATATCAGTTTTGATCCCTTTCAATGCGTGGCGTAGTTTCTTTCTCGCCAGAGACTGTGGTAAAAATGCTGTTTTTTTTTATACAACATGAAAATTGTTATCCATGTATTATTTAACACTTTTCGCGCGCTCTTAACACGCCAGTCTTCTCATGTGTCTGTACGGAAATGAGCTTTGTTGTTAAATGCTAACTCGATGAAAAGTCATCTTGATCCTAGTAATAAGGTATAGAATTTCTTAAATACGAAGGGTATCTGATGTTAGGAATATTTTTTTGTAGCACGGTTTCTCGTAATAAAGTTGTCTCTTTGAAACTGTCGAAGAGCTGGGTAGATGGATTTTTTTTTTCGTCTCGCACTATTGATTGCCAAATTAAGTGGTCTTTTTCTTTATCGTTGTTTTATCCCTGCCTTTTTATCCGGTTGACTCTTACTTGACAAAGATTTCTTTCCGAAATTGTGATTGAATTTCCTACAATCGGAAATCGCTCAGCTGACGTGTAATCTACGTGGTTTCGTACTCAAGATAAGATGAGGCGATCAAGATTGTGGGTAACAACGTAGAACAAAGGAAAGACATCATGTTCGTCGTGTCTAGAAGAAATGGAAGAAGGAAATGCCCTTGAACAATTGAACAACGATTCTCGGAAATGCCAATACAAGAATCGAACTTCCATTTCATTAACCTGATCAATTTATGTTCTGCTCTGGTGTGATGTGATTGTATAGGAGTGCTTCAAGTTGTAATGAACACATACACAACACTGCCAGCACTGCCTAATAGCCTTTTTTGCTATTTATTCTTAACTATCAGTTGCGTTGTTAGCTTGTCATTTTCTGTGGGTGTGTCGTCCCGTAAGCTAAAAGGGAAAATGTGAGTCCACTTACATTTCCTAATACAGAAAACCCTTGCCTTGGCTCGGTAGCGTGTTCGGTTTTTAATTTCCTTTCCTTTCGGCACGTTGGGAAATAGCGACTGTAGACGTCTCTAAAGGGATTATCATCTAGCACATTTTATCCAGGACTCCAGATCAGAGGCACCTAACACTACTTATCAATTTGCAAAGATCACGAACGGGACCTTTTAATTTAATTCGCAGAAAAAAAAAAAAAAAGATTTTTGTCTCATTATCTGGCACTGGTTTGAAGGTTAAAATTAAAGATGGTCTGTAGCCTTTTTTAACAAAATAATATCAAATAAAACATCGCTTTGTTTCAGTTTGAGCTGTTCAGGGGGGCATCTAAACATTCTTATTTCTTTAAACCTGTTAACGCCCGTTTGACGAAAAGAGGGCTGACTGCAAGAGCAGATTTGAGCTTCTCTGCGAAGGGATGAGTATTAGCTATGTCTTGGTGGTGAAATAAGGAGCAAATCTGTCGAGATAGCGATCTACAGTTTTGTCGCGAACTAAAACAGCCCCACGAACAACTTGTGGATAAATCTGTGTGATAAATCTGTGTGATATCAATGCCAAAACAAACAGCATTCATCCCATCCCGTTTGCGGAGAGTTTTTATTTGCTTGCGTTCCATAAACAGTCCCATTGAAGCTGTGAAATCTGGTTTGTGTGCGTAGTATTTGTGTCAAGAAACTTGACGTTCGTTTTCTAATTCGTTTGTCGGAAACTTGAACGATTTCCGAACTTTTGAGCTTCTGTTTGTTGTGAGTTGTGGAATTGTGATTGTCACGGACGCTTTCTGTCACAATTGTTCCTGTGAGTGTTCATTTATTATTGATGTTACGAATAAAGATGATAAGATAAAGATTACATAAGGCATGGACTGGGCGTTTGGCATAGACTGGGCGGTGTATTGAATTCTCTGTCAGAGAGGTACTCAGTAAAGTTGATTTATTTTCCTTCGCGACAGAGTACACAAGTAAAATTAGTCGTGCGCGGTCGCGCGTGCTCGACAATTTTGCAAGTGGAATGAGTTATTCTTGACGTTGATCGATGAAAGACGCTCAAAGTTGCACAACGCATAGCTCTGTAAACTTCCGTTCCTGTGGCTTAAGATCGGAAGTGTGCTGCCTCGTGGGTAGGGATCGTCGCCTTTTCGAGGCTTTCCAGTCACGACTGGGGCAAACTGCCTCTCGCCAGCGCGGCTCTCGAGGAATTTGTTCGGCAAATATTGGGCAACACACGCAAATCGATAAGTTCACAAAGCTGTTTTGTCATTTCCTCAGAGACACTTTATTAACAATTTCCTGTTTATCTCGTGTTGTTTTGGCTGTTTACTTTTGAGTTCGACGTTGGGAAAAAGGAAAGAGAGGTTTAAAAATTTCTCACTATCGCTTCCTAAATCAATCGGCAACGCCCTGGAGTGTTTGTCAATGAGTTGCGCGCCCCATAGAAAATGACTTCATCGCTTGAGGTGCAATGGTCGACAAGAGACAGGCATGTCACGCCACTTAATAGTTCGGAACAGCGGTTAATAAATGCCATGTGCTTTTCTGGCAGCAATCCAATTGTTTCACTGTCTAGTCCAGGTCAAGGCTATGAAGCAATTTCACTCGCGGATGATTGAGTTCAACGTAATCCACACCCCCAGCGGATGTTGGAAATCGGTGGAGGGTTTCACTTCGAAATCGCTCCAAATCGCGCGCATTCCTTCACATGGAGTTGTCTCTCCACAGAGTTTTCTGAGCTCGCAGCAGTTCGCGAAAGGGATGAATTTGAATGACAATTGATCAATTAAATAAACCGTTTTAAGTGTTTTCTCTCGCCATAGAACCAACAATGCCATTGGCCCAAAAGTGTGAATGTATCATGCCTATTGTTTTCCACCAATCAGCGCTTGTTTGTAGGAGATCGTTATCCACCCAGCGCGTGCTGTGATTGGTTGAGTGCGCCTTTCTTGACACATTAGCTTGTTTTGATCGCGAGACACGTGTGTACGGTTCTTCCGCGAAGGGTGACTGACGCATAAACGCTTGGCTATTGTTATGAACAGAATTTTGGCGCGTAGAAATTGACTGGTACCAACTATATATACCACAAGACAGGCTAAGAGGAAGTTTGTAATCGCTTGCGCGAAGGCCGAGTTCTTGGTCCCGGAAAGTGAAAATTCGTATGGAAGACTGTAGATTTGGCAGGAATGTTTTGAAGTGGAAAAGTTGTATACTAGCTACACTTACACGTGGTTTCATCTCCATTAAGAAATATGGAGAGTTCACGACAAGATGAACACAACTCGCGCACACCATGGATTTGGTCTTGTGGAAAATGTGGTCTTACTGCAACGAACTTACTGCTGTGCTTTTCATTTTTGTTAAATATTGTATTGGTTGTACTCTTTTCGGTTGTATTTATTCAACTGGAGAACGTTAAAACGCGCTTAGAGAAACTTGAATCGCCTTCCATTGCGAGCGAGGGACCAAGTAAACTGCCTCTGCGAGGGAACTCCAGTAGGCTTACACCGATTCCCGTTCTCACCACAAACGCTACAGCTCCACCGAACTTAATTAAGGTACGTGTGTTTTCTCGTTGTTAAATTGATCGTAATATCTTTGGGAAGCAAAAGCAAGCGAGCTATGGATGATATCAGAAATTTTACGCGGAGGGTTTTCCATTGATTGGGTTACATCTCAGCGACACTATTCATGTTTGCCGTGTAATCTGAGAGATGCTCACTTGAAAAATTATTTTTCCGTCCCAAACAGAGCATTCCTATACACGTTTCGCGGAGAAGTACTTCACAACTGGATCCTACCAGACCCTCGACAACACATACTAAACCACATAATAAAGTGGACAGAGCGACTCGGGAATATGTCAAGAAACAGATCAAACGGGAGCTTATAGGTCGTGGGAGAGGGGCCGCACTTTGTTCGTCAATCTGTTCAGGTATGAAAGTTACATCATTTCTTTCGCGGAACGACAGCGATCGTGGTGGAACCATGAAATGCATGCTTCGTAAATCGAGTTCCGTTTCTGCGACAGATCTGCTTTACGAAGCGTAAAAACCACGCTTTTATTTTAAGCATCTAGACTGTGACATGGGCACGAATGAACGAATGGCTCAGAACCAAGATTTTACGACGTGCGTAGTTAAGCTTTTCATTCATTCCTATGCGTACATAAAGATACGATAGTATTTCGACAAGGTTATTTATAATTGTGCACGCCGCTTCGAAAGTGAAATAGTAATAAGGTGAAGTTTGTAAGTGATATTCCATGAATTGGCTTTTCGCTGTTTGAATTAAGCTCGTGGTTATTAGAAGGTCTTCGAGTTGGGTTTTCGAAGACATAATCGATGTATGTTGCATAAAAAAGATTCTACTCCACACTCCAGTCTTTATTTACTTATTAAAATCGCTTCATTGGCGAACTACTGGAGTAGAACGTGTATTGTGCTGTGCCTCGAGTGTACATTGTGAATATTGACCGCGAAACGCCAGTTCTTTTATGATGGTCCCCCATTCATCGCTTGGTTAGTTATAGCTCGTGATCATGTATGCCTGTGTGTGTTTTCTGCACGTGAACAAGAAAAGGAAAACTTGGACACTTCGCTTACAGATTGATTCATGTGTTAGGTCTGGATCAAAACGAGATATTTTTTTACCTTTCTCATTTTATCAGACGTTAATTTTTGCCCCATTGTGAAGAGTACCACAGATCGGCTTTTCGAATTTGCGATTTGCTGAATCGTTTCCAAGCACGGAAATTTTACAATCGATAGGCCTCATTACGATCTCATAGGTTCTTGTCGCTTCCTTTTGCAAACTTCGTGGCCATAGGAAACCAATTTAATTGACAGCTATTGAAATTACGCGTATTCATGATTTCCTGCAAGGAGTGTTTAGTATATTGTTTCATACATGCGGTTTAGTTCGCGTTTTTCGCCAAATAGGTTTAATAGTAAGGTTTAAACCACGCTGAATTCTATATTCCTAATCCTGTTTTATTATGGTGCGCACACCCATTCTCCACCTACACTTGACACCCTTCTCTCCATTGTGTCTTTTGCCAGTTTTATAAACTGACAGGTGTTGCTTTGTTAGCATACATTTTCAATAATTTCATTATCTCCAAATCACTCCATTAAGATTCATTCAAGATAATCACTCTAATTGCAAGCTGAAAAACAAAATGCATGCATTGTAAACTGGGCCAGTCATTCAATGTGGATTGTTGGGAATAGGAAATTCAAAATGTACACAGGCGTATGTGCATTTGAGAAGGTGTGGGATAACTTTAAAGCTCAAGCCTGTGTTTTACCAATCGGTTGTTTATATTGAAGACCGTTGTATATGTATATCACTATGTGTATGTGCTAGTCGTAACATAGTTACAGTGCATTACGAAGCGATCCTTTTTTCATTTAAACACTTGATGTTATTTAGACAAGATAGGAAATGAGCAATAGTTAACTTTAATACTCAAGCCTGTGTTTTACCAGGCAGTTGTTTATATTGAAGATTGCTGTATATTTATATCACAATTTGTATGTGCTAGTCCTAACATAGTTATAGATTGAGAAATGATCCATTTTATTTGAACACCTGATGTTATTTAGACCAGATAAAAGAACTTGCAATTTCTGCAGCTAGTTTTTCAAAAAAAAATATTGCATGACCTGGCAGTCCTCTACTCTGAGATGTTTTCTTTTGCAAACATAGTGTTGTTTTCTTAAGTCGCAATACATTTACCCTCTAATACACCAGACAAGGACAGATTAAATTAAACACAACATTAACAGGCAAGGCATTGAAAGGCAATGGTGTGTCTTCCACCATGTTTGAGAGAAAGTTGATAAGGAAAATAAGAAGGCAATGTCGTAATGGCTGTTTATTTGTTTTGTTTTTGTTTTGGTTTGGTTTTTCTGTAGCCTGCTTGATACAATGTATATCAAATATCTTAGTTCACGGATTGTTTTATGCCCTTTATGCTACATTGCAGTGGCAGATCCAAACCTTGAGCTAAGGGGTGAGGGGTCTTTTTTGCCTGCCATGCTGCCTTTTCTTCCTTCCACTGCATTGTTACAGAAGCGTTTCTTGTTAATAGTATTTGCTCACGTGAGTATCTGATTACTTTTGTTAAAAAGTTAAGGTAGTCGTGTTTCTCACCAGTAATAATTTACGTTAAATCAGGTTGTTGTATATAGAGAGTAGATTGAAATGAGATCAGCAAATATGAAGGACTGACAATAACATATTCTCAAAAAAAGATTAAAAAAATGTTTTCACAAATTAATTTGGGATAAGAATAGAAAATTAGCATTTAAAATAACCCTAGTGTTTGAATGCCATGTTATTAATTCCACTAATATTTGTCAGAAAGAGTAGTTCTTAATAGAAAAAGGCTAGTTTTTTTTTTAATTCTAAGCCAAGATTTCATTGCATAGTACAGTTGTTTGAATCTTTGATTCATGGTGCAGCTCTCACTCCATCAACTAGCAGTTTCAAGACATCTATCTACCACAAGAAGTATTTGTAATTATTTGGAGAGCTAGAAGCTTTGATGTTAAGAAATGATATTTTCCTAACTTTATAATTCAAACCTTTGTGATTTATATGCCTCTCATATGGCCCACCCAAAATATGCACTTAATTGTCATAACTTTTATCCATACACTTAGAAGCGGTTGCTAGGAACAAAGCAAAATTCAAGTTATGGCTAAGAAGAGAGAACAGGTGTTGCGAACAACAAAGCAAACCACAAAATGAAAAGGCATTTGCAAATGTTGAATTGTATCTGGGGATGCAGAAAACTAGCAAAAACATGCCCTTAAAACAAACAGTTATGTCCCAGTTGTTCAAAGGATGGATAATGGTATCCACTGGAAAATTGCTATACAGCAGATTGTAAAATAAACCATGCTATCTGCTAGTTAGTGATTTATCCAGTGGACAGTGTTATCCACCTTTCAAACAACCTGGGCCAGGGAGATAAATTTAAAGGTTAACAACTAAACTCTTAAACAAAGGGTGGAATTATGTCAAACATTAAGCAGAATGACGATTATCTGGCTAAAAATACTTATGTGACAAACAGTGAAGAATGTGATTGTGAAAAATAAATTATTATTATTATTATTTATAGATAATAGTTTAATAAGGAAAAAATTGCCAATTCACTACACAGAAGTATGGGTACCCAGCTTTGATTTACAGAGAAGGTAAACCTGATAAGGAAGTCAAAACATTAAACCCTAAAGTTATTACAAGTTGGTTTTTGTTGTAAAAGAAGACAGAGCATCCAAAAATGAACAATTTTAACTATGGAAATAAATTATATTTTGCATTTGATTCTTATTCTAGCAGAAAAACAAAATTAAGTGGTAAGCTGAAACAGATTTTGATCATCCATGAATAACTCAGTGCTTTCAATAAAACCTAGCACCCACCCACTTCTTTGATTCTCAAACAAAAACAAGGCTGTAAATGTGTAGATTTAATCAGCTTTGAATTTGTTTCCTCGTGTTGTGAGCAAATAAATGTCCATGTTGTATGTTTGGCCACCTATGCAAGAATTAAATTTCCAATCAACATAAATTATTTTAAATGAATCAGTTAATGGACACGAAAAATTTCTCGAATTGTTATCAATCAGTTCCTAGAAGAAGTGACAGTAGTTCCTAATAACATTAATTTTTAGTGCTATGTCACATATCTCAAAGTACCATGATAACCATCCTCATGTTGGTTTACTGCGTGAAGTATTATATTTACAGATTTTGTGTAAGAAGATATGGGAATTTTCTGCCTGGTTTTCCAGACCTTGAAAGCAAAGAACAAATAATCGTGTCTTAAAAAAAGTCTGGAATTTTGTACATGTTGTAACCAGCTCTCATTTGTTAAGTAAAATCAACAGTCTACCAATGCCTGTCCACATGTGGATACGGAACTCAGTAAAATTTGCACTTGTACCTACTCAGCAAGGAATGGTGTCTGCCAAAAGGAGAAGTGACTGTATAATATAATAACATGAGTTAAACGTACTCAGTGGAACAAACTGTATTCACCCAGGGGTGTGTCACTTTGGCCCTCAACTTCAAAAGAAGCTGGAAGTAGAGATAGCTAATCAGAAATTTCAACTCTACTTCTCTCTTAGGGAGACACTACTCTAAAGCAGACATATGAAGCTGCTGCCAATCTTTCTTTGATCTTACCATGATAAATATTATAGCCTTTCAAATAAATGGTGGTCATGTCTCTTACTATAGGAAACAGCCTTCTAAAGCAGTTACTCTGCTGAGGAATTCTCTCTGAGACAGCCATACAGGTGTCTGAACTAATAAACTCCCCTTAGGAGATACAGATTTCTTGTTGTTTCCATCTCTTTCATGGCCATATTTACATTTACATTTGATTCTTGCAAAATCACTCAGTGACAACTTGACTTTGACTTTTAACCAGAATCCCCAGGGGGTGATGGGCTGGAAATTCTTCTACACCATGTCACTCAGTCATGTGCAACCACTGCTGTTGCGTTCTATGATGAAGAACCCAAGGTTGTCCTTTCATTCTTTGCAGTTCTGCCGGGTGTCATGAGTGCAAGATTAAATAAACGAAATTTGAACACAATAATAAATAGAGAACAAAACAAAATACTGGGGACAAAACTAATTAGCCACCGCCCCAGAATAAACACCGCTCCAAGAAGGTATCTTTAAAGTGCACACCAGAGGCAAAAAAACCCTCTTGTTGGAGACCTCTCTCAAGGGAAATCTCTGTCTCTCTAAGGTGGATAGCCCTTTGAAGGAGAGTTAAGTCAATTCCAAGTGCGGCAATGTAAAGAGACATCCTTTAGGCATCAGATGAGCTGATTGAAAAAGTAGTTGATTTTGTCGCAAACTGTCTACTTGATCTACAATGATTGTGTATCCATTGTAAGGATAACTTTACGGGTTTTTTGTGTTGGTGTTTTATTTGGTATGCAGTCTTGTGGTCAGGCTATTCTCAGAGATCATTATTTAGTCTTGCACAGATTGACACTTCAGTGACATTTTTTTTTTTTGGCGAGAAGTAATCATTGATAGCTTCTTTTGTTTTCATATCACCAGCAGCTTGTCTAAACCTTCCTGAGACCATGGTCTCGTTCAAATAAAGAGTAGACATGTCAAAGAAGCTAAACACGAATCATACAACTGTTAAGCTACTTCTCTTATTTCTTCTTGTTTACGTTGTGTTCATTCACATGCATCAAGTTACCAAGATCAAGTGTCAAGCCACAGAAATAAGCTCTGAGCTTCTTCTGTAAACACTGAAATCAGTTAAGCTGCTAACGTTAGGTAGTATTAAATCAAAATGTATTTAAGGAATGTTAGTAAAGCTAAACCACTTTTAAATTTTACACCATGGGAACTAATTATGCAATAGGTATTTTTCTTGTTGTCATCTTGAAATAAAATTTATTAAAGCTTGCATGTCACACAAAATGAAATATTACTCTCTATAGGTTGTCTTAGTCTCCTTTATGCTGCAAAAAAAATATATTGTCTGTTTTGGACGGATGGCAAAATGATCCATTTGTAATTTACTTAATATTACATTTTTCATTTGTGAAAATTTGTCCACATTGAGGTGGAGTTGTTTCTGACCAAATGTCCCCCAATTCTCTTTGCCATGAAAACTGATTCACTCTTCTGTGTTGTTTAGATTTCAAATTAGGCAGTTTACGTTTTTTTTTTTTCTTTTCCTGGGTTTAATAACTTTGGTGACGTTCAACATCTGGAAATGTTTCAGACGGTTGGCTTCTGCTGTCATGAGGGTTAAATTTAGTACATAATTTAGTCACGTCCAAGAGAAAGCAATTGATCAATTTAAAGAGACTTGACTTGTTGAAGTGCTAAATATCTTTAACAATTGTTGTTTGGTTACACTCTTGCTGAAAACTTCACCTTTGATTTGATTTTGAAAACAAGGAGAGTTTGTTTGCTAAAAGTTCAGATTGATTTAAATCTAATTAAGTGGCTGTTTTTTATTGTCTTAAAATATGTTTGGGAGGGAAGTGTGATCTGTAATAAGGGGACTTTTAAAGGTAGGAGGGCGATTGCTGTTTTTTGTCTGTAGTTGGGTAATCCTGTTTAAGATGTCTGGATCAAATTTCAATGCTAGACTGAAGAGCTAATTTAGAAGTTTTGATTAGTGTAAAATTAAATTAAATTGTCATCGCCATGAGAAGAAGAATATGTTGATCACCTCAGGCAACTATAGAGTAAGTCATGTTAGAATTTTCCTATATTTTGGGAAGAGAAACTGACAGTAATGTTAAATCCAGTTGGCAAAATTTTGTATCTGTGCTAAAAATACTTGAGTTTCAGGTCAAGAGACACCAAATTGTTGACAACTTCTTTCATCAACTCAAACTATCATCTACACATGGTTACCATTCCCTATACACTAGTCACAAACTGATGCTTTATTGTGCGTTTACTTGTTGCAAAGAGTTATTTATAGGAAGTAATTGTGTGATGTGTTGTTTAGATTAAACTTAAATTAGGGTTAATAGACTGTAAAAGTTAAGTAAAACACAGAGGAGAGGAAACAAATAACCAGCTATTAATCATCCAAAAATCCCAGTGTCAGTTACATGACATACTGAAAGACGTGTAGCCTTCAAATTTTTTCTCTCTAAAATTAGGAGCAATTGTTATGGCTTTCATTTCATTAACACTGAAATCATTTCATGTTCAAGTAGAAAAGTAAACATTGGGAAATCAGTTGGTAAAAGTAGGTTTTGGTCAAATTATTTGTGTGATATCACCATTGAAAGCTACAAATTAAGGAGTGTGAATTGATTTTTTTATTTTTTAATGATTGTGTTATGGCATCAAGAATATTCTTGTATGCATGTTTTCCCCCCTTTAATGTGGACATTGGAATTACTAGGAATATTATGTAAATCTTGCTTGTTAGTTGTGGGACATACATTTCTGCTCAAAACCACTGATCCACTTACATTAATGGCAATATCTCAGAAGGTTTTTTGTTGTTGTTTTTGGGAGGGGTTTTAAGATAGAAATTCTAAGAGTAAGAAGCTTGACTGACATTGAGACATATTGTGCAGTTAGGTTTTCTCACTTCAAGGCTTTTGAACACATTTTCATGCACACTATATATTTTTTAAACTTCCTTTTTTATACTTTGTGGATTAATTACCTGTTTTTACTGGTCAGGATTAAAAGCCGCTGTATGGGAAAGTGAGCCCGCACTCCTACCCATACAAAGAATGACAGAAATTGAGCCCTAAAATAATGCGTTTATCCTAAAGGGTTTTGTTGGCTTTTTCTGATGATTAATGGGCTAATATTTATATGTGTGGGAGTTTGTATTAAAAACACATCCTAGTATATACAAGTTATACCAGACTACCATGCAATGTAGTAGTTCATAAAGATAAAAATTAAAAACTATGGTAAAAGAAGTATTATGGTGGGTAAGTGTTGAACATGTGTATACACGTGTGCTAGATCTAAGGATAAAAGTAAGGTGGAGCTTTTATTACCACAACAATTTTTGTCTGAGATGTGTGGGATATTTTTGGACATCAGTCAATTACTTGTAATCTGGCATTTCACGGCAGTTGTTGTTCTTTCAGAGTGTTTCCAAAATAGAAATTTATTTTATCTAATTTGTAAAAAAAAGTGTCTGACATAGTCGAACAAGCGAAAGTGTAGGCTTTTATATGAATGTCATTAATATACATATTAACTTTTACTTCGCTTGTCCATAAAAATGTCAAAAGGTGGTCTTAAACTGGTATAAGTTTATCTCTTTTCACTGGAATATTTGTGGTGCATTCCTGAATTTCAGTACAGTTAGTGGAAGATGCAGCCATATTGAAGTTCCACTGTTTTTGGTTAAACACATAGCTAATAGAAATGCTTGCCTGTAGGTATTTATCATTTTCTGGAGCTGTATGTCTATGAGAATAAGGAACAGCTTTCGCATGCAGGCTTATACCACATTAATTTTATCTTTTCTTCTATTATTAGTAATAATAAGTCTTTTGCATTCCTGACATTTTGGCATCTTTAAGAATTCTATTTTTGCCATTAACTTTCCAATTAAACAGGATATGTTTTTTTTTGTGAGTCTTCAATGTCATGACATATGTTGCAATGTTGATTGGCAGGCAGCTAACAGGAACTTGTAAATTTGCTCGTAATGAGCAAGTTTTAGTTTGCTTGCAGAAAGAGTGCTAGGCTTATCTTTCTCCAAGATGCGGTCTTCATTATTCACAAACATGGGTTTTTGCCCTTACATGTAATCAAAGTAATACCACATTGATATCATAGAAGGAGAATTTAGTAGCCCTCTGGTAAACTGTTAATCAGCAGATATAGATCTTGAGGAGGTCATCTGGTTACATACAGTGCACATTAAGGTTTCCTTGAAATGATATTTCAAGTCCCACAAAGCCTAACTGCCAAAGATTAGAATAAAGCCATTGAATGAGGAGTATTGTTGCAGATCTGCTGCATAGATATTTGCACTTTGGTGGAGTTTAAAGATTAACTCAACCCTTTTTTATTTTATTTTATTTTCTTTTTCAGGGTTGAAGGGAGAACAAGGTGAGTTGAGTTAATTCTTATTGCATCTTCCATTGATCTTACTTAAGAGTGAGAGTCCCTTTGAAAGGAAGTTTGGCACTTGCCAATTCCTCTCTCGGGTACTGCTTTCAATTTGCAGGAAGAGCTAGGTGGGATGTGTGGCTGCTAAGTAATGTTATCATACATGTATGTGTTTTTCCAAAAAATAGACTGAAAAGTTTTTGTTCATTGTTTGCAATGTGGTTTCCAGTCATTGTTTTCTCTTGATCGTAGACTGGAAATGAGAGAATTGGTACAGTACTTTCAAACAGTTTGTACCAACTGGGATGAAAAGATTACCTCAAAACCCAACTCTAACAAATGCCCAGAAAGTTATTATACTATTTGCTTTCCAGCCAAAGTTAATAATGTGACCTTACACTGGTAAATGTACACAAGCCCTTATCCGTTAAATGGATTAAACCGTGTATCATCCGTTTGCTATCTGTTTGTAATCTGTTTTCAAAACACCTCATGAAAACCATTTCAAGCATCAGGCAAAGCGTTTTAACATTACGATCAAACCATTTGAACGGCTTTCACAACCGCTCATTAATTGTTTGCATCCATTAATACCGAAAGAGGTTTTCGTTAAGAAAATCTAAGCACCATTAAAACAGCAAAAGCAATCCGTTGAAAAATCCAAGCATCCATTTAAATGGCAAAAGCAATCCTTCAACGAAATCTTTGCATCCGTTTTAATGGGAAGCGCTATCACATATCCGTTTAGAAAGTCTTTGAAACTGTTATAAAAACGTTTTAAAGAGCATTTTAAGCTTACTGTTAAAACAACCAGAGACAAAGATAACCAGAAGCTGCAGAGCTTGAATTTGAAAAAAAAAAAAAACAGAATGGAAGTTAGACAGCAGAATGGTAAAACAACCTGTCAAACCGACCAGAAAGCCATGGAATGCATCTCGTTCGTGAATGCTTGATTTGCAATTGTCTTATATCATGTTTTGTTGCAGATTGAGATTTATATCATAGAAGGAGAATTTAGTGATCAACAGATCTAGACTTAAAGAAGGTCATCTGGTTTGACTATTAACACAGACACACAGTGCACATAAAGGTTTCCTTGAAATGATATTTCAAGTTCCACAGAGCGTAACTGCCAAAGATTAAAATAAAGCCACTGAATGAGTATTGTTGCAAATCCCCTGCATAGATATTTGCACTTTGGCGAGTTTAAAGATTAACTCGAGCCCTTTTTTATTTATGTATTTATTTTTTTTCAGGGTTGAAGGGTGAACAAGGTGAGTTGAGTTAATTCTTATTGTGTCTTCCGTTGATCTAAGTTAAGAGTGAGAGTCCCATTGGAAGGATGTGTGCACTTTCCAATTCCTCTCTGGGGTACTGCTTTCAATTTGCTGGAAAGAGCTAGGTGGGATGTGTGGCTGCTAAATAATGTTATTACACATGTAAGTGTTTTTCCAAAATCAGCCATTGAAACAATTGAATGGCAAAATTAAACCAGAATGGAAGACAGGTGGCGGAACAGTATAAAACAACTTATTGAACCAACCAGAAAGCCATGGTATGCATCTCATTCACAAACACTAGATTTACAACTGTCTCATGTATTTTTGTTTCCTCTTATCGAAAACAAAAACATTGAAACAAAAACAATGAAACAAAAAACAGTAGTGGTTGAATGAAACAAGAATGGCTGTGTTTGGGTCATGTGAATTCACGTAAAACTATGCGAAGTGCCGCTTTGTTTACAGTGTTAGAATTATAATTATTACAACAAACATACTTTTCCGGTAATCAATCCCCTGCATTCTATTTTGTGTTGAATCTTACTGAAGTCATGGACAGTATATTTCTAACTTGAAATACGTGTCATTTGTTGTCCAAGGACTGACATTTTAGGCTATGAGCAAACTTCCCCTATCCCGTCCAGGAAAAGTTTTTTACCTGCATCATGTGTGAATTGTGCCTAACAATTCGGAGTGTGTTGGCTATTAAACAAGATCGATCGTCTACCATTTGTAGTATTTTATTGATAGTAAATCGTGTTTCTTCAAACTAATTTGCGACTGGAAGTTACTTTGTTTGCATAAATGGAATTTCATTGGAAATGTTTCTTGCTTGACACTGCATACAATGATGACTTCGATTAAACAAACATGGACAGAATTGTGTTGTTGTTTTCTCAACAATTTGACAAACAGATAATTTCCAACTGTAAGTAGATACTCACTTGCCAACCATTCAAATGCTTGAAGTCATCCATTTGAAAACATGTGAAAACATGAGATATCTGTTTAAAACTCTTCAAGTCATCCCTTCGAAAATTTTTGCCAGCCATTTTAACACTTCAAGTCATCTGTTCGCAAATTCTCACTAACCGTTCGAATGCTTTCCAAGCCATTAGCCAAGATTCAAGAACCATTAAAACGTTTCCAGGAAATAATAAACGGACAGGAAATGCCTTTAAAAGCATTAAAACATTTCTAGGAAACATTTTAATGCTTTTAAAGGCATTTACTATTCGTTTATTATCTTTTTACTATCCATTTGTTTTTAGCTGTTTGATGGATAGGGGCTAGTGTATGCTTTTCTGTGTAAGGTCACAAATACCCCTGCTGGTGTACTATTTAATGACTAGATTATGAGCGTAAATTTTTCTTTCGCATGATAGCTGACAAGGATGCAACCCAAGTTGACTATCATGCATAGAAATCAAGACCAAATAATCTAATTGTTTTAGTATAAATCTACTAGTTGTTCAGAACTTTATCTGAATCCTCTTCATTTTGTATACAACTGCACACTGTTAGGCTAGTACTCACTATCTTATAAGGTTTTATTATTCCTAGTTTTTATTTTTATTTTTACAGCTAGTTATTTTATTTTATTCATGTTTTAAAATCGTTGTAAAGCACTATTAGATAGCGATAGAAATAGTGCTATATTATTACTGTTGTTATTATTATCTACAACAGAATAGTTAGAGTAGTGTAGCCAATATGAGAAAGGCTTTTATGATAGAGTACTGGTAGATTTATACTGCTTATCAGTGAACTCTGCATTGCAATGCCTGATGAAGGTATTATTCCTTAATACATCTCTGTCAATATGATGTCATGAACTGTTTCAAGTTCAACCAAACATTTCTGTATGGAAAACTCTGTTGGCATTATCCTGATAAAAACATTCTGATAGACTGTTAACACACAGCATATCTGCTCTTTCAAGAAAGCAAATGATCAGTAAAATGCCACTCTGCCAAACTGCCATTTCAAGCTTAACTTTAAGCTATTTGGAAGTATTGCATTTCCCACTTCATTAGAATCTGCAGTTTGTGGAGTTTAAAGTTAACCCAAACCTTTTCTTTTTTTCAGGTATGAAGGGAGAAAGAGGTGAGTTAAGTGCTCCAGTTGTGTCTTTAATACATTGCTCTGGTAGAGAAATGGCACATGCCATTTTCTGTTCCTGAGTTCTGGGTTGATGAAAATTGTGCAGAACTTCACCTAAGCAGACTAAAATTGTCATGCTGAAAGAACACCCAGTGCTCTGATATAACAGTGATAAGGAATTGCTTATCACTGTCTGTCATCTTTAATTTTTCAATCCATTTGTAATGGGTATTGTATCAATGTTTGCTGTTATCGTTATATTCAAGCCATTCATACTATTGTTCGTTGTTTTTTGTCATGTTTAGGGAGAAAAGGCGCCACTGGTGATCCTGGTCCGCCAGGTCCTCAAGGTCCCCCTGGCATCAATGGTGAGTGTCATAATAGTTAATCAGCAACAATTAATAATAATAATTAATTGGTTTCTACAGAGTGTTTGAGCAATGATGGCAAAAGTCACTAAATATTACTAAATAAACCTCATGGCATGGTAATATTTTGAATACAGTTAAGAAGAACATACTGAGACTGAAGCTCTCAAACTGACCCTGCGAAAAAAAAGTGAACTTGAAGTTATCCATATTTCAATTAAAACATACATTTCGTGTTAGTTGAAACGACAATAATACATGCTTTAAGCATTCTTACAAGGTTTGGCATTAAGTTTCTCGAGAACACTTGAAAATTTAATCACGGGGTCACTTAGAAAAATGAACTAAAAGTGAGATGTTTTCAATAGTATTCCAAAAATTACCATGCTATGAGTAGATTTTTAGTAAATAATTTTTGCAGTTATTGCTCGAACTCTAAGCGGAATCTGCCTTAAAAATAATTAATGATAAATAGTTTTTATTATGTAGTAGTACATGACTGTGTCCTGTCAATTTTAATTTTGGCCAGACATTGATTAGCATTTAATGAATTTGCATACACATATAGTCTGACAACTTAATCTATAGCCATACCTGAAGTAATGAGAATGTTTATTGACTGATGCATTATAGGGTGCTTGTCAAAGCAGATATTCTTTTTACATTTTATGGAAATCCTTAGAGGTTATTTAAACAAAACAAACTAAATCCAATGCATATGTTTCGTAATTTTTCACATTTCAAAGAAAACATTGTTAGTTAAGTTAAGTTTAGTAAATATAATGAGTTTGTCACCAAAGTGCAAGATGGGTAAGTTCAAATAGATGAACAAATAAAAAGAATCAAAATAGTATGGGATGTGACAGGGGAAAGAAACAGAACTAGTGTCCCAATTGTGATCTAACCCCTTACTACACTCAACATACACTCAACGTATACACTAAAAATTAATACAAGCAAATAAAAATGTGATAAATATGTAAATTATGGTATAAGACCTTACTAGGTTTTAGCCTGGAGGACTATAAGCTCCGCGCTTTGATAAATAAATATTAATTAAGTTGGTCTTAAATGTAAGATCTTCGCATCTAGAAAGTTAGGTCATTTTGGTGCTTGGTTATGATCTGAGATCATATTGTAAAATGTACAGATCACTTCACAGCTGTTACATAAGCCAATGAAATTTATTTTTCCATTTCTAGGAATGCAAGGGCATCAAGGATTACCAGGTATGATTGCAGTAAACATCATGCTTCATTTTGGGGTTACATTGGCAGGAATTGCACTTTGTTTCATTGGGATAAAGAAATTGCGACCATTTGTAGTTTGAATCCTGGTGACTTTTCAAAACATGAATTCAACCGTATGTGATTAATCATTTCCAATCACCATGGCAACTAAAATGGTTGTTTGGAGCACAAGGTCATGAAGTAGCATTGGTGGCGGTAGCAGTATCACCCAATTGTATTAGCAGTAGCGGTAGCGGTAGCAGTAGTAGTAGCACCAATGGCAGCAGCAACTTAGTTTCAAGAGGCTCCCATATCACTGTTTAAAACTAATAAGAAAGTGGCCCTCTATCCTAAAAATCAGTATTAGTATTCATTGCGTACAGAGATTGTCAACTTAATATGAATGTGACTTCATGATAAGATCAGATAAAGCTAGTACTTTTTGTTGGGATAGCAATGATATATGAACTTACATTGTTACATCAACTTTGCCCTCAGGTAATCCTGGTCAGAAAGGAGAGCCAGGAGATAAAGGCGATACAGGCGTGGGACTGCAAGGACAAACAGGTATCGTACTGTGTATAACCTGATTGATGTCATTAAAAATGTTCAAGCCATGCTCTGATGTTAATCCACACATTTGATTGGCGAGCTGTGCCCGCATTTACTAGTTAACAATGAGAATATTGGCTTTCGATTTCTTTGAAGTGATAGTTGATGCAGCCAACACAACTATCACTTCAGTGGAATGGAGAGTGCAAAATGTTATTATTTTGGTAGAATTCTAACAAAATGTCATTGAAATAACAATTTCCAATCGTTCCTCAACATATTAAGTAGCGTTAAATCTCACGCTCTAGGGAAATCACCCACGGAATAATCTGTGAATTAAAACTCTTCCTCATACCAAATGTTAACTTTTCTCCTCTGATTCTACTTAGTGAATATGTATTGTACATAGAAATGTTATGTTTATCCTGCATTACACAACTCATTGTCTTTCTTTGTAGGTCCCCCTGGGCCTCCAGGGAAAAGAGGTCCAGAAGGTAAAAGAGGAGACCCAGGAATACCGGGAAAGAAGGGTGAACAAGGACCTCCTGGGGAAAAAGGCGATACAGGCTCGCTAGAAGTAAGTGCTTTATTATTGCCAGTTCCTTTTTGCATTTGGATGCAGCAATTTGCTAGTATTAATTGTAATTACAATATTTAGAGAGAAGCCAAATCAGCTGACTTTTAATAACTACCCTCACCTCTGCCTTCAATTCTCCTATACATCGTGGACCAATTTGCCATATATTAAATTGATAAATAAATAGAGAGATTTTATTTTCCTCATTTCTCTATACAGTTCTGGTATTGAGTTAAAGACTTATGACTGAGTTTATGACTTATTAGAATTTTGCCATGTTAATCTAAATATTCAAATGAAATGTAAAAGTAATTTGAAACAGTTTAAAGGAAGGTTACATTTTGACAACAAATTGCTGAAGCTACATGTAGCAATTAAATCATCTTGCAGGGGTGAGCAACCTTCAGTGATATTTATACTTTATAAATCTAACATGGTGATTTGCGTGGGAATGTTTGTTGGATAAACATGTCTGTGTTCTGAAGTTTGTGGAGAAAACTTACTGGGGATGATTTTTTTTTTTTTTTTTCACAGTCATCACAGAGGCCATCTGCACACCTCACAGGGCATACACGGAACACCCAAAACTCTCCAAGATCAGGTAGATAAAAACTTTCTTCAATGTCTTTTATTTCAAGCATCATAACCATGATATCCACAAGCAGTAAGATCTCAGGATGATCTGAAATGAATTTAACACTGTCACAGGGCAGGAAAAAAAAAAAATTGAGATCTAGTTGCCTGGTCAGCAAGTTCATTTTAGTTTATTTAGTTGTCCCCACTAAAATATTACTTGCCCAGTGGGTGTTTTTCATCACCATCTTGAATCTACCACATGCTTTGTTAGTAGTGCATCTGTTGTGTGCAAGATCCAATATGGCAGCCAATTATGGCAACTGGAGAGCAAACACAAGCAAAGCATGCTTGGATTTTAAATTTATCTATGCTTTCAACTCAGTGTTTTGCTCATCTTGCAGTCTTACTTTTTTAAATTGTTTTTGATTGGAAATTATCACTAATAAGACTACTTGACCACCAGACCACCAAACTTCCATTTTCACTTCCCCAAGAGCAAAATTTACTTGCCCTGGACAATCGGACCTGGGTTTTTTCCTGCCCTGTGTCAGTCATAGTTTAAGTTCCAGACTGGAGGAAAAGTGTTTCTGTTATCTGGCAAAACTCTGGAAGTAGACTACGTATATAAGAATCCATTGATTCCAACTTAGGAAAGTGTATTATCTATGCTCTTGTTGTACACTACTAACAAAATAGAACAATCAATGTTTACAAAGCTTAATGCAGATGCAGTGGACTGTTTGAGAACTCAAAAGCCACTGATGAACACTCTGCAAGGTTTTTTACCTGATTATTTGGATTTGGCCATGTTGTAAAATAGCTGTCATATAGTGGGCCTTTTCAACGATACTGTGGCCATTTTGAATTCTGTTATTTCAAATAACTATTTTCAATGTTCCAGATAAGTGAGGACTCTCAGGTCAAAAACCCGACAAGGTCAGCTACATGACAAATTAATAGAAAATTTATAATGATTTGGTGGGAGCAGTGGGAATTGACCCATTCAAATTCCTTATTGATACCCTGCCCTAAAAACTTATCTGTTACCCTGTATTATGGGATCCTTAGGGGCAAACAGGTACTAATTTGGATCCCATAATAGCTATTGGAAATAATAGTCTTCAAAATGGTCACCGTATCGCCGAAAAGGTCCATTATGTCCTTTTCAAAAATAAACTAGAGATCATCATGATGAATCAAGACATGCAAAACATGTAAATGCCTATGTTGCCACTGTGCAATCATAACCTGAATAGATGGATTTGGCCAACAGGTGTAATCCTTGTTGCCACCCAATTCAGATCAAATGATGATTCATTTGGGAGATTACAACTGTGCAATAAATATTTGTCACATGCAACTGATTGCATGAGAGTATGTACAAACAGGACAATAGTAACCTCCCAGATGAATCATCACATGATCTTAATTAGATGGCAACAGGGATGTAAACACGTCAGCTGATTCCATCAATTTTTGAACCAAAATTACAATAAGACTGCCACCAGTGTAAAAGGACTGTATTATTTTGCACTAACTCTAACTCGGAGCAGTGGGCCTCTGCCAAAGTGTTTTACACTTTGGTTTCTGTGCTCTCTTTTTGACAGGCTTCTTAACTGGCTGGAATGCCTCACTGCTCCGAGGGGGGATGTTATATGGACATGGACAACTCACTGTCCCTACACCAGGAGTGTATTTTGTGTACAGTCAGCTTTACTATACAGCACCCTCGGGAAAGAGCTTGAATTATTATGTTTGTGTAAACAGGGTAGTGAAAGTAATGAGTGTCCAGTCTGGGAGACACTCTTTGAATACTATGTCGCACAGTTTCCTAGTGTTGTTGAATGCACTGGATGTGATTACTGTTAAGCTTGGAGATGACAGTAGCAGAGCTTTTCTTGTAGAGAATGCAAGTTTTTTTGGAGCATTCTTGGTTTAAATAATGCATTGGGTGAAGGCAACTATATATTAAAATTATTAATAGCTTATTAAGGGTTAAATTGGGTTAAAGAATGAATTAATGAATACAACTAACATTTTCAAAGTATAGCTTATTTTGTCACTACAAAGTAGTCTAAAAGAATTATATATTAATTTATAGTGTTCAAAGTTTGGGCATGTGCTAGTTTAGAGGCAAGATAAAATATAACTTATATCATAATATTATGTAAATAATTAATGTACATAGTTCACAGGATGCAGTTTGTTAATGAATGATTGTATTGGCATGTTCATTTGTTGTGATTAAGTTTCTGATGACAGTGGCATGGCCCTCAAGCAGTGTTTTGATGTTTATGACACACTGACCCTTTGGTCCTCAAAAAATAAATATCATTGCTCTTGTGCATAACTTGAACAAATTTACACAAGCAGCTGGTTACTCCATAGCCTAGAATTCATAAAACTTGTTTGTTCCAGGAATTCTCAGGCACTGGGAAGACAACCTGGGATTTGCGCACTCAACAGGTGGCATGCAATATGAGAATGGAGAACTCATCATCCCACGTGCTGGAAGATACTATGTCTACAGCCAATTGTACTTTCAAGTAGAAGATGACAGAGCTCATTTGATTCACTTTGTACATCTAAATAGAACTGGTGATCAGCAGGTTATAATGCGATCTGTGACATCAAGATGTCGCGCCAAGAAATCAAAGACGTACCTCTATAGCAGCTATCAAGGTGCTGTTTTTGAGCTGCGCAATGGTGACCACATCCTAGTGGGAGTGTCAGAAGATAACACCCAGTCAATATCAACGGGTGAGTCGGCAAGCTTCTTCGGAGCCTTCTTGGTAAATTAGTTTTACAAAAGTAGGAATAATAATTATATCATGTAGCAATCAATAAATTATGCACCGTTCACATTCACTGTGGAGTAAACTGTCCAAAGTCCAGAGATGTGGAAGTAATAAGCTGCAGTGAGTAAATAGATGTCTTTGTGCACACAATTTTTCTTCAGAGCAAGGGATGGCTAAGGTGTGACCCAGAAATGTACACACTGGTCAATTGCGCAGCTATTTAGGGAAATTCATATAGATTTGCAGAGGCACTACTTTGATCTATGAGGATCTCATAATCTGTATGAAATTTAAACCTCAATTCACAGACGTTCCTCGAGTATAGGAAGAACATGCAGCTCAAGTAGTGTCTGTTACCCCTGGCTTCATTGAGCTGCACTCCCACTAGCACCCTGCACTAATATACTAACCAACAAGCACATTACCAACCATTTTGGGTTGTAAGTAAACCATAATATATCCAAACTGGAAGTAATATCTGGGTTAAACTGGTAAACAGTTGTTATGTATATTTTAAACGTGGTCCACTGCATCAGTAACGTTTCAGTTTAGCTTTGTGGTTGCAGAATTTCTTTAGGTCCAAAAATTAATTAAATGTGCTCTGAATCCAGTTTGTTTTCTTCTTATGTTATGTTTGGGCACTTAACCGTGGACTGTTCGTATTACTTTTAGTTGCCTTGAATCTATTTACAGAGTCAAACAAGGTGTTCTTTTTATGGGAACTCTGTACTGTTGTAATGCAATTTTCCAACATTGCTGGGCAGTTTGGTATGCAGCTACCTTCAAATTTGAATTCAAATATCCTCAACAAAGTAGCTCCATTTGACTTTTGACAAGTTTTCTTTCCAATAGCAATACCTCTGTGTCAAAGAAGGAGAAAGCAGTTGTGCAATAGTTGATGTTTTATTAAGAGATTGAGAGAGAAAAAAGAGCAGGTTAAATTGAAATTGCCAAAGTGAAAATCATGGTTAAAAAGTTCAAATTTGTTCCCAAAGTTGTAGCTGTAGTTTGAAGAGCAGTTAACAGTTGGGTGATTTGAACAATCAAATCCTAATTATATTGAATTGTCAATCAATATTCAAACCTTACTCAGCAGCATTGAGAGTTCTGTCAAAAAGACATCTCATTTGACTGTAAAATTTCCCAGGACCTTAAGCAGACGTGTTTATACAGTAGTGTTCTCTTGAATCCATATGCAAGTATTTGAGACTTCATAATCATATTTGCAATGAAAAAATCACTGCATTGGCATTTTGCAGTAGATGCTGTAATTTAGAGCATCACCAACTTTAAGACAGTGGCAGGCATTACTAGGAACCAATAGCATCTCTTCAGAAGAAAGGCAAAATTGTATCTGCCTTGTGTAGTAATGGGACCTGCGGAACAAGCCGTAACATTATGATACTATCTGTTTGTGATCAAACAACTGTGATTTGCAGTCACTGTGGAGTCCAGTGAGTAGATTCTTGCAGTGGTTGTTTCAAACTCATTGCTAAGCTGTCAGTAACAATTGTAATTTGTTTGAGGAACCGGAGACTAAATAGTGGAACTTTACTTGATGCAGTGTTGATCAGTGTTAATTTTGCCACTTTTGTGACACCGTTGTTGCCTCTATCAAGGGGTAGATGTGTTGATTATCAAGTAATCTTAATTTTATTAACCCTCATTAACAGGCTAACATTCACCGCACAAAGTAGACATTGATCATTAAGTTTTGCATGCTTGTCAAACAGGCTAATTACTGCATAATTTTGAAATTAAAGGTAGGTTTAATAGCTTGGAATCATGCTGCAAACAGTAAACAACTCTGAATGACCACCTCTACATATAGTTAGAATCCAAATGGTTATTTTTTTGAGGTTATCAAGTCTTCCTGTTTATACCGTTTAAGCAGTCTCAGAATCACATATCAGAAGTAAAAATTATGACAAAAAAATGTGACGTTTTATATTTATTTTTTGACCAAATACAAAACTGATAGACTGACTTGAGTCACCAAAACTAACATTTGATTATGTATCCAAAGAAGACTCTGCCTTGACTATTCTCCGGAATCAAAATCTTAAGATGCAATTCCATGTGTACCTCGCATTACAAGTGGACAATTTTAAAATGTAGAAATCTAAGGATACCACAAACTGGTGAATAAATAAGTGTTGCCATGTGATGTCTAACATACAGTTTGTATAAGTAATCAGATGATTCCGAGTGCAATTTGGAAACTAGCTCAAGTAAATACTGTCAAGATTAACAATCATTGCACAAGTCCATGGGGCAAGTGCAATTTGTAGTCTGTAAAACATTTATGAGAGCTTATTCATTTCAAATTACATAAAGATATCATTTCATTACTCGTTAATAATATACATGCAATTTTATTTCAACTTTCTGCAGTATCACATTTTTTCATGTATATCATTAACCAGCAAATTGCACAAATTTCAATTGTTGTATGTATCGACGTTAATTTGTGCTTTTCCCCTTCTTATGCAAAACAATTGTCAGTTCATTAAGACTATTTTATTTGCTGTGTATGATTAACTTCCTCCATTTAACTCTACTGACTATATTACCTTCTTGTGGTTATTTTATTTTTGTGTTGCAATTTATTTGCTGTAAAATTGCTTGCTAGCTAGCTAGTTATATCATTTAGTATGACCTCAAAACATACCGTGACACAATCGAGAATATTATTGGTCAGTCACACTAGAAAATAGACCATTACTTAGTTAATCGCATTTTGTGTGGATTCTTGTAACAGAGCACAATCACAGCCAAATAACCATACTGAAAGTACAATGAAAAAACAGTTCTTTCTCATAAAATTGGACAAGTTGGGATTAAGAGCATACTTAGTTTATTAGCAAAGGGTACCATACTCAGCTTACGTTCAATAATTTTTATTATAATCTATTTTTGGCCTAGATGTGGCAAGCCAGTTGATATTTTTAGAAAGTTTGAAAAAAATGCTGGTGTATTGCCAACGTGTTTCTTATTGAAAAATTTTTTTTGTATCATTTATACTTTCATAACGACTGCATTCTGTGAAACATGCATTAGGGAACTTCTAGTTATGCCGCTTTGTTTGGTGAGTAGCTACTAATCTTAAAACATGGTAAAGGGCTCCGTTAGTCATGATAATTGTAGTGTAAAATTTTTAAATTAAGGAAAGCCTCAATATTTCCAAATGAGAAATTAGAGTACTCGCGACTAACTGCTGCAGCTTACAGAGTGCCGAGGCATCATTGAGGGTATTCTTTTTAGTTAAACCCAATGGGTGTTAAAATTACAAGTAATTATAACCAGATTTAACATAGGAATTATCTATGTATGGCAGAGTCCCTTTAGAACGTAAACATATCAGCTTGCTGTAGCGTAGGAGAATTCAGTGGTTTTAATGATTCCATCTGCTGTTAATATGCGTAACAGAGGTTTTCTGTGGAGATTGATCAGAAGTAGTTTTAAGAGTTGTGTCAGGAGGCTATTCAGTATATATGAACGTGTAGATAGTAATTTTCCTTGCATCTTATTAAGGATCCTGAAGGTGACACCAAATTTCTAGTAGCCCCTCTCTCCCTCTCTCTTTTCCACCAGCTCCTAACCTTTGATCAAGGTAGAGATAAACATTGGAGGTGTAAAACCGGGAGATGAGATCAGAGGGTGTTTTTTTTTTTACCTTCCAACTCAAATACGTTTTCCGATTGGAGGAGAACGTGTCACGTGTCATGGGTCAAAACTCACTATCTCACTAGGGCGAAAAAACTTGATCTTGAACTTTCGATTCGCACGTGGTCAAGTCGTGCACCTTGAAACCTTGCGTCAAGCAAGTAATTTTTTCGCAGTTTGTGCTATTTTTGAGTTGGGAGGTATAACAAAACACTAAATGACTGGCCTTGACCCTCAATGTTTCCCTACGGGCCAGTCTTTAAGTGCTTATTGTATCACCTTAGTGGATAAAAAGGTAGAGGTACAGTTTCGTGTCACTGTTTACGTGAAAGGGGGCTGTCGTTCTCCCTCCATGTAGACAACTGGTATTATATCTAGTAATCTGTTCCGAGATTAATTTGAAGTAGGGCACCTGGGTGGTGTTTATCCATACATATCCACTCAGATCTCAGCAATGTTTTTATACAATTTTCAACAGTTAAATGCATTAGACCCATTGGGATGTAATCAGATTTGTCTAGTCATTTTTTTAAAATATACATTCCTTTGTAAATTATTTACATTTAGAGTGGGAATTTTGTACAATATTTTTGTATCTTCAATGTTGCGCATATTTTTGTACAGTAACTTCATATTTCCAAGATACTGGTTTCTTTGTCTAGAGAGTTGTCTGTGAAGGTAGCTTTGTCTCTAGACAAAGTTATGGCAACTCCATACAAAGCAATATCAGGGGATAGTTCTTGGGAAAAACAAGTGCTTTTAATACTTAAAAGCTTCATATTCTGCTCTGTATTTTTTATGACGAGATATTGTCCCCACAGGCTCAAAAGAAGTTGTTTTTGCTGAACCAAATAAAAGCTATTTTTTTACTACCAATACCACTCCTTACAGTACCAAAATGCAGAATTTATTTTCCAAAATATCGAAAAATGTACAGTAAGACTTCGGTAATGCGCGACAGGATCTACTGTGAATCGACCATATTCGTATGCTCGGTATTAGACTGGAACTAGTGTGCAATAGAGGCTCATGCGGGGGAATATCATTAAAAAGAGATTAATGTCATTCGCATTTTCCCGCATTAGCCTCAGTTTCAAGCTAGTTCTAGTCCAATACCGAGAATACGACACGAGCGTAGGTTTCATTCCCCTCGCTCAGAGGTTCTTTTGCATTACATTTTTTTGTTATTTACTAGTGGTAAAAACAATTGTGTCTTGTCGAGTTTCCCAAGTCGACTTTCAAGTGTATTTCGCGCCTGTGGTCGTTACTCTTCTCGCATCTTCCTTTCTTGATGATTGGAAGCAGGTACAGAGCAGAAGAGCCAGCTTGAACGTGTCTAGTCGGTTTAGAAGGAAAATATTTAGGCTCGGGTAGTCTTGTAATAAAAGCTGGTAATAAAATGTTGTATTTTTATGAGCTGTTGCGTCTTTCATTGGTGGGAAGCCCCATTGGTGGGGAGAGAAATTTGTAAAGAAAGTCGAACCCAACCTAATCTCCCAGCTCCCTTTTATCCAGTCCAAATAGATCAGTGATCCAAGATCATGGTGCATCAAAGGAACCGATGAATCCACTCTGGTCAAGGATTCATCATCGTTTTCCTTGATGCAGCATAATCCGAGTGATCTTGGATCTTTGATCCTGACCCGGATCATACCAAAAGAGCACAGCCAAAGAAACTGATGAATCCCTGCCCTGAGTTGAGTTACCGGTTCTTTTGATGCACCATTATCCGAAGGATCTCGCATCACAAATCCTGAGGCAATCATAAAGGAACTCGCACTTAGGAGCTCATGTCCATTGGGTTTGTCAAACAATCTCCCCCGCGCTGGAGAAGAGTGGGTGACGAGCCGTGGACACTAAGATGGCAATTCTTTGCCAGTCCAGTGTTTTCAAACCTCAAGATATTGAATATAAAATAACTGAGCTACTGCGCGCGCTCTCATTGGTCGATAGGTGTGGTTAGATGAGAGTGGGTAAACACGGTTGTGACGTTTCAGATTCGCGCGTATTAATTTTTGAGAATTACTTTATAAAAGCAATAGAGCACTTTTTCCTTGTTTACATAACTTCACCTAAACGCTCGGGGGCTGGGAGAATTCTCGAAAGTTATGCAAACGGATTGGCATAACTATCTCAAATTCTCCCAACCCTCGTGTTTAGATGAGGCTATGTAAACACGGAAAGAGTGCTCTATTGCTTAAATAATTATGCTGACATTGCTTGTATGGCGTGAAACAATGAATCGCGGAGAACCCGTTGGCATCCCAAAATAAGCTAGTTTTTCTAAGGCTGCGCTCACACTACCAGAATTTGAACACAGTACCCGGGTATAGGGTCTAGACCTTGTACTCGGGCAATAAATGGTATCAGGGTTTTTGGAGTACCCAGTGTCTTACAGCAACACAATTTTGTGAAGGTGCCCAGGCACCAAGAGTGAACAGGTCCTAACCCTTGCTGAATTGGCGAGTCGGTTTCCTGTGCGAGTTAAGTTTTTGACTATCGCATCCTTTCTTTTAACCACAAATTTCTGTAATGACTTGTTAAATGGTTCTGCTAGGGTTCAATCTGGAATAGCATAGTCCCTTCGTCTTTTCTGTGGCCGCGGTGGCCTCATGGTTAGTGCGCTCATCTCTGGATCGAGCGGACTGGGTTCGAGCCCTGTACTGGCCCGTTTCTGGAAAGCCCCGGAAACTTTTCGGGCCCGAAATGCCATTTTTAGTTAATCTGTATCCACAAACAGAGAGGTGTCTTCTTACATGAACAGAACCCCTTTTCATATTTAGAATATGTGAATAAAACTGATCTATAATCACAAGGTTTATAATCACTACGGCTTTCCGGGTACGAAAAGTTTTCGGGACTTTCGAGAAACGGGACCATTGTGTTGTCTTCTTGGGCAATACATTTTACCCTGACAGTGCCTCTCCCCACCCAGATGTATAAATGGGTACCGGCGAACTTGATGCTGGGGGTAACCCAGCGATGGACTAGCATCCCATCCAAGGGGGAGAAGAAATTCTCCTAGTCGCTTCATGCTACAGAAACCGGGATACGCGCCGGCCTGATGAGCCACTTGGCTCCTATGCAGACTTTGCCTTTTTTACTGTCGTGAGTGCCATACCTGTCAATGACTAAGTTTTTGATTGGCCAAGTAAAGGGGGATCCTAACATAATGATGACAACAATTAATCAATTAATCAAGAACGTTTGACAATGATTATCGCAGCGAGTGAAATCAAAAGCAACGGAGAACTATAGGTCACTTTATTGAAATCTTCAAAGCGCCGTTTTGTCACCATTACCATGACTTTTTCCATTAATGAAGATGATTCTGCATGAAGTAACTCTGGTAGTTTACGGTATCAACACTAGAAATTTTTTTTGAAAACAGCAGAGTAATCTAGCGAGCTACATGGCTGAACTAAGGACGCGATTGCCTATGGGAAAACGCGCGGAACAACGTAGAGCGAAACGCCCTGGAAATAGGAAAGAGAAAGGTCATGACTCTGTCAATTCCAAGCCCACTCTTTCCACCACCTGGACAGCTGACGGGTATTTGACATTTTGTTTTCAGAAGGCGGCAAATGCCCCACCGTTTTGCAGCTGGCGCCACAAAATCCCCTGGGTGGGGCCATGAGAAAAGTGCTAATGCCCCACCCATGGGAGAGCGACAAATTAACAAATTGACGTCAGTTTTTTTAATGCGTCTGTCCTCTGATTGATGATAAATTGTGTCATAACATTGTCAAAGTGGAGTGGTTCCGCAGTAATGTTATGACGAAATTTATCATCAATAAGAGCACAGACACAAAAAAACTGATGTCAATTTGTTTGTTTGTTGTTTTTTTTTTTACAATAACAAGACCCCAAAATGGTCAAATGCCGGGAATAAAGGAGGGAAAAAATGCCGTAACCTTGCCTTTAACGTAAAGATAAGTGAAGTTTATTCAAAATGACGCGAACATTGTCAATAGCTTTTCTTGCTTTCTGATTGGCTACTTAAAAAAGTCCATAAAATCTCATTGGTTAAAAAGTTGGCAGTTTGACAGCTGAAAGTTGAACTTGAAAGCTTGCATAAATTAAAATTTTATCCGTCTGTGCTGTACTCTTATTGATGATAAAAATGAGCCAATCAGCGCGCGAGATATTAGACAGTTATTGCAGAAAATTATATTTTATAACATTATTGCCGTGCACTCGTAAGCGCTAATAAAACTTGAAAAAAGCACCTTCTGTTTGTGTAAATTGGTTGTTAAAGTTTGATTTTGACTTAGACATGTACTGAAATTTTTTGTATAAAGCGTGCTGAAATCCATTCAAACACGGTCAAAAGTAATGTAAACCCGTGTCGGGAAAGATAAGGACAAACTCGCAAAGACGATCTTTCCAGAGAAAACTTATTGAGAGAAGGCTTATCCCTTCAAACAAAAATACGATCCGTTTAGATTTAACAAATAAAGAAGCCTAAGCCGTGTATTACACTGCGATAAAACACTCCGGAGATTTGAAAACACTTGAGAAACGTAGAAAGCACTCGCCTTTGGCCCGTGTTTTCTACATTTCCCTCGAGTTCTCAAATGCCCGTCGTGTTTTATCACAGTGTAATACACGGCTTAGGCTTCTTTATTTGCTTTATGATATAGGCGAAAAACAACACTTTTTCGTTCTATGTTTTATACTCTGGTAAAACATGGGTTTTTGACCAATCAGCTGCAGAGCACGCAAAGGGTCCTATCTATATTATAATATAAAATAATTACCTTTGAAGGTTTCTATTAAACCCTCTAGGCCCTTTGGTCTTAACCAACGACCAACACATACTCGTTGCTCGCCTCGATTCTCCCGCACGTGGAATGTCTAACATGAATTGAAGGGGAGCGAAGCTGGGACACGAGCTAGTTTCCAATAGGTTAAATCTCAGGAAATAATTTACATCCACGTTGTTTACGTATGGTTAATCCTCTTGACTTAATAATAAAGCAAGCTTTCGTCTTTACAAAGTATCGATTTATAATTCTTTTTATTATATGGAGAAGAGTGTTTTACTGGGAACTAAACCACTCGTAGATTCCATACGCCACTTCATCCGGGACCCGAGTGGCGTATTTTCCGTATGTCACCTTTGTGAGTGTCGTATCGTTCAATGACGTCACGATTCCCGCCTTTTGCTTTTGATGAATTGGTTTCTCCATATAATAAAAAGAACATTACGCGTTGGCTCGAAGATATGAATTTTATGTTCTCGTGGCAAGAACAATATCTCACTCGTTCGCTTCGCTCACTCGTGAGATATTGTTCTTGCCACTCGAACATAAAATTCATATCTTCTCGCCACCGTGTAATATCCTCTATATATAAGACTAAATTGGCAGCCCCTGGTGAACAAATGCCAGACGGTGGGGCCCCAAAACCTGTCAAATACTAGTCAAATGCCCGGGGAGGGGAGGGGATGATATCAAACTTAAAAGCGATGTAGCTCTTTTCTTTTAAGGTCATTCCTGACATTTGCATTGCGCATCCTTACTGCGCATAATTTATGGCGTCATTAGTGCGCGCTCGTGCACGCGCACATTGAAAACACGACGGAATTGCCTTGATATTGAGTTCTGTCAGTTGAAAAATGGCTCTAGCTCACCAACGAGCATGGGCACCCCAATTTTTTTTCCAGTCATTGTAATCAACTAATCATAAGCTTTGCGTGAGAAAAGACTGATCTAATTTCTATTGCTGAAAATTGAATAAATAAGAAAAATAGCAGATACACTGTGGTCTTTTCTATTTTGTAGTCGGCAACCACGTCAAGAAATTTGGTTCAAATTTTTAATCAAGGATTTAGCTTTCTGTCTAAATCAAACTTAAAACGTTTATTTGTGTCCGACACATTATATTGACTGTAGTTTAATGCGTGTTCTTATGAGTCCGGGCGCACAAAGATGTTACAATTACTAGGAATGCGTTCTTATAACAAGCATTAAATAATGCCAAAAGGGGGCATTTTCAATGCCTCACTGCTCCTTAATGAGCATGGGCAACCCCCTTTTTTATTTCAAAATTGAAGTTATCATATGACAAATATTCAGTGGACAAAGTTTGAACAAAAATCTATTGTCACTTTTATTTCAGAGGAATTACCTTAAATCGTTCCTGGCTTGTACCTAATTTTAAGCTTTGATTCGTTGGTTATCGGGTCTTTACACGGGGATGTTTAAAGACGTAACCTGCTAAAATCGACAAATAAGATTATCAGAAATGGTTTAGTTAACGAAGTATGACGGTCGCGCGAATCAGGAATTGATGTTTTTGAAGTGACACGAATAGTTTTGCATAAGAATTAAAATCCAAGTCGTAGAAATATGCCGCGACGTTTTTGTCAGCGATTGGTTCTATTTTGTAATCAATATTCATGACTACTGTGTGGAATTTGCGTCAAACCAAACACTTGGTCATAGTGTGAAGACGTGGATTTATGTGCTCCTGGTGATGTCAAATCCGGCTATGTTCTTCCTTCGAAGAATATAAAACAGGGCGAGAGAGAAGGATTAAAATATTAATGGTGAGTGTCCGGTTTAACCTTTTTGCTCTTCACCAAAGGGAACAATTTCTGCCTTCTAACTGAGTTAAGTTGACCCATCGCTCGCAATTTTCTTTGCAGAGCTAGCTTCGTTCATAAACCAGATAGTCGTAGTTTTACAAATACTGAGAGGACACGTTTCAGTGCAGGGTTAAGAAATAATTTTGCGCAAGTTTGTAAGATACTTGCACTGAATTTGTTCGATATTTCCAGTTCTTCTCGTTGCGCGTTGCTACCTGAAAGCTGAAAACCGTTACCACGTGCAACCGGTTCATACGGGCTTTGGTCGCCGCTTGCCCTGGTAGTAATAGTGTATCTTGGAAATACATTTTTCCCGACAAAAACTGATGTTTCTCTTTATTGTCTTCTTTTTAAGGAGAGAAAATGGCTTAACGGCGAAGATGGAATTCATTGGTATGACTCGGCAAACGAAAGAAGAGATTGAAATTCACGAGGAGTTAATAGTTATTCAACATTGGAGATATCGGACAACGAGATAAGAATTTTAATTTCAAAACTTTCGATTAAAATGGTGGCAATATATTTAAAGCTTACGTTGTAAGGATTAGTTGTCAAGATATTTATTTGCTTCGAACGACTGATATATATTTTTCATTAGTTAACCTTCGGCCATAATTAATCTGACATCTCGAGTCTGATAGCCACCATTTTGGTCGACATGATTTCAGGAAATATTTAAAGTGGATAAACAACGTTGAGTTTTTATGGTGGCACTATATTTTGGTAACACCATCTAAATTTTCGGGATCAAAACGCGTACGTTTTAACTCTGAATCGACAAAGTAATGTTATAATGGCCGGTTTTGAGTTAAAGTAGATTTAAATGGCCTGTACGACAACGAAAAAATATATTTGGTAACAACAATTTTCACTCCACAACAAATAAATTGTCCGGCTTGGTAGAAGTAAAATTATCATGCAACATTTCACTCTCTTCAGATCGAGTAAAACCTCGAAGTTAAATAAATTATATTAGAAGTTTTATTCAGGAGATTCATAGGACCGCGTGCCTGTAGGGTGAATCAGAAAAAAATGTTTTGGAGCAAACGAAATTATTCTATATCAAATTTAAATTGTTTTGCTACCATTAAGATTATCTTCAAACATTAAATTTTCATCGACTAAATAATGGCCATCTGAATTAATCACACGAACACACAATTGTATTATGAAATTATTTGCAAACATGGTCAACAATTTGAAACACACTAATAAACAAATGTTTAGACCCTGGCCAAAAACGTCGATGGCAAATTACAACGAAGATTTCTGATACGAAGATTACGACAGCGATGCGAGGTATTCCGAAAATCGCCGATGATAGAATTCCGGAGATCACTCGAACATTTCCGAGGACTCAAGAAGATTTCCCAACGGTAACGAAAATTTGGGAATACTGCATTCAGAATTATGTGATTGTTATCTGTCGCTGTAAATGTTTTTCTTGCTGCATATTGTTGTGCCACAGATACTTTAAAACAAATTTAAAATATCTTCAGGTTATTGGACATACTACACAACTCTTTCAATTTTTGAAAGTGCCACCTTAACAACAGATCAACGTTTGTTTAACCTCTAGATAGTTTACGCTTCTATGATCAATATCTGGTTTGTAAAAGGTGTTGTAGAAAGGAAAAGGCAGAAAAGCACAGCGAGAGTGATAACAAAATCGACTAGGAGATATTTTCTTGATGTGCTAGCAAATTCTCAGACCTACAGTTAATAACAAGTAAGGCAATCTTTATGGAGAATTAATATTTTCAGCTTTAATGTACGAACGAGTTCAGGACTGTGGAGAACTGAAAATATAAAACTTGTTTCTGAGAAGCTTTAACATTTGTAAATCAAATTCGATTCTGCCATCTTTTGTTTTTCAACAATTGTCTTGCAATGACCTCCAAAAAGGGAACCTTTCGCATGCAATTACTTCACAATAAACATTTGATTTGCTACTGTACTGCTTGCTTTTCAAGATTCAAAAGGCTGCCAACAATTTTGTAACAGTCATAACCAAAACTAGAAAGAACGGCAGCAAATTTGTCAATATTTGCATTCTGAAATTGGTATTAAAAACGTGCCTTGTCATACAAAGTTCTCGTGGCGCCTTTGCAAAACATGTTTTTCTTTGTCATTTCTTGCGTTTAAATTTCTATATGTCCAAAAGAAGTATATGATTTTTTTCTTTGATAAGCTTTGTTCAAAACAGCGAAAAATATTTTAGAAAACTTTTCAACAAGAGATTTAAAATTTCACGGTGGATTATTCTGACTTTGTTTCGACTTAACCAGTCCATACTTAACCGGCCGAAGAAATTTAGGGTTATTTTAGGAATAAACACCTTAATCCTACCAGATATTGATTATTTTGTGGTGTTTACGCCTTGGTTGTTGCACAGGAAGAGATAACGGAGCAAAAGGTCGCATCGAAAGACAAAATTAACTTATTTCAAAACTTAAACGGGTTATAAACCATCGAAATTGGGCAATTTTATGGGGGGACAATGATTGATCTGATTTTGACCGATAAGTGTATTCTTGCTCCTGTGCAACTGATCCGAAGTGTACCATCTATATTATCGTCTGACAGAGAAAGATATGAAATGGCAAGCTACAAACAGTTGCAAAAACAGTCGATTGGATATAAAATTAAACTCGGTTAGTTGAAACACTATTTCACGGTCACTTTGCGAGATTTAAAAATCCATTTTGGAATTGAATTTTATTTTGACGACTATTTGATCACTTTGCCATTTCATCTTTTTCATTTCTTGAAGAACTCTTGCATCACATCGTACAAAAACCATCGCGAAGTTCGTTGGAAAATGAAATTTGAAGGATGTTTGGCAAAAATTTATTTTTGACTGAAAAAATAAGCTTGAAATATCAAAATTGATTTTTCAACGCGAGGTGGTGCAGTAGTTTTTACGGGATTTTCTGTCAACTGTTCCATTTGAGAAATTTTTGCGATGAAACACTTTGATGGTTAACCTCTTTAAATTTTTCTCAAAAAAAGTTGTAAGGGGAAACGCTGTGCAAATTTGTTCAAATTTTCCCGCCAAAAGTCTTAGTCTTTAAACGCGAACTTTTTTCTTCACATATCTTAACTTTATTTAACTGATTTTCAATTAATTAATTAATTAATTATTGTGAAACAATAAAAATAAATGAAATGAAAAACAGCAAGTGGTGGTTGTTATTGTGTACATTATTTTAGCATTGTTAAAAAATATTTAAAAACGATAAAAATACTACAGCAAAAGAAGTCAATTACACACACGTCTTCAATATAACTTTTATTGGCTTTTTAATAATTCAAATAAAATTACAAACAATTTGAATAAGTGAACAAAATAAAAAAAATGCGCTTTTAAAAGGGCCTGGTAACTAGTCAAAATGTAGGCTATCTCTTTTACTATTTTTTGACTATGTAGGGTTGCCAAAAAGAAAAAAAATTCTGCGCTTTTGAACAGAGTCTAGCCAGAAATCAAGCATATACTGTGACTTCTGATGGGAAAAATCCAACATAGTGCAAGATTTTTCCGCCAAAAGACTCTGTATATGATTAACTCAAAACCAGACACCATTTAAAATTGCAGACTTTTTTTTCAGAGGACAGTTTTTCCATTTTTCGATTCCTTTCCTTAGCCCTTTTAAAAGCGCACCCTTTTCATCAATTCAATCAATTCGAAAACTAGACAGATTTCAGTAACTTGTGAAATAGTAGCCTCTTCCAGGCGTTCAGTCAGTTGGGGCGTAGCGCGAAAAATGGCGAGCGAAAAAACAGGAGAGAAGTGCTTTTTCTCCTCTAATTTTTCGCTGGCCGTTTTTCGCGCTGCGCACCAACTAACTGAACGCCTGGAAGAGGCCAGTGAAATAGATACGAGACAATTAGAAAGTACTTTGAACGGGTTTAATAACGAGACTTCCAGTCTGAAATTCGGGTTGCAAAAACAAATCCAGGTAATGCCAAAGTTCTACCTTAGTTTTAAAGCTACAAACTTAAAATACAATTCACGGCTTCTTCGAAAACTAGCAAGAAACGAGCCAATTTGCCAGTATTTCCAATGTCTTCTTTTGACTCTTGAGTTTTGTGTTTGTGTTGAGAAATCACTGATACGAGCTCCGCCCTAACAATCTTTCGAAAGAAACTTAGTCGAGATAAACTTTGTCTTGTAAATCTACCTTACAGTGTACTTTTAAAACGTGATCCACTGAAGAAACCTCTAAACGAAGTTCTTTGCTTTCCTTTGCTTCTTTCTCCTTGTTAATGTCGCTGCATGTACACTTGAGATAGCAGCCTGAAAGAAAGTTAATTAAAACGTCCAATTAACAATGGCTAAACTGAAACCTAAAGAACAAAATATACATACAGTGTACACTCGACTTAAGTTCGCAAATTTAAATTAGAACTCTCATCAGGATGTATGCTTGTCGTTTGGCTACATCATCATAGCAGAGATAATAGGATATACTAAGATCAACTCAAAACGCGGACAAGCAGCAACACGAAATAAGTAGCACCGGCTAAAATATAGCACTAAAATTAACCTTCATTTCCAACGTTTGCAAGCGAAAAGCTCACCAGCAAAATAGCACAATAAAAATTTCAAGGCAAAAAAAATGTTCCCGGCAAAACGGGCAAAATTTATATTTTCTTCCTGAGGATGAATTTAGGAGTGGTTAATAGTCGCCAATCTTAAAATGACTCGCAAAATGTTTGAAAATAAAAAAGCTCTCGGGTAGCTTGACATTTTTAAAGTACTTTGCCGGACGCTTATGACCAAATAGAAACAAAAATTGAAATATTTACTCAAGCAAATATCAAGACAAAGTTGTTGTCTCAAATGCAATATGCATTTATGCAGACAATATATTTCACAGTTGTTTACAAGTAATTATGGTTTTCTTTTGAAATTTTGGGCTGATCACTCATGAGGCGCATTGATACATAAGCTACTCTGAAATCCGAGGGTAAATAAAGTAATGTGTGTATGCATGTATACATGAACCAGAAATCAATTGGTCTTTAATCAAATTAGGCCCCTTTTCTCACAATTTGAATATTCATCAACAACAGTACCTCGGGCATTGCATTTGTAAGGAATGTTTGTATAACCTAACTCAACTAGTTTTCTCACTTTGAAAATAGTCCACCTCAACCTGAAATCAAAGTACATCTTGAAGTCCGCTTCAATCTTCGCAGTGTTTTGCTTGATTTCCAATCGTTTACTGAAAAACCTGTTTTTGGATGTGCTTTTGCTTATCCTATGATATTATTTTTATCATATTTAGTTAAAAAAAGTATGGATCTAGTCTCCGTGATATGCAAATTGGATATGAAATGGTATCTAACACGCATGTGCACCAGCTGACTGTGTCCAGTTAGCCATATAACAAAGGTTTCTTGAAATATTCGTACAGTGAAACAATAACATCTCCATTTGCTTAAATTCTTTGCCTGCATTGTGTACTATTACACTTATTCATTTCCTATTACCTGCACCATCACGTGATTAAAAACCCTTCCTTTTAAAAGAAAATTGTGACTTACCTAATAAGGAATCTAGTGTCTCAATTTGATTCTTTTCCCTCTTGAGTCTCAGCATAGTGTTTGTTTTTTTTCCGTGTCCTATCAAGTAAGAATTAGGAAATGTTCTAACCTTTATGACATTCTTGGTTTCATGTCTTAGTTTAGAAACTACACAAAAATAGACCAATTTTTTGTTCCATTTTAACCCTACTAAGGCAAATTTCGACAATAAAGGTATAGTCAAGTCTGCACCAGGCCAAGTGGTGCAAACCACTCCAGCTTATCCAGGTCTCTGTCGCACTAAGTGATAAGCGCATTTCTGTTGCACCTGGATGGGATGCTGGTCTGTCACAGGGTTAGGAACCAGTACTTATTTGTACAACTACAAGTGTGGACAAAAGTCCTTGAGACACTGATGTAATGCAACAAATTATCGGTGTTTTTCAACTGAAGTTTGAAAAAGCACTGCTATCCTTGTAATGTGTTGCTGTTCCCCTCTCCGTATCCAATACTGTTACAATGTTGAAACTCAGGAGATATGGTAGGTACCAGTTTTAAACAGTGTATGTGGGGTGGGGGGAGAGGCTTGGCAGGTGAAGTTGTATTAAATAAACCTTCACCTGCCTAGTGCAACTGTTTGTCCAGGTTGTGTGCAAAAGCCTAAAAGTGCAAATTTGTCCAAAGACTTTTGTTTATGATTGTAGCTGGAGAGAAGTAGTGTGAAATTTAAGTACGCAATGCAGAGACCCTTACAATTGGCTCAAAACTAGACTTGATGTGCAGTCCAGTACACTAACTGTGTTCCTCCTCACACACAAAAATACTCCTCAACAACAGTACCCCAGACATTGCAGTCTTAAAGAATTTTTGTACACCCTACTCCTGAAGGGCTAAGGTATACAGCCACATAACAATGCTTGTTGAAATAGCTGAGTAGTAGTGAAACAATAACATCTCTATTCGTTTTAATTTTCTGCTTGAGTTGTGCACAATTATTCCTGGTACATGTACATGATATCAAACATAAATAAAATTGCGACTGACCTGCTATGGGATCCAAGGTCTCAATTTGATTCTTTCTCCTCTCGAGTCTCAGCACATAGCTCTTTTCCTTTGCATCTCTGTTCTGTACCTAATGAGAAACTGAAAATGTTTTTACCTTTGAGGAATTCCTTGATCTCTCAAGTTTTACAAACTACACAATTTAAAAATAAGTCATTAGAAGTTTGGACCTCACTTGGGGGAGTTTCAACGAAGAAGGTAAGGTAAAGTCTTCATCAGGCCATCAGTGATCCAAACTGCCAAACCTTACCCCAGTTTCTGTAACATCAATTGATAAGACATCTTTTTCCACTCCCCCTGCCCCCTTAAATGGGATGCCTGATCATTACAGGGTTAGCCCCAGTATGAAATTCACCCAGTACCCATTTGTATATCTGGGTGAAGGGAGACACTGTGAGAGTAACATGTCATGTTCAAAAACACAATGCAGTGAGCTGTCAAACATAACTTCTCTATTTGTTTTAATTTCCTGCCTGTCTTGTGTGCCACTATTCCTAGCACAGGTAAAGTAAAGTTACTGATGACCACTCCAATAAAACACAAAGACCCACCTGATATCATATCAGGTGAGTCTTTGTGTTTTATTGGAGTGGTCATCAGTAACTTTACTTTACCGCTTTCAAGAAGAGGAATAATTCCTCTTCTTGAAAGCGCTTTATCCTTAATGGTGATGTAAAATCTGAAGGTGTGGGATTTGACACACCACTTTACACCAAGAACATGGTCAATACGGCAGGGCTGTCAATAAGGGTCATAACACATAACACCTGTTATGGCTGAGTATGTTTGATGGATCGTTGATGTTATGGGTCAACTGGCCTGTGGTTGATACAATTCACCCATAAAGTAACAAGTTTGCTACGGGTGTGAGAATCAAGGCTACAGGTGAATTAAAACTTAATAACAGCCCTGATGGGGTGGCTCACTGAAGTTTAGATCCGACCTTTTAACATTTTTGAACTGTTGTTCTTCAGCAATGGACTGAAGGGCATTCTGTTGCTTGCAGATGAACGTTGTAAGATTAAATCCACCTTTAGTGCATGCTTGACGGCAGAGGAATTCCTTTGATTTGTTCCTTGGCTATGGTTTCTGCACTGACAGAACAGAGGTAGTCATCTGTGGAGCGCATTGTACTTGCAACAGCACTCCCACATATTTTTCCGTTATCATTTGCTGTCCTTTGTTGGGCATAGTTGGAGCAGCTTGGGGAAGAGATAGCTCCAAAAGGGCATACAGCCTTTCAATATTCCACAAGGCCCTTGGAGTAGTAGCTGCCCTGCAGCTTGGAACAATGATCTCCTCGGGTTTTTCAGGATGGTACATGCCATGATGGGGATGGTCCATGTGCATTACTGGGATCTGTCTTCAGGGTGTCTTGAGGAACCTTCCCTGCATAACCTTACATGATTATTTTGTTGACACATACTACATAATCCTTCCAATACATGCTGCTGTTTCTTCCTCATCCAGTAATGTTAATTTGTGTTGATGCCGATTGGAACAGTCTTTAATTAAGTGTTGTAAAACCAAAACCAAGCCAATTACCGGTACATACCAATTAGACTACTCAGTGAATCTCAAACCGTGAAACCAAAAACAAAACCAAAGGAATTGCCTGATTACTTTCAACAATCAATTGAAAACTGCTGTATAAGCATCTTGAAATTAAGAACTAGATTGTGTAACATTGCACAAACTATCTACCGACTCCAAAACCTCTGTCAGCCAACATTTCTGTGGTCAAGACAGAAAGCATTTACTGTAAAATTTGTGAAACCAAAGTTCTCAGGGTTGTCATAACTTGTAACACCTATTGAGGCCGAGGTATGATTGATGGTGGATGGAACCTTGACATTACAAGTGAACTTCCCCATTGTCTATAAAATTCACCCACAAGTCATGGTCCAAGTCTGTTACAAGTGTAGAGATACAGAAAACAGATGACCCAGACTTTACTGACAGCACTGGTTAGATGCCATTTATTTTTTTAAGTATAGTCAATATAGACACTCTCTGTGGTGCCATTTTGAAATCCCATTTAGCAAAGAAAACATGTTAAGCATCACAGGATACTAACACAGGCAAACATACTTTTTGCTCAGTGTTTGCATGGGCTGAGGGTCAAACAAGACAGATATTTTAATACACCTAGAAGCAGCTTGTCACTCAGAAAATAACTCATCCATCCTTTGCACACCTTTTAATAACTTTTGTTATCACTTACCTACTAATCATACTTTCTATGTTGATAACATGTCCTGTCTTCAAAATCTAGGCTCCTTTCAGTTTGACGTGTTTCATTCTAACAAACAATGTACATATGAGGTGACTCTTAAAGTAAGTTACATTACATACATTTATTAGATACATTTATAATTAAACAATTAGTCAGTATTGTGCCCTGCACCCTGAATGCGCATATGTTATTGAGCTATTAGAATTCAAAACTAGCTATAACAAAATTCATCATTCAATGCGTAGTCACTTAATTGCAGGTATCCAGTCACAACTAAATTTTGTAATAGACCTTTCCCCCACGCATTCCAACAAACATTAGTGCTGAGTCGAGGTCAGGGTGGACTAAAATACAGCAAATGTATGAAAATGTCCACCCTAACCTCACTTTGATACTATTGTTCATAAGCACGGAAGTGGAATGCAGGGGGGGGAGGGGGAGCTAAAGAAGAATGTGTGGACGATTTTTTTTTGGAGGGGGGGCATGCTTGGGAATTTTTATTTAATTTCTCTATAGTGACAGAGAATACTATTGTAACGATAAAACTATCACTTTTTTCCACATCTTCAGTGATGTTGCTATCAGGTCTCAAAATTCACCATCACTAAATTGAAATATCATAGACTGTTATGCTACTGATATCAACCTTTAACTACCACAAATAAGCCAGAATAAAGAGACATTCAACAAAACTTGCAATTGGAATGCTCCACGAGCTGTGAAACCTGATATCAAAAGATGGACTTTGCGCTGATTGAGATAAAATCAGGGCGTACATTAACAGGAGAAACAATAACTTCATGATCTTCCAAAGATCAAGGTTGAAACTAATTAACAATTTGTTTGAGAATCGTCTTATAAACTAAACCCAGTTATTACTTTGAATCGAAATTGACCAATTACGAAACTACACATTTTCCAGAGAGGTCTGCATGAAAAAGAAGCCAATTAAAAGATGTTTACCTCTGCTGGCACAAGTTAGATGCAAAAAAATATTTCATAATTGTAATGACTAATACTTAATTCTATTTATCTGCGCGTTTGTCTTTGCCAGTAACTATGGTCACTTTCGCATAAACAATTTTTTGCTATTTTTGGCTCTGTTATTTTTGTTAAATTATTTTTTAATTTACTTTTATTTTTGCAAAAAAATGGGGGGGCTAAAGCTCCCCCAGCCCCTCCCTCTGTGCGGTCTCTGGGATACCTATGCTATTCACACATCACTTATACATGGCTTGGGTTTTACTGCAGCTTTCTTCTTAATGTTTCCTACAGTGTTAAAACTTATGGAAAACACTACTGAATTTTTTGCTCAAAAGAAGTTTTGAAAGACTCTTTTAATCTTGAAATATGTTACTCATGGGATAATTAGTTATCAGCCCTTTGTCCTGTATGCTCATTTGATTTGAAATTACTCACACCATTGCATCCTAAATTGTGCTTCACTCAGTCACATTACATATGGATTATTGACCAACCATGAGGTCAAGATGGCTGAATATTGGCCAAGTTTTTGTTTTTGGTTTTTTTTTTCTTTGCACATTTACGGACCAAAACAGAGTCTATGTCCATAACCACACAAAAAAGAACAAAGCCAATATTCAGCCATCTTGACCAAACTAGGAATCATTTATATATGAGCAAAGAACAAAGTTTTCTTGTGGGACTCAGCATATAAACCTCGAGTGGCAGGATAGTGCCATCTTGCCTGCTGGTGCTGGGGTAGCCAATCACAGCACAGGATTTGGTTTATCTTGCTTCTCTTATCTTGTTGCTGTGAGGGTGATTTTTGACCATCTGCAGAAACGTTTTTCTTATAAAGAAGTTCAGTTCAAAATGTTTTGCCCACCTGTGGAAACCAGTCGCTCTCCTGCTGAAAACGCTGATAAAAGCCATACAATTTTGCTTCCAACTGGATTCAATATGCACAGCTACTTGATCTTGAATTGGACGCTATTTGTTATGAAGACCAACCTGGTGATCAAACCAAAACTAAATTACTTTTGACATTCAATGTATTGAAAACCGTTCTATGTGCTGGCTGTTGCTGTCAGACTGTGGCATTGAAGCCCTTATGGAGAATCATGAAGCCCTATATGAAGTGTTAGAGTCGTTGCCATGTGCTCACCTAAAAACGCTTCCTTCCACTTGCATTAACTTCTGCAAGCCACTTTTCAATTTGAAGGAATAAATCGTACTTATGATAATATAAGAACAAGCCACAGAAGAGCAAATAATTTTTTAAAAAAATAGAAAAACGCCAAAATGTTTTACCTTGCATGTAAAGATACGTACAACACCCGCCATATTTTTGAAGACGTCATGCTTCTCGACACGTGATCTTAGAGTGCTTACAGTGTATGATGGGATACGTTCAGACGTCTCCCGTCTTTCAGACGTCTTTCTCGCCTAGTAAAGAGACCACCAGCAGCTCTCTCCTCCGCAGAGGTTCGAAAGGTTCGTTATAGAAATCCACTGAGAGATGCAAAGTCGAATGGATCGATCAGGCGCAGAACGGAGAACGGAGAACGCCCTCACGTAATCCTGTGTCTGCACCCATATCGTTCAGCGTATTCTCTCCACCCGAAAAAACCCCGGAGCCTCTCCAGGAGAGAGCGCCAGCAGCGCAACCCAGCTAATCGTATGAAGTTGGTCCCAGCTCATGGCTCGTGTCAGGAGCCCATCACTAGGGGCGCTTACCATTAGTCAGAACTGGCCGGCCAAGCCGGTCAGTTCGCAAATGGTACACGTCAGTCCGTAGAACTGGTTCTGGCCGAAATGGCCCTGCTCTTTGACTAATGGTAAGCGCCCTAGGATTGTGGCACTACAATACAAAGCCTATGTCACGGCATTTTTACAGACCGGTCTATTTTTAGGGTTCTTTTCCCGCGAAGTAGGTCAGTTCCGGTCTACACGAGCGTGCATCGGTAAGGAAAAAATGGCTTACCCTACTACATCAGGACGTCAGTAAGAAATTAAGTCTGTTCTTGTGATTGGTCACTGAGGTTCTTGCGAGGATCTGAATTCGCGGTAAATGCAACTAAAAATAGATCGGTCTGTGAAATGCCGTGACAGGAATATGGGGTAGTTGAACGCTCCTATTGATGGGCTCCTGCTCGTGTGCGACGACCTGACTGACGTCATTAGTTGCAATAGATAAAGGGAACAGGGGAACAGTAGGAATAGAGGATCAGAAGAACACTAAGAACGCTAAGAAGTGGCAGCAGGAACATAACAGTAGGAACGGAAGGATAGGTAGGAACGTTAGAAGTAGTAGGAAAAGAGTAACAGAGGAACAGTAGAAACAGTAAGAACAGAGGAGCAATAAAAGTAGGAACAGTGGAACATTTGGAACAGTGGAACAGTTGGAACAGTTGGAACAGTGGAACAGTGGAACAGTGGAACAGTTGGAACAGAGGAACAGTTGGAACAGAGGAACAGAGGAACAGTAGGAACAAACAGTAACAACATTAGGAACAGAGGAACAGAGGACCAGAGGATCAGTAACAACAGTAGGAACAGAGGAACAGAGGAACAGAGGATCATTAGGAACAAAGGAACAGTAGGAACAGAGGAACAATAGGAACAGAGGATCGGTAACAACAGTAGGAACAGAGGAACAGAGGAACAATAGGAACAGAGGAACAGTAGGAACAGAGGAACAGTAGGAACAGAGGAACAGTTGGAACAGAGGAACAATAGGAAAAGAGGAACAGAGGAACAGAAGAACAGTGAGAACTCTGGGAAGTGAAAATAGGAACAGTGGGAACAGTAGGATAGGTAGGAACGTTAAGAGTAGTAGGAAGAGAGTAACAGAGGAACAGTACGATTAGTAAGAACAGAGGAACAATAACAACAGTAGGAAATATAGGAACAGAGGAACAGTACAGTAGGATAGGTAGGAACGTTAGGAGTAGTAGGAAGACAGTAACAGAGTAACAGTAGGATTAGTAAGAACAAAGGAACAGTAACAAAAGTAGGAACAATATAGGAACAGAGGAACAGTCGCAATCGTAAGAACAGAGGAACAGAGGAACAGTAGGATGAGAGGAACAGTAGAAACAGTAGGAACAGAGTAACACCCTCCCAAGATCAAGGTTTGATTGTATAGGCTCAAGTAACGTACAGTAAGGCTTGATAACGGCAACTAAGGCACTCTACCTCAAGGGAAGGTATCGTTTATGCCACGAGCCGTTGTGGAATATCCATCGCCAAGAGATTATCAAGGTAATCTCTTGCAATCGCTTATATATGACTGAATTTATGAAAACCGTGTTAAGACGTGTTAAGCACCAAAATGGCTAACTGTACTTTGATTTCACAACTCCAAAAGGCCTTAAAATCACTCAAAGCGAGGAAAAAAAAAAAAGAGAGAGAAGACAGCAAGAAAAGGAAGATAACAGAGTGGAGGGAAAAAAAAGACTGACATTCCTTTCAATTTTTGTACCGTCTACTTTGTCTGCAGAAAGAAAACAAGAAGCCACATTCCCCCATTAGCTGAGGAAAAAACAACAGAACATACCTGCCCATTCACCAAAAAAATGAATAGACGAAAGTCTAAACACCAGAAATTTAATACTTAATTTTGACGATTAATTTTCCCAATCCGTGTACACAGTATTGTTTGCAAACCGAAAATACTGTTGAACGCACTAGGTCTCAGCAGAACATGTCCACCATTTATTCCGTTTTGTTTTGTTTTTTCTTTTTTTTTTCTTCTAAAATCAAGAATCATGAATACTAAACGAGTACGCCTTAACTTTGGTACAAATCTGATTGCTTCTGATGACTTATACTGCTTCTGTGCGGCTTGAGGTGTCGCGTTAAAAGTACGTGTAATAATTGTAGGCGATGACGGAGAGACTCTGACAAAACGAAAACGCAAAATTGCCTGTGGGAAAAAAACGCCAAACACAGGAAGGTCTAAAGTATTTTGCACTGCCTTCATTATAATATAAGTCAACTGAACTGAGAACAGATTGACATTCGTGTTGGAAGACTACCCTAACAAGTCTAACAAATGAGGGTTTGTACAGGCAATACTTTTTTTATTATCAAGATCCGGCTTCAAGGAATAATATCGGTTTATGAGTTCCCGCTTAAAGTCATCGGTCGTTATACTATAATCAGTGGTCATCATCTTCTGCTGTATTGAGGTAAACGCGATCAAGATCTACCTTGTCGTGGGACTTCTCCAAGCATTCTGTTAAAATGCTCCCTTGAAACGAAATTGTTGTTAGCTCTTTCGCTGAATTGATCACGGTACTTTTCAAGGGGTGACTCCACATCCTCTGAGGACCTCATCGTTTGTGTTGCACAGGAGTCTCTTGCAGAACATGGTTGTATAATTTTAACAGGCCATCGCTTTGCAGATTTTCCATCACGGTTACGAAAGGACCAGGGCAGAACTCCAGGCCAGGATAATACTCTGTTTGCAATGGAGTTGTTGTCTGCCTTCTTGCTTCCTGGTTCCAGACTTCCAAGCTGAATGAGTAATGTTATGGACATTATCTTTACATCTTCCGTAGGACAAACCTGCGAAAATACGCTCTCAGTGTCAGTAGTGGAAGGAAAATCATTTTTTCTCATCTGATGACTCCTGTCGTAAACTTTACAACTTATCAAATGCTCGATTCCTCGAGTTGCGGATAAACGATTTTCGTAAGTGGCTGCCATCCGTTTTGGTACCATCTAGTTCATTACCATTATTTGTATCCATAATAACGGAGTCCAAAAATGAACATTTCACGTGGCTGCTTAAGAGTTGTAATCCTATTAAAGTGTAATTCAAAATTGTTATCACTAACATTGAATTTTTTCAAAGTGTATATGACACGAATTTTTTTTACCCAGTGTTTATTTCTTTGAAATATGCAACAACGAAATCAGGTTTAGACATGACGAAAAAAAAATTCGTTTCTCCCTGCCGCCCGAAATGGGTTTCTGCTCATATGCTTAAAACAGCTTTGATCTTCCTAGAATAACTATAAAAATCTCCCGCTTATCGCTAGTCCGGTTTTCACTCCATTGCCTGTTCAACGTCTCCGCAATTGAGCCCGGGAATTGCTCGAAAGCTTGATCGCCATCGACGTCCGATGACATCGTCACCACATCGCTTACTTCGTGACAAAAGGAGTATATTCCCTCATAAACCAATCTCTGGAAGACAGACATAAAATGTCAATCTGGAGTTCAAGTAGAAGTCTCAGTTACTAAATACTTGTCCGTCATTTTCCCACAGACAGCATGGAGACTGGAGTTGACAAGCATTGGATAAACTGGGGCAATATGGCTGCTTCTGTAATGAGTATTTGGAATCCGGCCATATCGCTCAAAACTTGGTGATTTACATTATCACACAATATTTTCAAATTAAATTCACTAAAGGATGATGGTAGTAAGTCTAAAGAAAATTTACAAGTCTGCGATGAAAGTCTGTTTGATAAACTGAAACTAGTAGAAAGCTCTGCCCTAGGAAGTTAATGCCGACATGGTTCTCAATAGATTTTTCCACAGGCGCCCGACACAGCATTACAGGTTGTGCCGGAAAAGCGAGGCCCGGATGGCTTAGCCTCTGGGGGAACATTTTGAAATTGTAGGTTCGCAAAGACGGATGCGATTTCTTGCTTTCTGGGACCAAAGTGTTCTATTAAAGTACTTGATTCAGTAGAGGAACGACTACACAACGACTTACGTTATAAAACTTGTTCACATGCAGTGTTAAAATACGTATAAAACATTGCTAGTAAACAGCGATAAATTAATTAAAACAACTATTGAACTTATAAGCCTTACGATTAAAAAAAGAGAACTAACTTTTACCCAAAGCAAGAAAATACATACCAAAGATTACTAATAAAAGACATATTGAAAGAGACATCAGCTGACTTTGATTAAGACTGAAAGACAAAATCACACTTTACAGAAAGACTTTGTTTGCAATACCCATAGACTTACAATACTATCATCTGATAAACAGTGTACTCGACTATTAAGATGACTTCCGCTAAGATTGAGGAAACGTCAAACAAACAAACAAACAAACAAACAAACAAACAAACAAACAAACAACAATCTTTCCCAAGAGTCAAGACTATGATCGCAATGGATCGACGAATTACACTATTGAAACTCCTGGTTGAAAACTGTTCACTGTTCGTTTACCTCCGAGTGCAAGACCAGCGGCAGCTTCAGCACAAAATTTCTGTTTTAGATTTCTAGAGAATATTTGACACTTTTAAATGCCTTTTGAGCCTTATATCTAATTTATCAAATGTCACGCATCTTATGAGTTTTTTGCTCATTCCTACTGCGGTCATTTAGACACTTCGAAATTTCTTTGCCTGTTCAAGAAATGCGGAGTGATAACAGAGAGAAACACAGCACAAACATTCGCGGCGCCATCGGTAATTCCCATACTATTAAGTACAGTCAGGAGCCAATCACCCATGGGCTCCTGGTACAGTGGAATCCCGATTTCCGTCGAACCCTGATTTTTTCCAGCGTCTCGATAACTCGAACCAAACGTCATTTCCTCTCCTCAGTCGAACACTGTAATTTTACCTCCCATTTCTTGAACTATCCGATTTTTCGAAACAATGTTCGTTTCCCTTGGAGGTTGGAAAAATCGGGATTTAAGCTCACATAAAAATAAGTAACAATAAACCTGATAGTAGAAATCCAGCTGTGAATCATGATTTTAAAATGTTGAGTGGAGGTAAGCCTGTAGCTGTTTTCAAGAGGGAGGGGAGAAATATTTTCGGCGTTTATCTACGTTCCTGCAACAAAGCAGAACCAGTGGCTTCCCTGAGCGCTCCACCCTCTTTGATTCAGGGCCCACCACTGCTGTCAAGAAAGGGTCAGGCCTTTTGTCTTTCGTGCTTGCGGGAGTTTCGACAGAATAAGGTAAGCAATAGCCCACAATTTTCAATTCTTTCGTCATTATTCCAGTTTCTTTTTGTTTCATTATGATTTGAAAGTTCTTTTTTTATTTTCTTTCATGCATGAACCATTATTTTTCTCGAGATTATCTTCGATTGAACGTCAAGTTTGCCCGTCAAAGCATGTAGCGTGACACAGTTCGTGAAAAAGATGTAAAGCCTGGATGATCGCCAGTTGGCTTTAGCGCAAGATTGATTCCCAAATTCCAGATTTTCCGTTGAAAAATAACAGATTAGTTATCAACAATTGAAGTAACGAATTAATCGCGCTAGTTAGAATTGCAGTGAGAAAAGCTGGCTGGTTCAACTGTAGAAAACAAAGATTACGTTGGGTTATTTCTCAGAACCATGGCGCACTAGAACAGCAAACATTGCTGTTCACCAGGGGAGGACTCTCATGCTAACGGAAGACGCTGCTCGTCGGAAACTTAGGATTAACCCGAGACCAATCTACATGCGGCGAAAGCTTTGTTTGAATCCAAAACGAAAGCATTCCAACCTGGGCAGACACACGTTGAAATACGAGATGCAGTGGCTCTAATAACGATTAAGACATTGTCATCAAATGCTTTCATCTATGAAAAATTTGAACGATTTCGTGCCATATCTATTTGATCTTACGGGGCAACTGTAAAAGATGCCTTGATTGATAAAAGCCATATTACGTTCCCGTCTCCCGGAGGGCTGATTTATTTTCAAGACATTAGTCGGATAATTCAATAGAAATGTGGGCTTATTGCACTGGGGGCTTCATTTAAGTCGAAAATAGCTTGCAGTCATAAACAGGGTAGCCTGATTCTAACAGGGATGTAATCATTAAAATGTATCGTGCTTGTTTCCATGTCATCTCCAAAAGAAGGCAGCACTAAACAATGACTGTGGCGAGTAGGTGACTTTCAACCTCGCGAGAACATTTCCTCCAGGCGCTAACTCTGTTTCTTATTCTCAGTTTTCAGAAACACACCACAGCTAATCAAAATAAAAATTGCTGGCATGAGTGATAATGGCCTGCCATACGAATTCTGTGGAGTCAACAAAAATTGCAGTTGTGGCCCGAGGAAGATACGGCCTCTCTGGGCCCCAGATCCATTTTGGTCTACATGTATTCTGTGCCAATTTTGACCTGATCTTAGTCACTTTATTGGCAAATGTGAAGTATCCCAAGTTAGTGATTTTGCCCCCGAATTTAGCGGGAGAACGCTTTTAAAGAAGTGGTTGTACATGTAGACGACTTAAGCTTTACTCTGAACCCGCTAATACTTTTAAAGCAGTTGAGTTGAAAATCTAAGATCCCATTCTAGGTCATTCTACTGAGTAACTTGGCCTTTTTTCGTTTTTCCTTGGTAATCGAGACGAGTGAGGTCGGAAGAAATTTCCAGCCCGGCGCCCGGCAGTTCCAGGATATCTCCAGCAAAAATCGAGCTTTCAGAAATCGCTCTTTATTCACAGCTAGCTACAAGCCAAATGCAAGGGTTTCTTGCTGCGATACATAAAAAATACCGCATTTCCTAAACACCTTGGAAATAAAATAAATTTGAAAGATTCGAAGAATGTTATTTATGGTCAACAACTTCCGATAAAATGATATCTAATGCTAAAATACGCATAACGGTGCCCACCGGAGTTGCGCAACATTGCACCCCAAAACGCAAGACAGCGTGACACATGCAAATACGGCACTAAAATTGACTTGCAAATCATGACCTCAGGTTTTGAATTCCCCCAAAAAAGATTTAGTTCATTGAAATGCGTATTTGATAGCGAGGTCGATCGGAGTGAGCGTCGCTTGAAAAAAAAAGGCCGCCGATCCGTTAGCTTACACTGCACAGTTCTAGCCATCTCGTGACAGGGCGGCGTTGAACTTAGTCCCTACGTGGTGAAGAGATAACGCGGAAGAAACGAGAATCGGATTGCAAGAGATATGGCGAACACTACAGTAATACACCAACCGGGTATTAGCTACCAGAAGGAGTATTCCGGTTCGGTGCAGTACATCGGAGGTTATGAAGGTCCTTATGTGGACGATGCAGACGTTTCCATGCAGCAAGCTCCGGGAAGCTCCAATCACGTTCCCATTCCAATGGGTTTGGAGGTGTTCGAAAACGTCAGCAAGTTCGTTGCACACCAGAACGTCGCTAAAGAGGATGGTAAATGAGTTTTTAATTTGTTCGCGCCTTATTCAACTCTCCATTTACCAAAGACTGCTGCTCGAAAATCGGTCAATTAGTCAAAGAATCTGCAAGCAAGCAAATCAAAACAATTGAAGAGCAGAAACTGGTCTTAAAACGCCAACGAGCTTCTCTCGGCGCGCCAGCATGGGCCACGCGACAAGTTTATTAAGTTTCACGAACTGACGCGTTGATTTTGCAACCGTATTAATACCTTGTTTGCTCTGAGGCTTTAAGGCAGTAATTTCATGGTTTCCCAAAATTAATTTAGAAACAGAACAAACTACCAAATTCCAGGTGTAAATACAGCTCTGATCAGGAGGAATCAAAGCGCGATTTATTTACATCATAGCGCACTTGACTATCGTTTTATTAATAGGCTTTCCCCGGCCGCCCCTGTCGAGATAGCATCCACGCGAAGCATTGTCGTTCTGATTCTTTAAGGTCAGGACGTAAATTTCTCGTTCGAAACCTAAAATGTGTGCCCTTGGTTCGATTATCGAAAAAGTCTAAAAGTGTTCGCAAATGAAATAAACAAAGACGACAGCAGCTCATATTTTGATTAAGATGTTACGCGTACTCGATAAGTCGTCGTATCGAATTCGCTTTGTGAGTGGAAACTTGAAAAGAAAACCTTGTACTTTTCCAAGTCGCCTTATTTTGGACGTCAATTTTACTCGCTTGCTGCCTTAATTACAACAAATTTCGGTCATCATGATCTTCAAAGACAGTGAATCAAAGGGGCATTCGTGACCAGCGTGTAACAGGATACATCAAAATGACAATTCTTTTAACACTTGAGAATTCAGGTTGTTGCCAACACGCTGCCAATTTACACCGTCAACTGGCTTGTTTGTACTTGAACATTTTGGCGTTGTTTTCATTCAGTCTGTGGGTTAAGGCGCTGAGTGCGGATGAGAAAAAAAGGAAAATTCCTGAAATAATCGTGACCGATTTTGTTTTGCACGGTTTATGTAATTATACATGGGACAGATAATACAGCGTAACGTATAATATACTAGACTGCCTTCTGCTTGTAATGTGAAGTGTCTACATTGAGATAAACATTTCTAAGCAGTCTTTCAGGCGCTTGGTTAACTTGGAACCACTTGAGGTTCGTATCATCAGTGAATGGTTCCTTGTTATTCAAATTTGTCGAAAATTAAAATTAAGACACATAAAATGGACAAATAAGTCGTTCAGTTGTTATTGAATTCAGTTTAATTTCATCGTCTGAAAGTGAGGTTTACGTCAAAACATCTTTTTTTTCAAAATAAACAGCGTTAAGTACCTGGTGTTAAGATTTGGACTGCCCCACAAGCCAATCATATAATTCCTCTTTAGTACTGATACAATGATTGCCGTTTGAGTGATGGGAAGTTCACCAGGAAAAAAAAATCGAAATTGTTTAAAACAGTGTGTGATATAAAATTCCCAAAAGTAGAATTACATTGCAAACATTGATATCTAGCAACTGGGCCACAGAACTTTGAGAAAAAAACCATAATATTTAGCATATTATAATCATTTATATCTGTTTTGTTCTTATTTCAAGGCAATTTATATCCTGTATTGTTCAAAGTCAAATTTGTTTTGTTTGCAAGACTGACACATTGTGAAGTGAAGTATTTTAACTTTTATCGGTCTCAAAGTCAAATGCAGTTTACTTTTGTGAAAATCAGAAGTCATGAACGAGATAAGATGTGAACAACTCATGAATTGGCTAAGTATTAGATGCAAACAGGCTGCTGGATGCATGTAGTTTTAAATTCACAACTCATTGTCATTTTATGCACTGTTGTGCTGGGAAAACAATTACGGTAAAAAATTATGTATTGTGTAATATTTGGCAAATTTAATTATATGCCTACTTAAACCACTTTATGCATCAGAGTGCAAATACAAAGGCATCAGTGATGGCCTGAAAACCAATTATTTTGATTAGTTTTTTTGTGATTTTGATTAAGGAAGGGTGAAAATTAAATTTGGCAGAGGAATGCATGGCACCCTTGAAAGTTCAACCCATTGATTGCTTGCAATCACTCTGTGCTTTTTCAGTCATCTTTTTGGTGAGCTATAAAAGTTTTATATTTGGTGCAAAAATAAGGTTAGCCTGGGTGCCAGGTAGATGATTTTTTTTTACCTCGCCATAACAGTGTCTGTCATGGTTCAGTATCACGGCTTTACCGCTCACAGATCATGCAAAAAAATTACCCTCTGGGACCCAAGCATAACATGGTTCACCTTGATAATAATTCTATATCAAAAAAAAATTTACTAAGTATGTGGTTGTTTGATTTCTCATGTCTAGCCTGGTGGGGTCGCATGGACTTTTCTGTGGATGACGGTGCTGGCAATCAGCTGTTCAATGTGAAAGAAAGTAAGCAATATTCAAAATCTACTTAGGTTTAATAGGTGAATGGTTCAGTTGAGCACCCTGGACAAAGTGACCCATCCCACCAGAGCTTATTCCAGCTTCCATAGCATGCTGTTGCTTGTAGTACTGCACCCCAACCTGATGTGATGCTTGTATATCTAGACTACTGTCAAGGGGTTGTTGTGACATTTAGCTTTGCAACAAAGACAGATTTCCAGCTGTTGTTTCACAGCAATTAAAAAATACTTTGGCAGCATGAAACAGCAGTTGAAAAACCATCTGGTTTTCCTGGGGTGGGTACTCCCAGAAAAGTTGGGTGAGAGTGTGCTGCCCACCTTCGAAAACCCTTGCCCTATTTATGACCAAAATCTGCAATTTTCGCTACCCTATTTATGACCTGACCAAAAATTTGATACCCTATTTATGACCAAAACGGCTGAAAAACCATACCCTTGGGAGCCCATGGAAGGGATACCCCCCCCCCGGTTTTGCAGACTACTTAACGGTTCACCTTGAGCATAGAGTCCAGTTTTTATGGTAAGTGCTTTCTAGATTGTTATACATGGCCTGTGTAGGTCAGGAACTGAACCTTGATAGCTAACTCATTTATCAATAAGTATAATCCACTTGTTATTGTGAGGCATGTGGTGGCCACTTGTTACTGGGAGGCATGGTGGGAGATGTGGTGGGAGGCAAAGTGACCTTGTAAATGTATTAGTTTCCAAATCAAGCTAGTGTTGGGCTAGTTGACAACTAACATGTTACTTTCACATGCACGCTACTACTCTCTACCCTGTAATATGAATAGCATATCTTAAAACACAATTTTATCTCGTTTACATATAGATATAAATTCTTAAAATTCTTAGATATCTTTTTAATTGTAAATTTAGTTAGCATCGGGCAGGCGAAGAGCCACCCTGTGGATATACTGCCCGAAATGCCATTATTATTATTATTATTATTATTATTATTATTATTATTATTATTATTATTATTATTATTATTATAATTAACACCACCATCTGAACTGTGAAAGCAACCGGACAGAGTGTTGCTTGGGACAGGGAGGTGGGTTAAGCCTACAGGGGGCTGGGCTCCCTTCAAGGAAGACCAAATTTCACACTGCTGGTCATTTTGTGCTCGAGGCACTGAGGTAAACACTGGGGATGTTTGACATTTGGGCCAGTCTGAATAAAAATCTTACCTCCTCCCACAAACAAGGGTCCTGTCAGCTACACAATGGCCATATTGCTCCCAGATGACTGTAGTTTTTCATCACGTATCATAAATCTTATACCAACTGTTGATCAAGTCTTCCATCCTTCACAGTCCAAACACTTAGCAGCTGGATCCAAGCTTTGCTTGGGAAATCCAGGCCTTTCTACTTGAAGGTCATCAACAGCGCCACAAACAATTGGATTATGGAACTGGAGCATCCAGCCAGCTGCTCTTGTCCTGCTCTCTGCCCCTGGGCTGCTCCAGAGATAACTGTCCGCATGCCCACTGGTGAAGTCCTAGGACACATCAAACACTCGTAAGTCAACTGACAGTTAATAGGGAGCTTATAAACAAACTAAGATAGCGATACCAATGAAAAGATTATGGCAAACGAAAGGTTTAATGTAATAAGCAGAATGGCTATGCAATAAATCTTTGTATATATCTTTGTGGCCATCCTCTGCATATTTTGGATAAAATAAGCCAAAATGGCTAATTTTTGTATTTCATTTTGGAATTGATTGCTGACCCTGTATATTTAGTTGGAGCAGTTGTTTTAGACCTATCAGTGTGCCTGGGGCGGATACAGGATTTTAGAGAAGGGATTTGAGATACAGACTGCTAAAGGTGCCCCCATGAAGGGGGTCTGGGAGCCTAGTCCCTAACACTTGAAACACCTGGTTAATTTCAGCTTTAAAATGCAGATAGCGACCACCAACCCATATTTTCTTGAAATATTTCTGAAAGGAAACACGAATTATCACTCGAACGTCTCAGTCACAGAAATTTTTGCTCATCAGATCAGTTGTGCACAATGGTATTTATTATCTTGCAATTCATTGACCTATTTGTTACTAGTAAACAAAACTTAGCTTGTGTTGTCTATGTAGAAATTATATGTAGTTTCTTTAATTTGTTTAACAATAATCATAACGGCTTGTAGTGTATTTAATGCAGTAATACATAATTTCATGCTGTAATCCCATTATAATTCCACACACATACCAACATTGAAAGCCTGAAAAGATATAGTATAATATATAATAAATTTATCTGTTTTTTTGTCATTTTGTCTTTAAAGCACACCCCTAATAAATTAATCAGTTGAAGTCTGCCATTATTTGAGAACACACGAAGACAAATTATCTTGTACAACACAGTGTGCATGCATTATATTTCCTATACCCCTACACTGAGCAAATATGTATCTCAAATAACAAAGACCTGTGAATAAAGTTTGTCTTTCACAGGTTGTAGTTAAACAGCCATTCAATTCACATCTGATTTATAAATAAGGAAAAAAGTAGGTTGAATGTTAGTATCTGATGTTCTCCTTTTCAAAACACGCACATCTATGTAGCTGACAAGATGGCACTGGAAACTACTACCTTTTTATGTTTACACTTGTGTAAGTACAGGAATACAACATGTAATTAACACCTCCATCTGCAATTCATTATTAACAACTCATTTTAAGAAAACTTTGGAACTTCAACAGGTCCAGAGAGACTTGTGGTAGTTGGCTTGGACCTTCTGTCTACTTTGAGGTGTACAACTATGAAGGCAATCTAATCTACAAGGTGCAAGGACCCTCAGGGTACCCCTGCGAGTGCACAAGAGACAAAGTCGCTGTCTTTAAGGTACAGTAACTACAAAAGCCTAGCACCTCATTAATGTGACTCCCTTATATTTGGACAAGTTCTTCTTTTCCTGAGGACGTACTTATACATGATTATATGTCATTTGTCCGCATCTTGCATTTAAGCTTCCCTACTGGAGATCTCTTTCTCTTTACCATACCACAGAGAAAATACAATAGGTTCAGACCTTTGTGCTTTGTCACAAACAAGTATGCCTACCTGTTTTAGGTTTTGCTATTGCTCTGTCCACTATCATTGTAAAGCTAAGTATGACTGTGTAAAACACCGTAAATCTGTAGATCAAGTTATGAGATTAACCTGTTTTTGTTTTCTTTTTTAATGCGGGTCAATGTTTTAAAACTTCCAAACTTTAGTTCCAGTCTCTTTCACAAGAGTTATGGTTGGTACACAAGTTTAAAGTGTCTTGCATTTTCCTAGAAGCATGCACTTAGCATTAGATGTACATTTTTATGTCCGAGACACATTATTCATTTTCCTAAAATATCAAAATTAAGACAGTTACTGTTCTTTCAGTAGCCTGGGTCCTAAATCATGGGGAGCCTGGATGGCGCAGTGGTGATAGCGCCCGCCTCCCACTAATGTGAACCGGGTTCCATTTCAGCCCAGTGTCATGTGGGTTGAGTTTGTTGTTAGTGTTCGTCTTGCTCCAAGGGATTTTCTCCAGGTTCTCCCCTTTTCCTCCCTCAAGAAAAACCAACATCTCGACTCCAAATTCCAATTCAAGCAGGATAGAGGACCTACATGGCAACCAGCTATGGCTGATGTGGATTTCTCTCTAAATATTGTAATTTATGTCAAGCCCTAGCTAGAGAATAATTTAACTGCTGCGCAAATTTCAATATTTCATTCTCTCCTTCTGGACGTGTTTGACAGATTCTCAAAGAAGGGCCTCAAGGGGAGTCTGGAGGCAATCAAGTCGCAGAGATAACTCACACCTGGAGGGGATGTTGCGGAGGTCTTTGTAGTTGCTGTGTCACTGCCGATCCAGATTTTGTCACCATGACATGTAAGTTAAAAATACAGTTCAACCATTATTAAACAGCCACTCTCAGGGAAATGGATATTGGCTGCTTAATGGGGGCTGGCCATTTAATAGAGGTAAAAGCAATAGACAACCCCTCATCGGAACTTTGATTACTGGCTGCCTAATAGGGGTGGCCATTTGATAGGTGGCTGCTTAATACAGGTTCGACTGTATCTGTCATACACAACCTTATTTACTGACTTAGGTCTCTTTGTGCCATATGGAGCATAAGGTCCCCACAAGGTCCCTCCATACACACCCTATGTATTTTTAAAATGTGTTGTTCTGTTGTTTTAGAAAATAACCACACACCCCTCCCTCTCCATGGAAGGTTCTTTTTTTTTATTTGGACCCTCTCACACATCTGGTGAATTGTGTGTCAGTAGCTTCATAAATTGCTTTAAAATTTTGGCATTTAAGACCCTTGCCCCATCAGAATTTCCATTGACCTTCCATGAGGTGTGAATGGATATTTGGAGTTGCTCACTGATTTCTCCAAAAAATAAATTAACTTTCTGCACCAGAAAGAAAACAAGCAACACGGGCCAGCCAATAACCAAGCCCTGAAAAAAAATCATTTGTCAATGAATGTTTCTCGCTTATTTGCTGCTCTCTCTGAAAGCATGCCCATTCATTTTTTTAATGGGGTGTTGGGGGGAGGGGTGGGCTGGTGGGATAGAATAGTCGGTGTAATAAATATAATCTCACATCCTCTATCCTCGCCCATGAACCCCCTTTTATTATGTAGAAATCGTGGTGATCACATGGAAACTGTTATTTGTAAGGAACATGCAACTCTTTCTGTTGTGATCACAACAATCACAGCCATTTTTGTAATTGTTAAAAGGTACCATATTATGTAGCAGCTGTGAAATGTTTAAATGCGATATCCCTAATGATACTCATAAAAGACAATTTTCAACCCAGAGAATGTTAACATTCACGCCTGTTTGTACCATACAGAGAACCTCCCTCTCCTCCCCCAGGAAAGATCCGGCCAGATTCAGGCTGTAATACCTCAACCTGTAAGCCATGCTGCTGTGTAGAACATTTCTTTGTTTTGATTACAGTTCCCAGAAGTCTTTCAGCCGAAGACAAAGCCTTATTCCTTGGCCTGCTGTTTATTGTTGTAAGTACTTGAATGACCACTATGCCTTTATAATCACACAAATCTCACAGTCCATAACCAAACTAACAATTGCATTTTTTGGCCACTGTCAATCATAATTACAACGACAACCAAATACGAACTTCGACAAAAAAGAAACACAATACGGGATCGAGATCTGCCAATCACGACCCAGTCATACCCATTGGGTACTGAAATATTGGTGTAATATCTTTGTAAAAGTTTTTTACTCTGTTGGTAAGACATAAGCTGTAGTCGTGAATATAAAAAAAACCCACAATAATATAATTGTTTTCAGATTTTTTAAAAGTGCTGCTTTTTAAAGTAAAGTAATCTGGTCAAAATAATTTCTCTGAAGCTATTTGTGATTTCCGCGGCGCATTGTATCTAATGCAGGTTTGCTCTACATATAAGATAAGCATCTAAACTAGACTTGCAAATAAAAATATCTATCGAACACTCGTGGGGTCAACAATAAAACGTAAATTACAAGAAGAAAGCTTACCTCGGCTTACCCGTGTTGATCTTCCACTTCCTTGTAACCTCGCCTCGAGAAAGTTCATCGGGGGTGGGATGTGTAAGTGGGAGTTGTCCAGAAAAAGCTTTCATGCACAGGGAATGCTTAAAATAGTTGCAAAACCAAAATTGCAATCTTCTCTCTAGAAAACGGGATCTAAACCCGTTTTCATACTTATGGGTTTCCCATGGAAACGAGTTGTCCAAATTTTAAGGTAAAAGAAAAAAAGACGGCAAGACGTTTGTCAGTAATGTGATTTCCGTGTTTTTCTCATTCTTTTCAGATGCATTCTTATCTGGAAATTCAGTAAATACAGCAGCAAAGGATATCATCACAGAATATTTTAGTTAAACAGTGGTTAGACAGAATAATCGAATATGATAGCAGAGCTCGCTGTCTAAAGCAATGTAGTCATTGCTTGCGACAGGCTCTTGCATGGAAGTTTGATTTTGTTCGTTTGTATTTGTATCATCTTTCCTTCTTTTCAATCTCTTTGTTTCTTAATTCGGCAGCAATCTAATCGGAAATCCTTTCTTTAGGTTTTTATTCATTACTATAAAACACATGAGGCTGATTTTCTTTCATTGGTATCCCGATCTTCCTTGACCCGTTGTAGCCTGGCTAGTCACTATATTTGCTATAAAAAAAACTTTCAAACATAGTTTTAAAACAACATTTTCATCTAATGCAAATACGGTGTACAGTAAAAAAAACAAAAGCAATACTAAGAAGAAATATATATTTCTCCCAAGGCCCTCATTATTTTTTTCCGATTGACTGCGCCAATTTAGAGGTGCCATTTTTAGACGACAAATTTTTCTTTCGCATCAAATATGTGGTTGTGATCAGGAAGTTTGATTTCATGTTAGCATAACTTTATTCGCTTGTCGATTTAAATTAACAAAGTAAGTAGCTTTTGAAAGGGAAGCAATTTAGTTTAGCAGAGGAAATCTCAAGGTTTAAGCTTCAGTAGCAGTTCTCTAAACTTGGAAAGGTAGGATTAGTTTTTCTTTTCTTTTTCTTTCTTTTTTTTTTTTTTTAAAAATGTTTTCGTGAAGAGCATGCATTTGTCCCACGAGGATGAAATCACGTGAAAGTATAAGGAACATTTCGCAGTCGAAATGCCAAAAGCAGATCATAATGAGTGCAAATTCAGTGGAGCATATTTAAATTACAAGAGGTATAGTTTCTGTAAGCCATGTATGTCTTGAATTTAGCGGCTTAGGAAATATGAATGCGTGAGTGTGCTTTAAGAATGTTGCACTCAGATAACTGTTGTATTTTCCACTAACTTTGTCTGACGTGCTTTTGTTAAATCTGAAATCAAATTAATATGCGCTTTCATGACTGAAGGAGTGGATATTTCACGTGTTGCATTTATCTTCATGTCTAACAGTTTACGGTTACACTTATTAGGATCGTGTATATAGATACGGTCATCTTCTGATTCGGTTTGATATACCAGCATATATGTCGCTACCCTGGTCCTAGAGGTTTTTCTTGATTTTTCTTCTTTTCGCGAAGCGGCGAACACAAGTCGCAAAGCTTTTCAAGAATTTAACTTTATATCACTCTTAATTAAGTCATATAACCTATTTTTGTATATTGCCCAAATGATAGAGACGACGCCTACGGCTTTTCGCGCGGCCATTTTTCTTCTCTCGTGAATTTTGCCCGCTTCGCTGGACAATCCAAGAAATAACTGACTGTCCACAGCCTATCTTTTTTGATGGTTTCAATGTCTAGCATTTTGCAGCCAATTAGTTTCGCCACCAGACTGTGGTGCTACGGTACTTAACCCTCCAAGCCTCAATATCAGGAATTTACACATCTTGAAAAGTTTAGCCTAAATTCTTCAAGTTCATCGTTTGTAATCCGCGTTAATCTTCTCCATCTTAAACCACCCTTGTTTATATATGGGTTATTATTAGCTCTTAGTAAACTACTATTTTCCTGTTTTCTTCAATTTAACGGTTATTTTAAACGTGGCCAAAATAACTCAAAATATCGGTGACTGAGCTCCTATAAGAGAATGTATCACTGGTGGCTGGTGAAGTATTCATTTCATGCTGATAAATTAGCTCTTGACCATGCAGATTATTGGGGCTTGGAGGGTTAATCCTGTGCGATGTAGAGAAGTTGTTATACGAGTTTATATTGAACGAACGACCAAGTAAACTAGATCCTAGTACGAAATGAGTTATCATTTAGTTTTAAGGAGGAGCTAGTTCACATTAGGTCCAATACTTGTATTAAACCCATCATAATTAATGAATAGTAATTAACTTTGGGGAAATAAACATGCTTTGAAATGAAATCTTTTTGTCCATTACTGATTAAGTTATTCAGTTTTAAGAAGGAATCCAACAAAAGCTCGAGCAACAAGTGGTCAAAAACTTTGTACCTAGATTATTTGCATTGTATTGCAAACGTCTGTGTGACTGTCTTATATATCCTCTCGAAACAAATCAATGACAACACCAAATTTCGAAAACAAATTTTGAAGTTCTTAAGAAACACTTGAAAGTACTTTGTTGATGAATTTTTACCTGTGCTGGCACAATTTCTCTGAACTATGAAGTAGATTTTCTCAAGTTCCCTTGCAAAAATTGTTTTTGGTGCTATTGCAGGCAACTATTTATTTCTTATTATTTTAGAAAATTTAAACAGAACTGTAATATACTCAAAATTATTCTGGTACCAGGTTTTTGTCAACAAAAAACTGAAATTGCTCAGTTCCTATCGGATTTCAACTTAAGCTTTTTATGTCATCCTACCGAACAGCTATCATTTTCTCCAGAATCCTAAAGAGATATCACATAATTAATTTCAAGAAGAAATAGAATGTTGAATTTTTCAGTTTTAGTTCTAATAATAATGAACAATGTAAGAGTTCTTCTCAGCTCTGTTCATTTGGCGTTGGTTGTGAAAATTTTGCGGTTTACTGCTTGACCAAAATTCAATTTCGTTAGTTCGTAGGCGGAAAAAAAGTCGAGTCTTAAATTTGCATCGTTGACAGCTTACATACTCGTCCCCAGAGGCCGCGCTCCATTTAGGCAGCGATTTTCTGAGCATGCGCAGAGATTGCGTTTTCGTATTCTCAGCCAATTAGCTTTGTCAGATTTGACGGAAAGTCTGTAAACCGCAGACTTCCGGTGTTGGACCAGCCCAGAGGTCGCGATTCTTGGTGCTGACCAAAAGGAGCGCGGCCTCTGTGGACGAGAATGGACAACTTACAACAATCCGCAGGATTTCAATACACATTCTCGTCCCCAGAGTTTACTGCCACTCTCAGTCAGTGCGGGATTTGGCACGAAGAAAAGGTGGGTCTGGAGAAACATGATATGATTGGGTGGTTTTTTGGAGTAAGACTATCACTAATTCAACGCTGGTTTCTTTCTCGAAAATATCCACTGATTGATCTCTTACTAAATCGTTCGATACAGCTTTAAATAAACGGAATTTAACACGGCAGAAAATTATCAAATGCACACCAGAGTGGCACACATGAGTTTCGCTATGGAGAGCTTCACCGGAAATTCTCCCTAGTCCCCCATACGTTAGTCAGTATCAATCAGTGATAGTTTTGAGAAAGAAACCAGCCTTGAATTAATGAAAATCTTAGGGCCATCTGTACCTCGTGCCAAGGCCCCATCGGCTAAGAAGTCCAGACGGCTCTAAGGGCGAGAATAAGAGTCACAGATCGTTCTGTAGCCTGTGAACAGGCTCCGGTTGGAATGGTCAAAAAGGAACTGGCTTAGCGTGTAGTGGCCGAGGGGGAATGGGGTAGGGGTTGTCCTCTTTTTCCCCCTCCTCTCTCTTCTATCCTCTTTCTTCCAGCTTTCACAGGCTACTCGCTCCCACTCCCTGCTCCTCTTGTTGGGCAGAGGGTGGAACGAAAGCGAACGACCTTGGGCGGTCTGTGGTGCAAGTGACCTGCCGCAATGCCCTGCTGAAAATTGATATTGATAAAGACATTCCAAGACATGATGAATAATCATAACGGGGTCAAGCATATGACAAAGGTATTAACAACATACAAATAACATGCTGAAACTCGCTTGTTTGTCATACGCTTTTCACTTGTTTTTCATACGTTTGCTACCTGTCACAATTTCAGTAGTTACCGGGCATCTAGACACTGCAATTTTCTTCCAGACTAAGGAGAAAGACGGTCGAATCTTACCACGGAAAAAAGAAATGAAAAAAAATACGCCTACTGGATAATAAGGTACAAATTTATTTCATTTCTTCATATCTGGGACGGGAGGGTTAGCGATTATTTATTTGAATATTAAGGTTTTTAACATCCGGGACCGCGAGGTTGTGAACTTAAAACAAATTCTAACCATATGAGGAAGTAGCAGATCCCATTAAAATAGTGCTCAATACACATATAGTGTAGAGCTGAGTATATGAGTAATAGCGAAGAGGCAAGATTTGCTGTTACTCCGAGTTTCGTGCTTACGCACTCATCAGACAGTATTTAATGATAAGCATTCCTATCAACTAGATATATATACACGGTATTAAACAATAGGCTAATTGCTGGACTAGTTGCATTACAATAAGTGATAGTTATACTGGAAAACAATAGGTGTGAAGACAGAAATTACGGGGACGAGTATAAACTGCGTGGGTGCAGTACAATATAAAGAAAGTGTCAAGCGTTCTTCAAGTAGAATTTGTTCTCGTGCCGGCATTTAGAAATAAGTTCTGATCTTTTGTTTAGTAGATTGTCGTTGCTATGTTTGATAATCATTAGTTTTTCTGTGAGGCAGAGGTCGCATCGTTTGGAAATGTTGTTGTAGGGTCTTGCACGGCTAATAATTGACCATTTGATGTTGAAGTCTTGTTTTTTGTCGTGTAGTTGCCAGATGTATTTAGAAAGCTCGGTGCTGTTGATGTGTTTTCTGTGCTTAAATGTGGATTTGTGAGAAACTTCTTACAGACGCAATCAACTTCGCCAAACAATTCACTTCCATTACGGACCGCGACATCGATATTATTATGCATTCAAGAAAATCCCTTCTCTTTGACAGTAACACCGCCTGGATCAAGAAAAACAACAGTTCTTTTGACGTTACTATGGGCAGCTTCGACGGAGCCGAAGTATGCGAGCTCGTAGGCTTATTCATTCTCGACGACCTGTGTAACATATACGGGATAGACAACATCGGGCTTTACAGAGACGACGGACTTGCCATCTTCAAAAACATCTCCGGACCTCAAGCAGACCGTACAAGGAAGGACATAACAAGACGCTTCAAGACATATGGACTTAACATTACCATACAGACTAACATGAAAATTGTTAACTACCTGGACGTCACCTTCGATCTTACAAAAGGTACCTACTGCCCCTACAGAAAGCCTAACGACGAGCCGCAGTACATCAACACAAAGTCTAACCACCCACCTAACATAATAAAGCAACTTCCAGCATCCATCAATCGCCGTATTTCCGCCAACTCAAGCAACGAACACGAATTCAACAAGGCCAAACCAATCTACGAAACTGCTTTGAAAGCCAGCGGATACTCTGAAACACTAATTTACAACGAAGACAATCAACCAACACGCCCCCGACGCAACAGACAAAGAAACATTATATGGTACAACCCTCCATTTAGTAAAAACGTAAAGACAAACATCGGTAGAACATTCCTGAAGCTCATATCTAAGCACTTTCCGAACCAACATAAATACCACAGCCTCTTCAACAAAAACAACGTCAAAGTCAGCTACAGTTGCATGGACAACATGAAAACAGTAATCAACAAACACAACATGAAAATAACAAACGCCGGCAACAACGCCAACGCAATCACCGGAGAGCAATGCAACTGCCGCAAAAAAGACCAATGCCCGCTAGACAACAAATGCCTGACTTCCAGTGTAATCTACAACGCACAAGTTACAACTAACAACACAACCAAGAACTACATTGAACTGACAGAAGGAACATTCAAACAGAGATTCTCGCAGCACAAATCCACATTTAAGCACAGAAAACACATCAACAGCACCGAGCTTTCTAAATACATCTGGCAACTACACGACAAAAAACAAGACTTCAACATCAAATGGTCAATTATTAGCCGTGCAAGACCCTACAACAACATTTCCAAACGATGCGACCTCTGCCTCACAGAAAAACTAATGATTATCAAACATAGCAACGACAATCTACTAAACAAAAGATCAGAACTTATTTCTAAATGCCGGCACGAGAACAAATTCTACTTGAAGAACGCTTGACACTTTCTTTATATTGTACTGCACCCACGCAGTTTATACTCGTCCCCGTAATTTCTGTCTTCACACCTATTGTTTTCCAGTATAACTATCACTTATTGTAATGCAACTAGTCCAGCAATTAGCCTATTGTTTAATACCGTGTATATATATCTAGTTGATAGGAATGCTTATCATTAAATACTGTCTGATGAGTGCGTAAGCACGAAACTCGGAGTAACAGCAAATCTTGCCTCTTCGTTATTACTCATAAAACAAATTCTATGTAATTTTTAATATACACTTTTAATGTATCAAATCATTAACATGATCTCGTGTTACTTTAGGAACTCTTCTTCGAATCCTGGTGACGACAACAGACTTTTCATGTAAATTATCGGCATCACGTCACAAATCTTAAGCGGCCAGCGAACGTAGTTTGGTTGTTTTTTTCATTTACTTCGATACTGGGGAAAAGTTATTTGACACTTGGCAGGCAAAATGAGTTTACATTTATCATCAGAATGAGACGAAATTTGTGAACGGAAGCAGGCCTGTCCCAGTCCAATTTCATTATCGTCACGAGAGATTTTGTTTTTATTTCTGCGATGATTTTACTCCCGGATTCTACTGCCGTGAACCAGCTAGATGACAATTTGTTCTGCTCTGTACGTTAGCGTGACACATTGCCTTGAAGTTTAATTCGTCTCTATCACACGACAGGATAATCTTGAGGTACATCGGAGCGTTCTGATTGGTCCTTTCTTGGTCGGGATTTTGCCATATAGACCGTTTCTGTGGAAACGGCAATAACCCGTGATCAGCTGATCAGCTGATAAGGTCACATTGTTGAGCTACACGGACAAAATAACCCGCGACTGATAAAGCAAATTCACGCAATATTTGAATTTCCTTTGACTTTAGTTTACCATGACGAAGGCTAATTTTATCTCGAAATACCAAATGAAGAATTTCACTCTTAAAATTTTCCAGTCTGACTTTACACAGCATGATTTCGCCCCCAGAAGAGTCCTTGATAAAAAAGATAAATAGTCGTATTTAATTTTTTCATAGTTTTCAATGTCACACTGATTGAAAGAAGTCTTAATTGGTATGGTACAGTCACGTCTTAATTTTAAGTATCCAGCCTTAAGGTCACAAAAGATGTATTTACAGCTTCTTTTTCACATTGGAACAAGTTACTATTTTCAGAATATAAGTAATATACACAGGGAAAAAGAACGTCAGGTTTCTACTTGTGGCCCGTGAAATCAGACCCGTTTTGTGTTTCCCCCTGGGGGTACAAATTGCGGGTACAAAGAAAAAATACAATTGAGTAGGGCCTGGGCTCGTTACCAGTCTCACACCCTGTCAGCAGGTGTTACCGAATGTTGTGATAAAAGACAATGCACTTGCGACTGATCCAAGACTCCTCAGAAATAAACGACGCAGTTCCGTCGGGCGAAATCATAGGAATACATTGGCAGAATAAAACGACGACATCTTTCCAATGCTTCGGCGGAATCAATGTATGGTAAAATCCAACATCAGAAAAGGAACGCAAAAGTCCACTGTCAGAGCGAGGTAATAATTATTTTTTACTATCGTGAATTTTATGTGAATTGATCCCGTATATGTTATCAGCAAACACAAGAGGGTTCGCCGCCGAGAAAGTAAAATTGTAACCCGGCAACGCTTTCAAGACGACCGACGTCAAATTGTAAGACCGAAATATAAAATCGCCGACCAGATATTTTGGTTAGTGAATATTCTTAATTGCCGATCCCCTTCTCAAAATTTTAATATTTTAACTTTAACACGTAACTTTCGAACCAGGTTTATTTACACCGATTCGAGCTATTTTACTGTGCGAAGTCAACTGAAGCGGGAAAATTGGGGCACCGAAGGAAACGAATTTATACGTATTTGTACCACATTTTTTATTTAAATTTAAATTCTCAAAAAATAATCTTTTAAACTAGAAGAGATATATTCTTAGCAGACGAATGAGCGCGGGAAATTTGCATGTAGGGGACTACCACAGACAAGAAAACACAATTATATATTTTATATCAAGCGCAAATTACTGCAGCCTAGAAAAGTTGCTTCGTTTATACTCATATTTTCATATATACGGTCGCCTCTGAATTGTACTGTAATTGATTCTATACTTTGTTTCCGACAAATTAGTGTTTCTTTTTTCAACAGATGTCAGCCATTTTTGTTTATATGATTTTTCCTTCAGCTGAGCTATGTAAAGATCAATCACCATGTATAAGTGCTTAGAAAAATTAAGGAAAAGACTTCAGAAGAGAAATATTTTTATTGTGTTGGACTTGCCTTGCGAAAGAAAGATCGAAGTATCACGTTTAATTAAAATTCTGTAAGTTTCCTCTCGACATTTTTCAAGTTAGTCGTTTGTAATCCGTGGCAATCCTCTCCATCCTTAATCATCCTTGTTCCTTTATGGTTTATTACTAGCTCTTTGGTGTTTTTCTCTCTTAGTTCAACTATTATTTTAAAGTTTCCTTTAATATAAAGGTAATAAATATCCCAAGATACCTTGACTAGCTCCTATAACTGTTTCTCCAATATACTATCAGCGTATTCAATTTTAGGCTAAGATGAGTCATTAAATTTTCAGCTATCTTTCAAAATTAGTACCGGCGGCATTTGCGAACAAGTGATTTTAATTTGCTACGGAGCAGCCATTTTATTTTCGAGAGGAAATGAAATTTATTTCCGCGCGAGGAAATGAATTTATTTCCGCGAGGAAATTCGCGAGTGGCGAATTAAATAAGCCAATCAGCGAGTGAGCTGCAATAAGAAACTTGAGGTTTATTTTCGTCTAATCGGCGAAAATAAAATTGACTGGCGTACACAGACCCCCGGGAGTATGTGGTTTTGTGGTTTAATTCGAACCATTGACCTTCAAAATTTTGCGCTAATGAGCTTGTCTTCAAGCGATTTACCTCTTCGGTATGTTATAAAGGTCGTGGTGTTTTGCAAATTTGTTTTCAGCAGTGGCTGTGACCCGGTTTAAATGAGACTCCATTTTTGTATCCACTTTTGAAAGCGCACAAGAGCAGTCGGTGCGACTTTAAACAGCGCTAATTTCCGCTCGCTAAGTTTCTAGTGGCGTTACAATGGCGTTACTGTAAAATTGTCTACATTCGCTTTTGCTTTATAATGAATATCGTTCGATTCTCAAGCTGATAGCCAAAATTAAACGATGGCTCAAGCTTTGCACTGAAATAAACAGGCGATCCAAGAAAAAACATACAAACACAGCCCAGTGAATAGGAATCATGTACTGGTCCTACGGTGGTGGGTGGGGGGGGGGGGGTGGACTCGCATGTAAAAAGGACGGGGGTGCTCGTCGGAAATTTTGAGAAGAACCTTTAAGAGGCACCAAGATCCCGTTTTGTGGGTGTGGATTGGCACTTTTTTCTCCCCTAAAAGATACCAATTCTTACAAAACACATCTCCTGTCATATTTTAACGACTCAATACCCTAAAAGGTACCATAAAAGCTTCCGCTGTGGACGTTTTGAAGCTCAACACCCTTACAGGTACCAAAAACCGCTTTTTGAACTCCTAAAAGGTACGAGGAGCACCCCGTCCATTTTATATGTGAGTCCCCCCCCCCCGCCCCCCTTCGGGGGTACTGGTCTGTATTCTTGTCTAAAGCGCACGCGCTCTACGTGTTCAACAGAGGTCAGGTGATATACGCGGCCCCTCTGAAAAAATCACGCGAGTTCCCCGACTGTCGTTAGCTCCCGTTACAATGATTTTGAGTTTAAGGCTGCTTTTAATTGCCCGCAAACGATGTGAAGACTGGTTGGATTTGCACTCTTTTGCAGACTATTAATCCTTCTCTCTGATATGGGTAAACAGACAAAGAAGTAATAGATTTAAGTTTCTATGTCAACAGATGTCAGAGAGATGGGGTCATTTCCGTGAGGTCTAGAGAACGTAATAGGCAAAAAGCGTCTAAATTTAAATTAAAAAATTGAAAGACAGTAGTGACGATAGGAAAAAAGTCACAAAATCAGTTGATCGTGTATTCGTATAAAGCACAATAGTTTGAGATGTCGGGGATCGAAATAGCCGATAGTAAGTATTCTCGCGTAGTTATACTTTTTCAGTCAGCAAGGGTTTTGAGATAACGGAGTTTGAGAAAGTGAGGTTTCTCCTGTACGTTATCAACAAGCATTTTACCGGGACCCGTTTAGGGAACTGACTATAATAGCAAGATGTTGTTATTTCAAAGCCAAATTCAGAAGTGCCTGTCTTAAAAGCCCGCGCTCGAATTTCCAGCGGGACATAATCAAGGGAAAGTGAGGGGACAGAGAGTAACATTGAGGGCGCTGGCTGGGATAAGACGATTCGTTATTGTTAGTTTTTTATAAGCACCCCATCATAGACGTGTTTCTCACCTGACTATAATTCCAGAGTAGTTTCTATTCACTTCATTCAGTTCAGTACTGGACTTTTCACTAATTATACTGAATCAAAAAAAAAAAATGAACTAAAAAAATGCTAATATTAGCCTGCGAACAGGCTCCCGGCGAGGACGGAAAAAAATTTCGGCAAGCGCGAAACAGAAGAATTCAGAGAGCGAAGCGATCGGGGCGGGGACAGGGTTCCGGCTCACCGGGAGCCTGTTCGCAGGCTAATCGCAAAGATATATCACACCCTACAACCCCCCAACTCCAAAAGAATTCCTTTCCAACCCCCGATCGCTTTACAGGTACTTTAAAGATGCTATTCAGATCGATTTGAAGCTGCTAATAAAATTCATCTAGTCAAAACAAATGTAGACAACGCAGCAATGTCTCAGTGCATGTATAAAACCGAGAGGAGCATAAAATGTGAAACATGAACCTCTCTTAGTCCAACATGCGGGGTGCAATGTTTAACACCTTCGCAAATTTATCTTTGCAATTACTTTGTAGGTTACGCAAGCATTGCCTAATTGTATGAACATTTGTGATATAAACGATCAATGCAAGGCTTACCCTGTTCAAACTGCAGCGGAGACATGGTTGGACACAGCGAACCACAGCGACCTGTTTCGGTGAGTTTTTACACGGTCTTTTATTTTTGATATCAACACTGCAGTGATGATGTGCCTAAAACATTTCACACCTCGAGACGGTTTTTTGGTGTTGTTGTTGTTGTTTTCTTTCACGTTTTCGAGACGTTGAGTTCTCAAGAACTGCTTAATTGGCCTCGTTTTTCAAACGTTACATCTCGATATATAGACTCCAGTGAGGAAAAAGCTAAATGTCTTAGATTTTCCAGTAAACATTTGGACTTCGACTCAATGTTATTTGTCAGGAGGCGTTACCAACGTCGTTCCTTCGACGGCATTCCTTTGACTTGGTTAAAATCTTGTTCTCATCAAAGTTACTCGACTCTAAACATTAATCACAAAAGACGCAAAATTCTTGTTAGACCACTTGAGAATGAAAACTTCCTTAAAAACTCTGTTTGCCTTTTCTCGTGACCAGGGGTCACCGCAAATCCCACCCGAATGTACAAAGACCAACGTCGTGAATGGACGTCATGCGAAATGTAACATGATATTTCAGAACTTAAGTTCGATATCGCTGATTCTCTTCTGATGTAAACGGCATTGCCGTTGGACGTGCGCTGCTAAAGTGAAAAACAAACATTGCTACCGCTCAGCGAAGAATCATTGCTCATGTAAAAATACAAAGAAGTACAGTACCATCAACTTTGTAGCGTGAATGTTCCGTTGCATGCTGTACTAAATTCTTGCGTCATTCTCCCCACCACTGGGCACACCCGCTAACTCTGTTTGGTTTCCACTTGCTACATCCTCAGGGTGCCAGGGTCAAAATTTCAAGCGTGGTTGCCGGTTTCGGTCAAGCCTTTTTATTGTGACCCGCGGGAAAAGCGGTCTCTTGCCGACCGGGACGACCTCAGTGAAATAACCCGCTACACGCAAGAACAAACCTCTGGCATCCAGGGGAGCCCGTTGCAGGCTTGGTTCAAATTTTGTTAAACATACAGAAGGGCGACATAAGCTGGAAAGACCACTAAATAAGATGTTCTGCTATCATGCAATGGCTTATACGTATTTCAGAAGAAGTGTAGAGCTTCACGGAACAAACGTGTATTTGACATTGATGGGCATACATCTCGCTTTAGAAGTGTTCTCCATCAGGTTTGAAAGAGAGGCCCATCTGCTGTGTAAGGACTGTAAGATGAGGATGAGAGGGACTGGGTACGGCATCTCAGACTAACAATTTGGTCAACTGTAATGCTGAGCAAAACACCAAACCCTAAGCAACCAAGCTATCATTTTTTGGGTTTCCTATGATGACGTTTCGGAAATCATCGTGAAACAGACGATGACGTTCCTTCTGAACTGATTTCTGTTATGGATAAGTTGGTTGTCCTGTGTGATTATTGTCACGTGATCTTGAGGTTCACGTGTTGTGTAAATGTACTTCAATAAACTCTTGAAGTTGAAGCCTGTAGACGCGTGTTTTCTCATACTCATAACAATTTCAATCTATGCAGTAGAATCAAAACCTGATTTTAGTACTGCAGGCTTATTCTTGTTTAGTGTCCCTTAGTCCGCCAGGGCTAAACACTTTCACACTTTTAAAGGTTCTTATTCTTATTCGTGGTATATATGTAAGTCAAACCCGCAAACATACCATTTTGACTTTTGTCTCTGTCCCAGTCCCTTCCGCGGGTGATACCTCTCAATGTAGGTGGATATAGCTTTGTGACTACTCTGTCGACGCTGACCAAAGACAAAGACTCCATGTTGGCAGCCATGTTTAGCGGACGTCATGAGCTGGACACGGACAGCGAGGGGAGGTACTTCATTGATCGCGATGGAACCTACTTCAAGTACATACTGAACTATCTTCGAGACAGAAAGCAGTTACCGTCAGCCGATATAGCACTTGAGGTAAGAACTAGACCTGAATATAATGATGATTACGTGAAACTACCAGTGTTACCTCAAGTCCCTTCCCCATTTTTTTTTTTTTTTGGGGGGGGGGGGGGGGCGGATATTTCGGATTCAGGCAGTTTCCGAGTAATAGAGGAAAATTAAACAGCATACATGATGATTCAAACTGACCATAACAATGAAATCAATATTCCACACTGAATATTGCTAATGTGGTTTCAAAGAATTGTCTTTTTTTTTCTGCTCTTCGCCCCTAACCCGTTCCACACCCAGACTGCACGAAAACTATTGTTGAGAATGTCACTATGTCTGTTGCCCTGAGCATAGTGTCAATTGCATATTATTGCAGGTTTACAAAGAAGCGCAATTCTACCAAATAGAAGGATTGATCGGAACACTAGAACGTTTCTCCAACGTCTTCGCGCACAAACTGGAAGATGCAAGGAAATCGAAGCTCGGGAGTGATTTCGAAAAGTGGCAACAACAAATAATCACGTGCGCACAGAGCAAAAGCCTGCAAAACCTGACATCCACCAGCAAGGTGAGCTTGCTGTCACTAGAGGACCACAAGAAAATCATGGAGTGCGGAGACTGCGTGGGCCCGCATGCGCACAACCTCGTGGTCTCCAAACCGGCTAAACAGGGCGTGATTCATCATCAGGAGACATTTGATTACGTGCAACGACGGTTTAAAGAAACAGATTTGGTCATTTGCATTTTGACAAATGCCGAGATGAAAATGTTCATCAGCATGACGGAGGCAGATTTGAAGAACAGTGGCTACTGCTGTAGTTTCCGCGAAGAGAAAATCCGCTGTAAGAATATCAAGCTGCATTATGGGATCGGAAAGGAAGAGTGTCGCTTTAACGTGACAGAACATGTGGTCGAGTTTGAATGGTAATTTGAAATGACGCCATTGGCGACAAATTAAATGTGTAGACTGTTTATAGTCCCCTGTTTCACCGCGAGTTTCGTTTCGACGTCTTTCACATGGCGAGTGCAACCAGGGGTGAATATTAATTCTACCAAGGGGGTGAGGCAGGTTTAAGATAGGCCCGAAAAATACGCCCCTACCCCTTCCCCCTATGCTCTCTACCCTGACGCCCACCCCTCGGTAAATTTACTACTGAACTCTCCCAGGTTGTTCTCGTCATACGAAAGCAAGAGAAAGGAATTTTATAGTCTAACGGAAATATTATAAGGTATAGCTGGAAATAGTGAATTGTTAGTTACTTTTTACATTAAATCCAACTATTCAGATATTAATTCTCCTAACAATATCAATAGAATGTCGAGCTGACAGGTTATGAGAATACACAAAATCATCAACTATGGATAACAGAGACCTTTATACATCCGATTACGAGATTTAAGAACACGCTAGCCGGCAAAATGTCATTGGTTCACATGCGTGCAGGGTTACCATGTTTTCCTGCCAAAACGACACTGTTACACATGCGCGTAGAGTCCCGGCAAAAATAATGTTGGCTTTAATATAGCGCGGACACTTATCATGTTTGTCCTGCAACAATTGTTTCAAACGCGCGAAAGGGTAACAAGTCTTTTCCCGCCAAAATGGCACTGCTCCACACGCGCGTACGTTTTTACCATTACAGTCGAACCTCGATTATCCGTCCCTAGATTATCCAGATTTCTCGATTATCCGGACATTTTCTCTGGTCCCAATTTTGTCATGAATATTTATTGGTTATGATCAAGATCCGTAGCAATATTCTTTTTAAAACTATAGCATTGAAAAGTGCAGTCGAAAACGAGTTTGTTTTGCTTTTAAAGAGCAAAAGCAGCTAATGAAGAACACTCGAATGAGTTCTGACTAGCCAAGAGTTGAGCGGTTCAAGATACAAAGTAGACCATATTGTTTTCCAAACGATTTGTAAAAGTGTTGTTTCACGATTAAATATTGCTTTACTTAAACAGTTTTGTTCGTCATTGACAATCATATTTTCGATTATCCGGACCCTCGATTATCCGGAGTATTTGGTCTAGTCCCAACGAGTCCAAATAATCGAGGTTCGACTGTAGTAGATAACATACAATACTTGCAAAAAATTTCGGACGTTAAAATTTCTATTGTATCTTTTGTCTTCGTGAACTACATACTCAGAGACAGTACGAGAGAAAGTTTAAACAACACGAATTCGTATGTACACAAAGTACGATTTTATTATACAGTCATTCACTACCGTTGATGGTGTTTTGTGAGGAAGAAAGAAAATAGGGAGATAGTATAGTTAATGAACTTACATATAAGAGTAAGTTATCAAAATAATTTATTAGTATATTTCAGAGATAAAGTATTGTCTTTGCACAGAAAGAGTAAAGATATATGATACATTTAAACATCAAAGTTGTAAATTAAAAATATAATAGATATATTTATTTGGTTGCCCAGATTGATGTCGTTGTCAATTCAAAACTATTTTAAAATATTATTATATGTGTCATAGATACTCTTTAGAACAGAACGTCGAAAATAAAATGGATTTAATGTGCTGCTGCTAATTTATTGTATTTGTACCTAAACGTACTTAAAACAGCTAGTAAGCAGTATCCTTGACTTGGCGTGAGAGAATAAACGGTACCGTTATTTATCCGCAGTCACTATCTGTTCCGAGAAGAAAACAGTTGTGAGAGGGAAGCTACAAGAAGACTCAAAAGTTTGAAAAAGAGATGAAATATTACACCAGTGCTACCTTTTAACCCTCTTTTGCATTTTCCTTACTTTAGAGATTGCTTGGAATTGTGAAAAAAGAATATCTAAACCAAAATTTTTCCCTTGGTTATGCTAACAGTGTTGGGTAATGGCTGGCACCCCTTACTGGCCTTACGAGTTTCCCATCCAGTTATCTACAAATTTATGCTTTCAGTTCAGTTTCTGTTTCTCGCAATCTCGTTCCCAGAGTCTTCGTTCCCCTTGACCAGCGGTCGAGAAACGACATCTCTGAGAGCAACCATTTCGGGCATGCGCCATAGATGCAGACTGCGCAGTGAAACCGGATGGGCAGAATCACCAGAATTCGGTTATTTCAAAATGGTTGCTCCCAGAGCTCTCGTTTTCCAACCGCTGGTCAAGGGGAACGAAGACTCTAGGAACGAGATTGTGTTTCTCGTGGAAGCTATGTTCAATGGACATGCTCAAACTTAAATCAGTTCGTTTTTCAAGGCGGATGTTCAGAGAAATATCTCTGAAATATTTGTACAAAAGGTCGCTTTGTTTTGAATTTATCTGCAAAGCTATCAAATATTATAGTATACTAGTCTGTTCAAACCATTCAGTTCTTTTCAGTTGAACAATGAATTTTGAACGAGAACTGAACGCTTGAACGAAAACGTTTAACTTTAAAATTGCTGTCATCGCTTGGGAATATTTTCAGATAAACACCCCGCGTTTTGGCTGCCGGCGTTACATGCCGTACTTGATACTAAATAGGCGCAAACGAAAAAATAACGGACAGCAATTCATGACACTTTGTCGTTGTAATTTTGCGAGCGACAAGATTACTTTCAAATCGAAAGATTAAGGTTTACTTTGGTGAAGAAGCCCACCAAAGAGGTAAGGAACATAGACGACCGGTTTTCCTGCAGGTCATCAAGCTTGAAAAATTTACTCTTAGTTAAGATTTGCTCTGAGCATCCGCAAGGTCCTTGGAATGTTAAAGCATCTTCGCCGACCGGGACTTATCCAAAGAAAGCCGAGCGCAGCACGACATATCACGAAGATTATCATATTCGTCGGAAAAAGTTCGGGACATCGTGTAAAACAAACTTTTATATGTATAACTGAGAACAAAACAAGAGCGCGATATTTTAGTTGTTATTCACACTGTCGGTTACATCTTAGTTTCTTGCCCGCTTGTAACATGTTTTTTCTCTTTCCCTTTCTTTGCTTTTGAGCTCGTCTTCCTCAGTGATCTCAGTAAGACATAATTTATATACTTTGTGTAGTGGTGGGACACGAAGGGAATGTAATACGCTCTGAAAAGTCGGTGAGATCTGAAAAGAAAACAACAAGCAGCTTTGTTTTAGACCAATAATGCGTGACACAAGACAGATACTGCACTTGGAAAGTGTTTCAGGTTTGAGGGCCCATATTAACCTCGTTCCCAGGAGGATGAGAGATCCTGGGAACGAGGTTGCGCACACATCTCGTTTGATTGTAGATCAGGAACCACAGTTATTGGCCTTAAAAATTAATTAATTTTGAAGCTGGACAATTTTTTTGGCCGAGAACGCAGCACAGCATTTCTGTAGAAATAACAGGGACTTTGTATCCTGCATTATCAAGTGACCATTGTCTCCTCAATTTAAAAATCACAACCACCATTTTAAACCGGCGACAAGGGAGAACCCGGTAGATTGGTAGGACGGTCGAATGTGACGTAAGCCTGGCGGCAACAAGATGACGTCGCACCGAAAGTCTCCATTGAAACAACAAAAAAGCGAAAGATACCCGGGGAAAAAAGTGAAGATTAAATGGAAGGAAACGTTCTTAGAATACTGATGAAGCTCTAGCCCGCACACAGTCAGCGGGACAAGCGCCCCTTTCGCTAAATTGCCCTTAAAGCAACCCGATTGTTTTCCATGCCCTCAACCAATCAGAACAATGCACGAAAATTCGAAATCACAGCGAGCACATACACGTCAGCTTGTGGTAATCTGGTTGCTAAGCAACCTCTTTCACGAAAATCGCGGTCTCAGAAAAAGAGAGGCGAGGCTTTAAACTAAATAAAGCAGCGCATTACGTACCTTTCTGCATCTAGAAACGGCTTTTTAAGCACCACTTCCCAGTCTTTCGTTCGTTTAACAAAGTTTGGTTCACGTTCGGTTTCTCTCTGTGTCTCTAAATCCACAAGGAAGTCGCATTTTGTGATAGATATCTGTTGCAACAAAGTAACACACTTGTTGAATTAACGATCTTTACCAATTTTCACCAAATGAAGGAAAACAAGTTAATCATGTCGTACTTATAGTACAAAGTAGGCCTCTGCGGCTTGAATAAATATGACAAAACCTAATACATTAGAGTCTTTACAGTTGGTATTTTGTGCTGAATCCTTCATTAGGTCGATAAAACCTGATGAAGAGTTTAAGACTGAAGTGTAATAAATTAATTTGACACATTCACGACTTTAATAAATAATAAACAGAGTATAAGTTTTGCGTGCAAAGTACTTACATATCTTGTAGTCTCTTCTTTATTCATGTCGTTCATGTGTGTAGGAATAATTCTTGTGGCATTGCTTCCTTCACTGTAAGGCTTTGGTAACTGACCACGAAACTCAGAACGAATAAACTGCAGGTACCATCTAGGGTAAAGTACAACGACAATCGTAAGAATTCCTGAAATTTCTGACGATTGAGTAACGAGGTTGACGAATTAGTCAGAAATTATTATTCTGACAGCACGATGGAGGGGCTCGCGAGGTCTCATGGGACGCTTAGGGAAAATTTCAGCATTTAGCGGGAGATTTAGGTCTTTCTAGGTTAGTCAGTCTTCGTGTTCGTCCTCTTTCTTATTATTATCAAGCCTTTGTTATAACAGCTGCTATGTATAATTGAAAATATTCTACGTTACTGTTTTTGTACCCCGTCCTCAGCGTCTCATGCTGCTGCATTACATGAGGAATACGGTTTTTACTATTGAACAAAGCTTACTGAGTACCGCACGCCACCGAAGGGAAGTGCTTTTACACAGAATAATGGTGCTTTTATAGCTAGACACGACTATGGGTGTAACCAATAGAAAGCTGCCATGATGCAGATCATATTGTGATAAGGCTAGACAGTCTTTCGCAACACTTGGTACAATAAAGCATTCAAGGATCTCTCACTCGATCTCTGCGGGTGCCAAACATAATTTAACAGCGCTCTAACATAGTTAAATACAATAGCTAACTGTTTCCGAAGTTTGCACCTCACGCTCCATTAACTGCGTTTTAGTGCTTGCGCCGTAAAGCTTTCATCACAGTATTGTTTGGCCACAGCTAAAGGGTGATTTTCTTAGTGGTTTTTCGTATCTGGCCTAGCACAAGTTCTAATTGCTAGAACCAATAATTATCATTTGCAAGGATACAGATTATGTTGTAAGATAGAATACATCTATATCAGATAACTGACTGACCCATTCTCAATAAACTATTCACATTGAATGTCTCGTATTAGTGTAGTCAGAATCTTAAATATTCGGTCAGGCTGGAGACTGGCAACCATTACGTGCAACCGCCTACGTGTTCGAAATAGGGCCGCTCGACTCCATTAGACCGCCAAGCCCACTCTATTGTTGAGGGTCTTCTGGGCGTTTTCGGAATACGGGATATTTGGGTAAAAACCTTAATGGGATAAAGGATACTTTGGAGGAAAATTATTGGGATATGAGATATTTATATCACATAAAACGGGAGCACACGTAGGGATACAGGATAGGAATACAGGTGGTACATGTAGGGATGTAGGGGTACGGGATATTTGGGCCAAAAAAGGGATGTGGGACACTCGGATCCTCCCCCCTCGTAATGGGGCCATAATGTTAAAAAATCAGAATAAATCCTAACGGACCATCCTTATGGCACTTCTGTTTTTGTTCATTTGTATTTTAAATGAGTTTTATTAAATTGAAATAAATAAATAAAATAAATAACGGATGTCTTTGATTAAACAACAGTTAATACCTGTCTGAAGGTAAGAAGAAGCTGCTTGGAAATCTGTACCACTCCTTTCCAACACACAAGTTGATTTCTTTGTCAGAGGGGAGGGGCTGCTCAAGCTTTGACGACATGTGGTTCAGCTCGATGTACAAATCGAGGGGAGCATGGTAGCCTAGGCAACCAACATAATCAACAAGGTTACAATGCCTCATAAACTACCTGAACTACCTCCACTTTAGTGTTCAAATAAGGCCCTTTGCAGCTAGGCCATCACGTGACTCACTTTCATAAAATTATGGGCTATAAATTAAAGAATGCCAGAAATAGAAAATGTATGTTGAAAATACCAAAATGGCCACGTTTGAGGCCACAGGCGTTGAAGAATGATATTTTATGACGGTTTAAATGTTAAATAAAATTAAGAAGTTTTATATGAAAAAAAGTTGTTTGAGGGCAAGACCTTGCTCTCCAGCAACATTTTTCATAGATCCTCTAAATTTTCCAAAAATTCAAACTGACGTGTAAACGTACTCTTTGATGCCATGGGACTCAAACTCTGCAATTTTGCTGTTTTCGATAGGCTCTTTCCATTTCTGGCATTTTTAAAGTTATAACCCATAATAGGAAAAAATTAGTAAAAATTAAGTCACGTGACCCCAGATGCAAAGGGCCTATCCATGCAGGATTCAGCAAGGATAGTACTTAAGAAAATCCTTTGATCTTTTGAATCTAGAGATCTGAGATTTTCGTTTCTCTTGTTGTTGTTGTTGTTGGTTGAAAACATATTCAGTGGAATCACGCAGGCAGTTTGAGAAATCGGGGGTAAAATTACAGTGTTCGACTGAGGAGAGGAAACGACTCTTGCTTCAAGAGAAATAAAATCGTAAAAATCTATGCTAATTAAGATCAGATATCCAAACACCGTCACGGTCATGATTTCCTTTGTTTAAACTTGATGAATTACTAATGAGTTTGAGAAAGACACATGACAGTTGCATCTCACCATAGTATAATGCGCTTGATCTTGATAAAGCCAACAGCGAGAAAATAACACTGATAAAAACTGCAAACCACGTTGAAGAGGCTGAGTAATGATGCCTACTGTGACTGAAGAACATGCTATGGAACAGTTTCTGTGGAGAACATCGATAAATCATTCAGTTCATAACGAATGAATGAATGACAACTTAATAATAAATAGTAAATAATAAATCTGTACACTGACTGATTAATCACGTATTTAACAAATCTTGAGCTCAGAATTCCCCGAGACCATAATAATTTCGAGATTTCTATCGAGTGATAGCTGATGAGGGCGCAGACCAAACCAAATATACCGTTGTATACTATTGTGTACCGTTGCTTGAAGTTTTTTTTATAAACAAGTTTAATCCTTACAGTTTACCTGCCTGTGAAAACCAATTGCCTTCCTAGTGAAATCGTTCATGAAGCCCCCGCATTCATACCTGTGGCTTACATACCTGTACTTCTGTCAGAGTTACAGCTCCACATAAACAGATGAATGGGTAAATAGGGAACAAAAATCTCTCCTCCTAAGACAAAAAGACAGACACAATGATGAGCAGCTGACTTCTTGTACGAAATCAGCAGCTACAATGCAAAATTCATTCATTCACATGCATTCACAGCTAACGACCCCATGCAATAAATCTTCTACAGAAATTTCTGCAACTACATGTATCTGTCAATGCCTAGTTTTTGTTCATGGCAATGTTACGTGGTAGGACTGGGTACTGGAGTTGCATACATACATGTATAACATACCGTACTTAGGTATATAAACTTTTTCCTGGAGCAGTTAAACAAATTGGCATATTTGTTGTTTTGTTGTTTTCATTGTTGAACAATAGAGCAGTTCTCAATTGAGTGTCGTAAAGCCAACACAAAAACAATAGCATTACTTTACTCTCACTGGCCAACCACAAATTACACAGACAATTTAACTGAAGTTGCCGGTAACCAGTCAAAACTTAAACCAAATACATGAAGCTGAATATGCCAAGACAAGCTTTTAGCCAGATGATTTCCAGGCATCCTGTGGATGGCCACTTTCTAAAGAAAATTGTTTTATTTTTCATATGTTGCCTTATAAATTGCTCCTTTGAGCAGGCCCTATAGCACATGTTGGACGGCCACTTTTCAAATTCTGGCTCAAAGCCTGTGCCAAGAGCAGGAAAACGTGTACAACTCGATCAAGAATTTGGTTTTACTTCTGATAGGACAACAAAATGGTATGAGATTTTGAAGTCGATTGTGTGACATGGCATAGTAACGCAAAACAAAAGCAAATGCAACAAGTTTACTTTCAACACTCAAGTGAAATCTGCCCTGTTGGATTAGGAACCAGTATCAGACATGGAAAGTGTCCCCCATGGCTGACACTAATTCAGACACACCCATTTCAATAAGGAATAGACAAGGCAGGAGACGTCATACACTTTGTTCCTCTGTGGTGTTATTTTTTAAAATACACAACAGAATGCAAGAAGTCAGGTAGCCGATGCTGTAAAATTTAATACTTAGCTCTTACTAACCGAGCAGGAGGTCTGTATGGGAGAATCTTGACCGAGGTCATGAGTACAGAGCGAACGCAGTGAGGTCTGTACACATGACCAAGGTCAAGATTCTCCCATACAGACCGACTTAGCTCGGTTAATAAGATGTTTATTATATGGCAAAGAAGAAAACTTTAATTCGTTTGATGTAACTGGTTTGCTGACATTTTGCTTGCAAACGGAGATGAGCTTAACTTAAACCTGCCGAAATTTGCTCGTCCTCTGTACTTTTTTTTGCCATCAGGATTTTTGGCACTTCCATAAATGATTGAGAAGAAAATAAAAGAAAACGGTGAACATTTTTGATTTGCTACTTTTTCAACGCAAAATGAAACCCATCTAGATGCCGGTCTAAATGGGAAAATCTAGACCGCGCTTGATATCGATTTCAGCCAATCAAATTTGTGAATTTGGCAGTTTCCAGTCCTTGTGAGACACAGCCATATAATAATCTAAATGAAAGACCATCACAGTTAAATTAAATACACCACCTTTAATTTAAGTAGTTATGATAAAGCCTGAAAACAATGGACCTTTGCAGGGATACAACAGCCATTATGAATTCTGTTGTTTCAAATAGCTATTATGGGATGCTCAGGGGGAAATACATACTAAGTTGCCTCCTGAGCATCCCATAAAAGCTATTGGAAACAATAGAATTCAAAATGACTGCTATATCGCTGAAAAGGTCCATTCAGGCTTAAAAGGGATTCAAACCCATGACCCTGTAATACAGCAGACTTTTTCTGATTCTGTGTATGTATTTAGTCTTCTCTAGGCAAAAATTGCTCAAAATCATCGATTACAATTTGGTTTCCTTCAGCAATAAGCCAATTTCGTATTCTAGGTATTGAACTGGAACTAGCTTGCATTGAAGGCTCATGTGGGGAAATGTCATAAAAAAGATATTAATGCAATTTGCATTTGAAAAGACTCCCCTGATTAGCCTCAGTTACAAGGTGAAGAACTTTATCAAGTGAGTAGACCAGTTTCGTATTCTAGGTATTGAACCGGAACTAGCTTGCATTGAAGGCTCATGTGGGGAAATGTCATAAAAAGAGATTAATGTCATTTGCATTTGAAAAGACTCCCTGCATTAGCCTCAGTTACAAGCTAGTTCAGTCCAATATTAAGAATACAAAACTGGTCTATTCACTTGATAAAGTTCTTCACCTTGTTGTCCCAGTAGCATTTCGTAAAAACGTGAAGTAATTTTAGTCATAATTTTAGCACTAGTTTGACCAGTCTCTCAGACTGACACACACCTACATCATCTATCTGTCAGAGAGAGTGGGCCAGAAAGAGAGAGGGCAGAGAGAGGGCAAGTACTGGACTATCAAACAAGTATAGTAATACTGCACCTTGTGAGGCCTTGTGAAGAAAATTAAAATCCAGATGTACATTCCTGATAATGACAACCACACAGGCAACACTGAGGAGGGGACTAAATATCGAATGCAAGAAACTAATTAGCATTATGACGGAAATATCGAACATGAAGTTCTGGCCCCCAAATTGATGAATCAAATAGAACATAACAAAAAATGAAGTATTCATTTCAAGAATGGAACAATGAGGCATAAACTAACTTATTTCTAGTAGTGAAGTCATTTGTTGTCAAGAGGAATGCTTGACCAAGTTTTGACCCTCGCGTAGAGTTTATTGAGTTAAGGAATTATTTTTCTAGAGTTACAGTACTGTAAGTACATGTAGCTTATTTTTAAAGAATAACTTTCAACTTAATTTGCAGGGGTTCCATTACCAGCACTAGGGCAACTGGTTTTCACAGGTAGGCCAAACTTTTTGAACTGAACTTCTTTTATTATAAGAAAAACTGTCCTCTAGATGGTCAAACAAGGCAAGCAAAATCCACCTCACAGCTGGTCAATTTGCCCAGTGCCCGGCCCTTAATGAAACCCCTGAATTTGTTGATTTTCCTTTTTTTTTCAAATTCACCTACATTTTTTTTCCTGTGTCTGTGTTGTCACCAGCTTTACAAACATCTGCCACAAGTAAAATGTAGCAAAATTTAGACATTTTTAATTTATAGTTTATCAAGTTCATCCGTAAAACTGTTGTCTTCAAGTTCCCATGAGAAACTATTTTTGGTGTTATTTCAGGCAACTATTTATAACTTTTAATAGCTTTTAGAAAATGCAAAAAAGACTGTAAAATACTGAAAATCATTCTTGCATAAGGTTTATGCCCACTAAAAACTGAAATTGCTTGATTTCCTATCGGATTTCATATTAAGCATTTATTAAATAAATCATTTTGCAGAGAGACAGAAACTCAATGGCACAAACTGTCTTTCAAAGCCTAAATCAGTCTTGATATAACTGCAGCCTGCATTGCTCACAAAATTTACCACTTGTATCCTAGGGTTCATGTAATATAACTTTCCATTTGCAATAATGGCTCGGGTGTTTTTGATCGTACATTCAGTCATTGATAATACTTACGCAAGCTGGCAGAGCAAGGAGTGCCATGGGAAATACAAGGTTGAAGTTTAAAAACCCATTCAGGAAGTAAAATGTCCATGGTTCTACACCTGTGGTATAAAATGCTAAAATATCAGTGTGTGCTCTACATACGTACATGTAGCAATCATAGTGGTGATAGCTTATCACTTTTTGTATTTGCTTGTTTTGTCTCTTGTATAAAATTACATGTAATTTAATTCAAGGGATATCTGTAATTTAAGTGTAACTGCAGGGCAAAAAAAAAAAAAAAAACAGGAGGCCTCATGGTTGGCGTGCTTGTCTCCGGATCGAGTGATCCAGGTTTGAACCCTGGCTGGGGACGTTGTGCTGTGTTCTTAGGCAAGACACTTTGCTCTCAGTGCCTCTCTCTACCCAGGTGTATAAATGGGTACCAGCGAACTTATTGCAAAAGGTGACCCTGCGATGAACTGGCATCCCATGGAGGGGGGAGTAGAAATACTCCTAGTCGCTTCATGCTACGGAAATCGGGATAAGCTCCAGCCTGATGGGTCACTTGGCTTGAATTCAGACTCAACCATTTTCCCTGCAGGGCAAAAAACTTTTCCCCATCTGCATGTCTGAGACAGGTTGACCAAAACTTTTTGCAAGTAATGTAGTTAAAGCAAGGTCCTGACTGAGCAAAGTGTCTTGTGGAACTGATCAGACTTTCACTTAAAGCTCTAAATCCACTAAACCTTCAGTCAGACAGGTCTTCCCTAATTTCTTTTTAAATTTAAATAACCCTTGATATAAAATTCACGAAAGAGTGCTAATGAGCTTCCTTTGTGATGTTAAAAATACCTCTGGAAACTGTTCCAAATATCAGACTGCACTACACACTACAGTATGTAAATCAATTCATGATAATTTGTCAACATTTACTTTAGGGCCTTTCTTGAAAAAGAAAACGTTTCTACAACATGTGCATATAGCTGAGTGTGTAAATGTGAAACCTTGTTTTAGCCTCACCATAGAGACTTGGACCTCCTTTTCCAAACACATTGTACAAGACTATACCCAGAGGAGCAATCACTGTCTTGCCATAGAAAAAAGAATCTATATAAACTAGTGGACCCTGAAAAGAACAAAAGAAGAAATTTGGTTACAACAATTTTTAGTGTTACTGAATTTATTGCACAGAATTATACAATTTATTCAGTGCTATAGTTTTGGAATTAATTTAGAAAAGATGCCCATGAACATTGAGCATTGAGCATTGCACAAAACTAGCGTGTGAGCAAGCTCACATTTGGATCACATTACATTAAGTGGCGAGGCTGTGAAAAAGATCCCTTTCAGTTCTGCCCCAGATTCATTGCAGGCTCATTCTTGCAGCTATATACCACTGATGTGTGTGATCTCAAATGTGGGAAACATATAGGTGCTGATTACAACCTCATATTACTGAATAAATGACAACCGTAACTATGGTAACCTTGACCATGATAGCATGTAAAAAGTAATAAATCAAAAAATGAGAAAAATTTCCTGTTTCTATAAGTTCTAGTAATAAATCTTCTAGACAGACAAGTGTTCTATCACAAATGCCATTCTCTGATTGGTTGCACCACTCACTATCTATTCTGTTGTAGATAGTGAGTAGCTTAACAGTATGCAGTTGTTAATGAAGTGTCTGTGAAGAGGATTTAGATAAAGTTTTCAACAACTAGTAGATTTAGACTAAAACAATTAGATTTTTGCTCTCAATTTGTATGCATGATTCATATCTTGGGCTCATAATCTAATTGTTGAATAGGAACAAAAAATAATGGAAGTTTGGGAGAATTAGAAATGCTGTGTCATTGGAAACATGAGTGAATCAGTATTTATAACTCCTAGAATCATGAAGAAAACGTACTATTCTTATTTGTTTTCATATTGGAATAGAAAGCAAAATAGAAAGCACTTGTTTGCTACAATTTATCACAAAATAAACTCTGATTGGCCACAGAATCAGCAAGACAACTATTTACATTTGTTAAGGGTTTCCATCAGAGTTCTAGGACAGCCTTTTGCTTGCATTTCCCAACTCACTTACCAAAAATACTATAAGTGATATAAGGCATAATTGCACAAAATACATTATTCTTCTTTGACGAACTAAAATATCCCAAGCAATAGGAACCCTGAAAAAAAGCACAACAGCCAGAAATTATTTCGTTTAACATACCAAGTTAAGAGACAGTGCTGCTTTGCATTTTTCAGGCACTGACTTCAAGAAAGTTGAACTGTCTTGTGCATCACAGTAGAAATTTGACATGTTTGGAAATGTGATGACATGCTGCCTCAAGTACCTGAGATACATGTATATGTATTTGTTCAGTCAGAACAAAACTGAAGGAAAGAACAGAAACAAAAAATCACAAAAACCTGTGTTAACTAGATACCAATTTTCAAACAAGGTCACTGTAAGTTAGGATTTCTTCTCTTTAATCAATGATTAGAAATATTTCATATCAAATAAGTTTGAGAAATATATCTGACTCATGATTCAGAGGTAATTTAACAGCAACTAGAAATTCTATTCAAGCTGCTACAAATCTTTTCTTGCTTGCAATGAATTATGAACTTTAATTTATAAATATTTTCATATAAAATTTTTCACAGAAAACAAGTCAGCACAAAGATTTCAATTGACGCGAAGAGTCATCCATTATTACATAACAAGACACACTGTAATGATTCTATTTAGCGCTCTCCTTTCAATAAGCACTCCCTTTTGAATAAGCACCCCCCTTCGAATGTGTTTTTATTAATAAGCGCCCTTATTCCAATAAGCGCCCCCATTCTAAGAATTATAATATTACAGTGCTGCCAGAGTACAGTGTATGTATCAATGGAGGTTCATCTTTCTTAATTTGCTCACATACGTAAGGCTGCATTACAAAAACAGTCACTGTGGTCTTCGTCTGAGTTTCCCAACTATTCTGTCCATGTGAGTACAGAATTCCTTCAAACGAATGATCTCTTCTTCAAGTTTTGTTTCGAACATTCAGCTGTTTCTCAAAAAAGAAATAAACACCCTGTCCCAAATAAGTGCCCTGTCTTGAATAAACGCCCTTCCTTGCGATACCAAAAGTAAATAAGTGCCCTGGCACTAAACTGAATCATTACGGTAACTGTAAATTAACAATTCTCTAACTTCAACTACAACTAGTAAACTGTGAGTGAATTTATGAAACATCACATATTTGCACTGTGAGAGAGATATGTCAAGACAGAAGGGATCATTGCAGTTATGTATGAAACTTAAGCAGTCATGAAAATAAAACCTTAAAAGAAACCTCACTCAGGCTCAAGCCTGAATCCACCAATCTTAAGTCCAGCACTTTTTCCAAGCTTTATTTTTGCAACTGCTTGAGTTACACAGTCACATAACTGTGATGGTCTGCCATGTCATTATATACAGCTACACGACTGCAAAGTAAAAAAGATCGTCCTTACCCAAGAATTGCACTAAATGGCCAGCCAATGAGTGCACCAGCTGCTGTTGCTAAAACAGCAACCTTTAGGGAGAGTAATATTCAGAGTGTCATTAATAATAATCATAATTATTTAAGTTACTAGTATCAAAGATAATTTAAAACAATGTGTGCAGAGGTCAAGATTTGTTGTAAAGCTGCAAATACTGCAATAACTGTTTATCCTCAAGAAAAATTACAATGTCATACAGTCAATAATTTAATTCAACCAAAACTCTCAAAAGTACATAATTAATCTACACTTCTCAAAGATACAAAGTCACTGCCAGCCAATAATATTGGGACAGCTCATGAGATTCAGCTACTGTAGCACAAAGACACCAAGAAACTAAGACAGACTGGTGAAAAAAAAAAAGAACTTACGGCATAATTTCCTGCAAACCATCCACCATAGGACAAGAGAACCATGTACATTGCAAATGTACTTGGCAGGAATGCTTCAAAAAACAACAAACACAACTTACAGCGACTATTGAATAAGGTATCTTCATACATTGTATTTATGAAAGTACGTATTGTTTCACAATGTAAAAATGCTAATCTTTTACAGTAAATATGAACAGTCCTCATTCAATAGTCACCAAAAAAACCTTTAAAAAAAAGTGTCAGGTGGTTGTGGTTTGAGTATCTTTGCTCGCTTAAAATTAATTATAACAATCGCGTGAGTAAGAATTTTTTTGGGTGGGGGGAGACTATTGAGAACGGTTTTCAGGTTACGCCATCAAGGTTACAGCTTGCCCAAAGGGCAAGGAAGAAAACTGGTCTTCTTTACACCCATTACATTGTGGTTAACATGCAAATTTTGGTTTGTTTTGGCACACCATGAATATTCCACTCATGATTTGATTTGGAAGGGAGGCATCTTTGTGCATATATACACTTATTTGATAGTTCAAGCATGTGTACACTGTTGAATCAGAAAACACTGTCATCCAATTTGGTTACTATTTTACCCTCACAGTGCCTCTCTCCACCCAGGTGTATTTAAATGGGTACTGGGAAACGTAATGCTGGGGGTAGCACTGTGATGGACTAGCATCCCATCCAAGGGGGAGTAGAAATATCCCTAGTCGCTTGATGCTACATAAAGCAGAGTAAGCTCTGATCTGATGGTCCACTTGGCCCATATGCAGACTTTACCATGCCTAACTAGAACAAACTGTTTTTAACAAGAAAAAACTGTTTTCAACTAGTTTGTAACAATTTTAAAATATCCAACTCACCAGCTGCAGATATAAACATCCCTGTGCTAAATATCAAGAAAACAACAGCTATCCTTGCAACATGGTTGCCAAATTGTTTCATTATTCCCCTAAAAAGAAAACAGAATAGCAAAATTAACCTGTTGTATAATTTGTTCCCTCAAGTCTGTTGATTACCGGAAGCATTACATCCACACACCTGTAAAAATATGTTTCACAAGCAGCACATGCTATTGAAAGAACAAACCGTAGGAAGTAGAACACCAGCAACTGCAATTAAAATGAAAAAATCTCGCAATTATAATAAATATATAACAATATTTTTTCTTCATAAAATGAAAGGCACACTTTGTTATCTGTGTGCAACATTTAAATCAGGCAATTTCTTAAGTGTTGTATCAGTCAAACAAATTAAACATTAAAAATGGATGGAACACTATCATGATAACACAAACAATGGTTTTCACAACATCAACAACGATAAATTGTCTTTAAAAAAATCAAGGTCTTTCACCAGTAACGCAGTCATAAAGTAGTAAGTGCAAGAGTATCCATAGGCAAACAAATTCCACTGAGAATAAATCATTGCGCTTGTGTTCATTTTTCTCAGTACAGTCAGGGACTCTTTACTTGTGAACTTATACTTACCCAGCTTACTTTTAAATTATAATGAGAACCCTCTGTTTCCTCATGCTATTTGACTCTATGTACTTTACTTTCTGATTAAATTATAATGAAAACCCTCTGTTTCTTCATGCTATTTGACTCTATGTACTTTACTTTCCGATCGCAAAGCGACTGACACAAAACTACATTTAAACCGAACAATGGTTAAACTCAACTACAAGTGAACAATACGTGTAACTACTACTGGTAGCTTAAATATTTATAGCGTTGCACACATTCTGCACCAAGTCATAGTTTAATTATTCTGAGTGGTTCACAAATACAGTGCATGAATCTAGTATTACAACACCCTCATCTGTCATGTTGACTTCCCTTTTCAAGAGAATGACTAATTTATTGTCACCATAACAACTGAACAGTCAATGAATGTAGTATTACTAGTCAGTAAGGATGTACCTTGTTAGCTTCAAATATTTGCATTTGTATCTTCCCTGGAAAAGTGTGTAGAAGCAGGTAAGCATAGGATCTAATAGCATACTTGGGTGAATACTCCCAGGTTTGAAAACCAGGTCCAAACATCAGGAAGTGCATCTAAGGGTTAAAAGCAAGGCCAATCAAAAATAAATAATTAAGACCTGCAATCCAGGCCAAACATCCAGGAGGGATCTGGGGAAGGTGGGGGAGGGGGGGGTTATGGGGTATATGTATTCCTCTCTTTACAGTTGAGTGAGCTGTAAAATCACTAGAAAAGTAAGAAAGGTCCCAAGACTTTTGGCCAGGATTGTACCTATCAGTTAAGTATCTTTGTCTCGACATTGGTGTCAGAGTTTGTTTGGCATCAGCTCCTAATTTAAAAAAATCATTGGAAAAATTTGCAAGGGACAATTCCAGGAAAAAATCCACACCCCTTGAAAAGATGGCATGCTGTAATAGGCCCTTTGCATGGCTGTGTCACATGACCTGGTCAATTATAAAAAGTCAGAATAAAATTAATTAGTAAGATGACATTTTATTGTGAGATTTTAGGACAGTTTAATAGTTTGCGAATTTTAAACAATTTGTATGCTGGATGGAAAAGCTAACCATCCAGTAGCATATCTCCATACAAGTCTTGATAATTTTTCAAACGTTTAGATAATCGTAACATCTCACAAAATTGGAAATCTAACTTGTTTCATCATACTCTTTCCCTTTCTGGTATCTATTTCAACCAGGACCATTTTTTACGATTGCCAAGGTCACGTCACATGGCCATGCAACAAACCTCTTCTTCTAGGAAGGGAGCAGGGGTTCAAGGACTGCGAAAATCCACATGGACCAAACAAAAAATTCTCTTTCACTGTACCAGAGGTATCATTTGGGAGTTTAAGCAAATCACTACGGCTGGTGCTACTACGGCTGCCGTGACTGAAAAGGTCTGGGGAGAGTACATCTTGGTGGTCTGCCAAATTCTTAAGTTTAGCGAGTAAAGCGAAATACAAAGATGAAAGAAACATCTGCTAAGGAGTTTAAAATCTCTTTTATTTAGTTTCTCACAGCCAAATGGCTTCACTCAAAGGACGATGGCTGTTATTTGCCTTCCTAGGATAAATAGATTTTATTTCTGAGCGAAAGCGAATGCCAGACACTTCCATAACAATTTGATGGATGAAATATATAATTTCTGAGAAAAATATCTCAAAGAATATCGAGTGAAGAACACAAATATATCAATACTCAAAGAAGCAAAATAGCATCGTATAGTTATCCAGATATAAAACATCTTCACTAAACCCGAATATTTCACTTGACTCACTTCGCCATTCCAACACCTCTGCCAAACCTTATCGTAAATTCAGGATATGGATCTACAAGCTTATGAGAGGTAACCTTGACACAATCTTTGACTTAAATTGACTTTAAAGGATATAGTATCCAATGGAATTCTTAAAATGCCAAGATGTCCATTGAAAAGGGCCAGAGAAGTGAAATAAACCCGACGTAGTAGCCACTACAGCAAAACATCCCAACTCACGTAGTCAGATTTCACACTACGGCTGGATGCAACTGACGTACATGCGCATTGCCTCATTTTGGGGGAAATTTACCTCCAGAAGCCATATCAGCGCCAGCTGTAGCGATTTGCTTAAAGTCCCTATTATCATAATCAATGCCAAGTACCACAGAGGTCATGGATTTGAGTCCAGTTCAAACCTAAAAATATTTCAGACTTTTTTTTACAGCTACTTGTGACCTCTGACACGAAAATGTTCCTTTTGATATCCATTTGAATGGTTGAATGCACGCCAAGGGAACGGATAAGAAACGGGTCCCCAAACTGTTCAAAACGGATACACTGAATGGCTGAACAACTGAAGACAATAAATTTTTGAATGGATGAGGTTGAATGGCTGAATGGCTGAAAAATTTTTTGAATGGATGAGGTTGACAGCTTATTGGCTGAAGAAAATTTTTGAATGACAGAAGTCAAATGGCTGAACCACTGGCAAAAATTTTTGAACGACTGAAGTGGAATGGCTGAATGGCTGTGCTGTAGTTAATTTTGAAAGGCTGGCTGTGAAGGGCTGAACACCTGAGTAACAGCTATCAAAAACTTCCGAATGAAATTATATATATAACAATGAATAACAGCAAGGTCAAGTTAATGGTTCTTATCTGAGAACTGATTGAATTGTAAACCACGAATAAAACTAATCCTGTGTTGAAAGTCTAAGCTTTTTAAGAGTAAAGCAAATTTGTTTTCGAGGGGGAAATCAAAATCCGTAGTCGTCTGCATTCACTTGCTATATAAAGTTATACAAACATTTTGAAAATGCGTAACACAGTTACTCCCGGAATGACTTTATAAACATCTTGCTCGTCAAAACACTGCTGTATGGAGTAGGTGACGCTTTTTCCCCTATGTGTATCTTTTAAACTAGAAGCACTAGTTATAGGAACAAAAAATTTCCAAGAAGTGACAGTAATTCTCGTTTCCTTGAGTGCCAGCAATATATATATTTTTTTACTCTAGTAAACCTGAGTAAACAAAGAAGCGCACACTAATTTGTCAGCCTCATTGATTTTGCTACAACGCACATTTATAAAGTTAAGTGAACCCATGATTGCATACTACACTGTTCTGGTTTTTCATGTAATAAAACATGTTTTGTCATATTTGTACACTTTGCTACTGAATGCTCAAGCTGCTAACACTGTAGTTCAAATGGTAAAAAATAGTGGCAGATTGTGCTAACAACCAATCATTTTCAAGAATTCTTCATTGGCATGATCATTTGTTTAACAGACTTTCACTCTTCTCACACACACTGACCTAACTAACCAATTACATACATGTACACTTCCACATAAATCTTTAATATGGCTTTACTCACTGGTTCCCAGTAATTAAATGTTTCATCACAGTCAGATATATTACTGAGGAAGGCAGAGCAGAATCTAGCAGACAACAACAGTTTAAATATTGTGTAAGGTCTTGGACACCAAACAGATCTGTCTGATGGCGAAAGCTTCTTCGTCCTAAAAAATTCACAAGACAATCAATCTAAGGATTGAACACTAAACATAAAATCACGCTGATGCTTGACTGGTTATTTTTGTTGTCGCTGTTGTTTTTGTGCATGTTAGCTGAGGCACAAACATGTAAGAGGTCTACGCAAAAGACAAGGTGGGATATAAGGTTCCACACATCTGGGACCCTCGGACCCTCTTTAATACTGGCCTTTCAGAAAGAGATAGGGATTAAGTTGTAATTGATCAACTGCTTTTGATAAACTAATAACGGTGAAATTCTGCCTCGGTCAGAAATATTCCAACCCGAAAACAATCGTATCGGTCAACCCTCTATAAACAAATGTTTCGAGAAACGTGTTTAGGAAGAAACGTTGATAAAGCAAAATCTCAAATATTCACAATCTAGAAATACTTACAAATCAACATCTACAGGGCTTTTAAAGTCGGAAGTTACTTCAGACGTTGCGGTAGTAGTTGCGCCCGCCTTCTGTCTACGAGCCGCCATGTTGTTTATACGACCACGAACGAGCACGTGCTACTCAGCGGACTACTTTACGAATTTCTTTCGGTCACTGTGATTGGGTAGTTATGAGGGAAGCTGATCAAATATAGAATGAACCAATCAATGAAGTGGTTCCATCTAGACCCAAACGCGAAGTCAAAGATGGAGGACAAGAGAGCATTGGAGGAGAGATTGCGTGAAGTTTGCTGCATCGGCGACGAAAGAAATGCGAAACTGCTCATCGAACGAGGGATCAGCATTAATGCAGCAAATGCAATGAACGGCTGGACTCCTTTGCACTGGGCAGCAAAACGAGGGCACGTAAGCATCGTGAAATACCTCGTGCAAGAAGGGGCTGATACAACGTTGTTGACTAAGAAAGGGGAAACTGCAGCCCAGTTATCCAGTAACTCTAGTGTTAAACAGATACTTGGAGAACAAGGCAACATCGGTCTAAGTACAGGCAATGACACTTTACCTATTGTTCCGAATTATCTCCGAAATCCGGAGTTTTTTTATGCTGCGAAAGACGAGTCCGGAAGACTTTCACACAGAGAGCAAGGTATTTCAACCACAAACAACCAAGAGTTATCTTTGGTAAATGGACAGCAGCAAGGCGTCAACACTTCATCAAATTCATATTCTTCATGTGCTGCACAGCCAGAAGAGGAAATCGTGTTAAAGTTGCGAATTGCCGATACAGATGAAAAGGACTTTATAGAAGTTGATCTTCACAGAAGAAATCTCACATTTCAAACTTTAGAGAAAGTGTGTTGCGAAGAACTGAGTATCGAGGCTAAGAATATAAAGAAGATAAGAAAATTGCCAAACACCATTGTTAGAAATGACAAAGACATGACAAGACTGCTACCATTCCAAGAATTGGAAGTAGTGTTGACAGCCAATAAAAGTTAATGCAATGCATTCTATGATTTAAGGTAGTAGAGGATGACAGGGCCATAGCCAGAAACAAACTGTGACTGAGGCAACGTCAATGAAAAAATTATAACTGAGGCAATGTCCTCGGTTGAATTCTCTTCTTAGGCACAATGACTATAAACAACAGAAAAGAACAAAAATGGTCAATGCAAGTGCCTTGGTTTGCCTGTTACTAGCTACAGCCCAGGATGAGGTTAGATTTTATAGAGAATGAGTATAATTATGTTCACTCTATTCACTATCCAGTCAGAGGTGTTAACTGGTAAGTCAGAGAATATACGGGATGGTAAAACTGATATAATAGAGTGGTTTTACTTAACTGGTGAAATAGATAGTGGAATTGTACATGTCACAACTTCATATTAGTTCCTACTATCCCCCTATAGGACCTATAGTTAGTAATTCTTTTGTTTTCTAGTCTTTATTTTTGTATGCCATGCACTAATACTAATTAGCAGACAATATTACACACTAACAATTAGTTTCTGTTTCATGGGTTCTGTAAAATCACTCTATACCCTGCTAATGAAAATTATTGACACTCTGAGGAGGTGAAACAAAAAAATGACACCATGACACCTGTAAATTTGGGCAGAAAGATGCAGGACATATTTTTGTAAGGATCATTTGCCATCTCTCCATTTGATAACCTGTTACAGAATTAGAGGTAATGGCAACAAAATCACACAAGTAAAATCTTGATTTTTGTTTCACAATAATTGCATGTTTCAAAATAAAAATTCACTTTTTGCCTTCACCATCCTTTGGTGTGGGATGCTAAAAGGTTTCCTTGAATGAGACCTGAAAAGATCATTGCTTAGCATTTGCCAAGGTCAAATGTACATGTAAACAAAGGGTTATGATTGCTTGGCCCATGACAAATGATAAAAGATTTAAAAGATTGTCAAAATTTAAAATTTAAAGATTGTTAAAAGATCAAATAATAAAAATCTGAAATTTTGCATTTAAATATCTAATGTCTCCTAGTTTGAGGCCTAGATTCAGTTTTGGTCTGTAATACTTGACTCTTTCAAGGCTATTTTTTTATTGCAAGTTTGCAACCCATATCAAAGATCAAAAGAATTAGTTTTCCAGCACAAAGCAAAGGCCAGCTTGTGAAAGTGGTAGAAAACTGTTGCTGCTGGCTATTTCAGCCTCACATCACTTCTGTAAACACCAATATTATACCAAAAATAAAAAGCAAGACACCCAGTTAATGACACCACTCCAAACCACTTTAACCCATTGACGCCTGTGCCGCCCGTAACCGCCCGTGCGAAAAACTCCTCCATTTCCCTGTGCCGCCCGTAACCGCCCGAAAAAAAGCACATGGAGACAATTGCCTTTCCTACCCTCCCTGAAGACTTTTTGGTTCTCCTATTGTTCTATTGTTCTTGAGGACAAATAAACCAATCAGAATGGACTTTTTGAGCATATTTTCAGAGGACTTTAGGGGTCCTAGAAAGACGGTTTTTCTTCTTAAAATCGCGCGCTCGAAAAGTGCAGGTAATCATGGCGCGTTGCGGGCCAAATCTAAAAAACTTCCAAGGTCTTGTTTTCATTCCTAAGACGGATAAATTACTGTTTTGGGCTTTAAAATAGAAAAGAAAAATACAAATCAATGTTCAGGTGGCCTCAGAATGGAGGATCAAGGAGTACAGAGTCCTCAAAACTTTCTGGTGAAGAAGTTTTTCTTCCTACAACCGCCGAGAAAACATGAAGATCGGAGCGCTTTCAAGTAAGTTTCGACGACAGATCGCAGGTTTAAAGCGGCTTTTCGGACTTCAGAAACAAAAATGGTAATGTAAATTATTACTTCGAAGTTGATTTCAACTTTTGGAACGATTGGTGAAGCCACGGGCGTTAAAATGACTGCAAAAGCGGTCGGCAGAAACTCAAGCTTTCGCGTTAGCGTGAAGAATAATTTGAACATGCGGTCATGCAGCGACGCACGTCTGCGAGATTTTGAACAATTTTTACTTTTAAATAGGTTTCTTCGTCTCAGCGTGAATAAAAATTTATTGTTATTGAACTTCCTTTCGCATTTCTTTCATTTGGTTCCCTGTATTTGGGAATTTTAGGTTTTAAAAGTGAACAGTAACTTGCACGCTGGATTTCTGCATATTTAATTTACGGCGACCTCCAGGCGCTTTGTTTATTTAGTTTATTCGCTTCGTTCAAATATTTTTTGGAGTCTTTTTCAGCTACTACAGAACCGCTGAGAAAAGAACTAAATGGCCACTGATTTAACACAGTTGAAATACGACTGATCTCAAAATAATTCGCTTGTTTTTGTCGTGTTTTTGATTTACGACTTTCATCTTTCTTTCGCAGCGCCGTAATATTTTCGTCGCGCGGCGAAGAAATTACTTGATTTCTTGTTTTCAGATTGAGTTTTACACGAGTTCTTCGCTTTTATTTTTTGTTGTTTTCTCAAATGTTAGCCGTTATAATACAAGAAATTCAATTCTGGTGTATTTGGTTCGTTTTTGTCCTCCGAAGTCAATAATTAACTCATTTTCGCAAAGTCAATTTTCTCAGTTTCTGTGGGACATTTTGTCGCGCGGTAAAGAAATAATATAATTTCTTGTTTTCTCATCAGTTTTACACATTAGGTTGAGTTCTTTTTGCTAATATTTTTTAATATTTTGACCCTTCAGTTATTCAACTTTAAATAAACGATGTCTTGAAACCTGATCTTGTGTCTGTGGTTACTGCGCATATGGTTTATTTTTGTGCTTTCGCTCGCTCAGAAATATTCCAAAAAACGCCAGGGAATTAGGGGTGGGTCGCGGGCAATTTCATTCAGGCGTCAATGGGTTAAATTGACCAGGAAAAATGTTGCATTCTTTTGGTTTAAAATGACATCCTCAGGCCTAATGAGATTACAGAACTTCATCACATGCAATTTTGTAGCTCACTTGCTGCAAAGGCCTTATGCAACTTTCTGGGCTCAAAAAAAGTACCATGTGGTCAATGATCCAGGACAAGTAGATTTTCCTGCTGGGCATTTAACTTTTCCAAGCAAATCATTTTTCACTTGCCTAATGGCTGGGCAATGGCCCAGGAAAGACAGTAAACTAAGACTTACCCAGGGAGAACAAAATTTGAGAGCTGCTTGTCTTAAGGGCGAGCTGAAACTCAATTTTTTTTCAGCCGTTAACTTTCGATATGTTGAAATGCCCATGGCTACAATTGTTGCATTGTTTTAAACACTCCATTGTTTGAGTCTCACACATACCTTCATAACTTGGATCTTGTTTAGGTGGAATATGTATGAATCATTTTTAAAATTTATTAAGCCCTTACTTTTACCTTTTACCTGCAAAGGTGTCGCCTAGTGTAAGAACAGGACAAAGTATCAGATGCACCAAGCCCTCAGTTCGTCGTTCAAGATGTACAAAAGCAGATAGTTTGCCTTAATAACTTGTTCTGTCCAAGTTGATATTGATACTCATACCATAACCATCTGGATGCATACAGCAGTAATTTTTTGGATGCCCATCTTTATATCTGCAGACAGATATCAATGATCCATCCCAGAGAAGTTCACCTCTTACTTTGCTGTTGAAGACGTACGACTAAAGCAGATTGTTCAACTTAACATACAGCCTGTCTTGTGCCAGTCTTGAATGCATTACCAGATACTCAAAAACTTGTCAAGTTCCATTCATCTCTAGCCTAAAAAATGGCCACTTGTACCAAGTGTTTTCTTCATAACACTGAAGAACATGCACTAAGTAATCAGAATGAGATGAAAGTCATGAACATCTCCATAGTTCTTTTTTCAGAAATAACACTGCTAAGGGGGGAGGAAGGGGGGACAAGGTGGGTCATCAAATAGCAAACTGCTAGTCATTAATACTACAAATAAGGCTACTTTAGATATTTATAAAAATTCAGCTTGATAATGGAGCCCGGAGGACAAACAAAGGAAATCAAATGGCCATGTTCATGTCTATATGCCAGCCCTACCAGTTGATCCATTAGTCTCTCGCATATAGACGGAGCCCATTCAGATCACCAAATCTCCCAGGCATAGAGGAATTAGTGCCTAAGTACATTTTCGCACTTGTTTTGGCTGATTTTTGGCATTTTTAATACACTTGACACATTTTTGTGGTTGAATCAGCAAATGCCTTTAACACCCTTTTTTAGGGAAGAGCAGGTAAAACTGGCAATCTCCCAGATTTTAAACTGTGCACTAAGTTGTTCACAGTTAAATGTATTTCGGAATGTTTATAATCAGTGTTTTTGGTTTCTTTTTTCTTTTTTCTTATAGGCCTCACTATCACGCCGGAATTTTAATATATAATTTTAAAGAAGCCTGCATGGAATAAATTATTTGTAGTATACTGGTGACTTGCTATTTCACCACCTGTTGAACAATTGCAATCATTATGGCAGCTGGTGATACAGCGAACAACGTCCACGAGACATGCAAAAATAAAACACAAATTAAAGTCAAATACGTAATCATTGCCATATAAAACACAAAAATATGAGACATTTTCTTCCTTCCTTGTTTCATTTTGATAAGAAATAAATACAGTTTTCATAAGAGATAAGTTTAAATACTGGGTCAATACTGTATCTATAGAATTCAAAGTGAGGGATTGCTCCTTGTAGTAATTTTGTTTCAGTTCTAGTCTTTGCAGACGTCCTTATAAGACTCGAGAAAATCGTAATATTCGGCTGGCAAGAGATCTTTGCCGGCCAAACAGTGATCTAGGTATTCTCGCCGTGGGACTAATCCCTCCTGGTAAAACTCATCAGTCACAACATAAGTTGTGGCTTCAATTTTTTCCCCATCTGAAGTCTCCACGATCACACACTGCCGGCGGTAACAACCTTCTGAGACCATTTCGAAGACATCCAGTCTATCAAGTCCTCCAGATTCAAGAGTGTACAATGCCCCATGTACAACCGAGTTTTTCTCTGGCTTGATGTTACAGGAACCACGTCCATCCGGTCTTCTAAACGTAAAACTCATCTTGTAGTCCGATAACTTGGCCCCAACTCGTTTAGTGAAGAAGGCTTTTCGTTCCCTCATCCTGTCTGGGTTCATGTTGGAACCGAAAGCGAAGTACATCTCTTTCGCTGTCATGGTTTCGTTGAAGTTTCTCCAGAAGAACGTAAGACCAACGCTAGCTCTCTTTGGGAACAAATATCCTTTCAAAACACGAGTAGAAAGACTCTTAACGTGGCTCCTCAAGAAACCAACCCGCATTTCCCCTTTCAAGTTGATAACCCGTGACTATCAAGTAGAACCCGTGACGGTTAAAAATGAAACACGTGATGGTTGTTTTACGTGGTGGCTTCGTGACAGACCCGTGACATATACGTGACGGATGTATGCTTTCGGTAAATGTTCGGTGACGACTCCCGGGTGACGACTAAACATACTTATGGATCTAAGACGATTTATGGTCAGATGAACTATTATTATTATTATTATTATTATTATTATTATTATTATTATTATTATTATTATTATAACTATTATTACTATTATTAGTAATGTGTAGAGTATTTTTTACTATTCTTATTTAAATTTTTTCGACAAATGATAACAGACAAATTTATAAGGGTTGTAAAGAATGAATGTAATTTGTAATTCGTTTGTAAGTTTGTATTTCCCTGACATATATATTGTCCTAAGAATTTTTACAGTTGTAATTTTTTATAAGCCACTAATAAACATTATTATTATTTAAAAAGTTAAATTATCATTATCATTATCATTATCATTATCATTATTATTATTATTATTATTATTATTATTATCATCATCATCCATGACGTTTTAGTAGTGTGGTAGTGTAAGTGGCTCCTACCCACGATCAACCACCTGCGTTGGAGTCAAACACAAATCTCGAAGCCCACAAGAGATCTGGGAACAACTTAGTCAAACACCGCATTTCCATGAAGTTTATTTACTCATTTATTTATTTATTTATTTATTTATCTATCTATTTATTACAATCTATGGTTAAAAGGCCAAAGGATAATCTGTAAAGGAGTCCTAAACCCCATATAAAAACAGATGACCTATGAACTAATGTAAATACACAAAAAATAATACATTCGAAGAATACATTAACATATGAAAGAAAAAAATAAATAAATAAGAAAGACTGGTCACAACTTGGTCACAACTAACTACACAACATTCGTGAGCAAGAGTTATCGAATCCTTAGCAACCTAGTCCCCAGAGCCTTCGGTACCCTTGTCCAAGGGTAACGAAGGTTCTGGGAACGAGATTGAATCCGTAGAGGTTCGAACGCAAACGCAAAAAGCGCGGTATGGATGAGATCAGGACTGAAGGCATTCCATTCCCTTATCTCCTACGGCTTAATCCTAATCTCTTCTAGTTTTTAGGCCTTTTCACACCCCTTTCTCGTCCCACTTTTTCGAGAGCGAAACGCCAGTTAAAAGCTGAATGAATGCAGATTCCTGAAATCCTAATGATTGGCCATTTGAGTTGGAACTTAACTGGCCAAGGAGATATTCAGGGCGTAAACGCGTGGTCGATTATCCAGGCAGCCGGTCATAAAATTGACACGGAACAAATGCGTTATATTTTTAGTTTATGACAACTTTCAATCATTTTCAAAAGGAATGATTCAGAGCGCCTTTCCAAGTTGTATTCCCTCAGACCTGGAAATAGGTTTTGCGGTAGAATGTAAACAGAAGACATAAACGTAATCCTGACCGCCATAGAACACAAACTAGATGTTCAGAATATTTGACATTGATGTGCGTTTGGAGATTGCCTCCTAATAGTCATTCTCAAGTTTTCGAGTTTTTCGAAACGGCAGTTGGTTAGAAGAGGAACGGTATAAAAATTTTAATAACTGAAATCGGAGGAAGCAGTGTGGCTGAATAGTTTATTAGAGTGCTCCACTTGTCAATCACAACCAAACAAACTTGCTCGATTAACCTAAATTCACAAAAAAAAATCAGCCACGCACGCCTTGCGTGCCTATGTTTTTGTTTTTTTTTGTTTGTTTGTTTTTTTTTAAATGACCAATTACCCGTCTATAATTTCTAAGCTCTCCGACTATTCGTCAGCAAAGCAGTCAGAAGGCCAAGCTGTTCTTCGCCGACATGATGATTTGGATATAAATTAAACCTTCTACAAACTGATTTCAGATGGCCTACAATCTGCTTTCCGGCGATTTATACCTGAGGTTGATGATTGCCGCTAAAGCAAGAATGAGCGATGGATTTTGTTACATCGGTTGGGACATGGACAGACATAAACTAGTGAGGCCTGTGCTGCGAAAAAAATTCTTGTCGTTGGTTCCCGGCGAAAGACAAAGATCTAAACATCGGAGAGAAACATCTATTTAAGGTAAGAAGCCCCGAACTTGAAGGGATCTCACATCCTCATCGAGTGAATGATGTCTTTGTGAGTTACAGAAAGCCTTGTAATCAACCAGCGAAAGACGTGGACAGTTCTGATGTTGTTGATTTGTACGATATTCTGATAGAACAAAGTCATCCAACAGTCAAAGAGGTGTTCGACAACCCAAAACAATTCAACGGGGAATACGTCTTGGAGCACACCAAGTGCCCGTCTGTTGGAGTGTATAAGTGCAAAAGAGAAAAATTACGGATGACAACGGGGAACGATAGCAGGGGAGAACGGAGATGTGAAATCACTCAAGATGCACCTGTTCAGGTATACAACTATAAGATCACTGCTGTAGATGACGAACTTCCGGACGTTGACTCAAGCGAAGACGTGTTGGTGATACTCGGTTTGACGAGACCCTACAAAGGTTCTTCCCATCAGTTCACCAAATTGCGCTGTTTTGTCATAATCGTGGGTTTTGTGACTAAGTCTACAAATATTCAACAACAGAGTCCATTGAGCGAGCTCGATGGTGAAAGCGCAAATGATGTTTCTGTTTCTGAAGTTCTTTCGCCACAGTTTCAAGGCATTGAGAGGAAACGAAAACTCGAATCTAACTACGCCATTGAAGACAAATTCATTTCACGACGATTAAAATCAGAATTTTTTGAGACCTCTCATTGAAAGTAGCCTGAGGTATGGATATTAGTATCGAATAATTTGCACAAACCTTGCATATCAATCACGGCGTACTTTCGGTTTGCTAAATTTGCGCTACATAAACTAATCCAAGAGCAAAATTGAGCAGACCTTCTAGGTGGAATGATGCAATTTTACGTCGTGTACTTTGTTAAGAAATGTGATCTTGATTCAGCCTGAAATCAACATGGACGCGGTCTTAGCTGAAGATTGAATGTTTATTTATTCTGGAAATTTCTGGGCATTTCTGTCTTTTATTACACGTACTTTTATACACGCTTCCTCTGTTATTCGTCGAGGGTTTGATCAAAACAGCACTGCTAACTGATGAATGAATAGAACTCTCAAAGATCCCTTGAAACCTCTGTGATAGCCCGTCCTAAAAAAGACAGCTTTAATCGTATGCATCAGTGACGATATTGAGACATGAGAACCAGACACAATGCAAGCAGAATGCGTGACCTTAAAAGTCCTTAAAGCCTTTTCAAAGAAAGTCTTAGAGTAAATCATGAGAAAAGTGCGGATTGCTGACTGCGGACTACGGACTGGGTATAAAACACAGACTCAGGTATAAAACGAGAACTAAGCATTACGGATGGGGTATAAAACACAGATTCAGGTGTAAAACGCGGACTGCGGACTAAATGCGGGCTATCGACTGCCGACTGGGTACAAAACACGGAGATCGGTACAATTAAAACGCCGATTTTCCTGGTAAGTGACCACAGTGCATGAAGGGAATGGTATTTTCGCGCCAGAAATGTCATTTGGTAAAATTGTGCGTGTGCTATCATCCCAAGATGGCCAGCATTGGATGTAAGGTCTGCTATTGTTTCACATATTTATTCTTCTTTTCTCGCAGAGTTTCGATTTCCAAGATAGAAAAATTATGATAGCATAGAGTACAGTGCCTTACTGGCTATTGTTATCTTCACGGGGAAGCAATCGACAATTTTCAACTCCATGTAGTGCAAAATTAACCAATAATGGCGATTATCTGAAACATATGTACCTTTGTCGGTGTCCGTTTTGTCCACGTCCGTTTTGGTCATAAATAGGGGATGGTTTTTGCAGTATAGTCTTGAATTGGGTATGTTTTTTAAGAAGAAACTACTTTTTCATCATTATCGCTAAGACCATCAACAAAAGCCCTTCACAAATTATGTTAACTGCAATCTTACATCGGTCTGAACTAGGGAACTAATTATAAAGCAGGTATGAAACAGGGTATTTATTTAAGGGTCAGGTCACTGAAATAGAGTATCGAATTTTTGGTCCGGTCATAGATAGGCCCAGGGTAGGGAAAATCGCAGATTTTGGTCATAAATGGGGTAGGGGTTTTGGGAAGCGAGCCGCACACCCCCACCCAATGTTTCTGGGAGTAACCACCCCGGGCTTGGATCTATTCAAAAATATAGTACGTACTGTAACGTACTTTTGAATTGAATGCAAGAGACACAATTGGAGTCGAGGTATATGTTTGAATAATTGTTCTCTAGTCAATGCGAAATGTTTAATTTGTTAATAGACCTTTGACGCATTCCACTTCAGTGCGTACGAACAATAGCACCATAGCGAGGTTGGGGTGGACAGTTTCACATATTTGCTGTATTTTTGTCCACCCTGACCTCGACTCGGCGCCACTGTTTGTCAGAATGCAGGAAAGGTCCATTAAAAGAAATCCCTGGATGGCTGTCCGAGTACTTATATGAAAGCGAATTTTTTATAATAGCAATATTTCACTTATTGGAGAGAGGTTCGTTCCTCACTGTAATTTTAATACTCAAAAACGGTTAGAAATACAAAACAATCTAAATACAATAAGGAATGCCTTGAAGCATGCTCATCTCTGAATGTAAGTACACCAGTCTTGTGTAACTGACCTAATCATGGAAAATAGTGCCCGGGTTTCTTACCTGAAGACCGTGACAGTTATCCCTCTTCTGTAAACGTTCCTTATATCATTGGTATCGTTCACACACTACCGCTGCTGCAGCAATGGGACAGGATAAGAAAAAAACTTCCACACACATAAAATCAACTAATCCCATCCCTTGTATACCGGTTTTAAAATTAAATAGCGTTTCTATTCCCGCCGGAGATTCCACCACAAAAAATACTTATGAAACCATTTTGTTTAAATGACAAACCTCCCCTCCTCAACCCCACCCTCCCCCCCCCCAACCCACACACAAACACAAAAAAAGACTAAACAAAGGTATCAGCAAAGTACCCAGACACAGTTATAAATTGGGAAAACGTTTCTTTCCTTCCTTTATGTGTTACAATTGAGTCAACGTAAACAGTTTCAATAGAAGGTTCTAAATAACTTCGTCTTTACCAATCGTAAGCTCGTTCACTTTGGTCGGCAAATTGAAAATAGAAGATGACTTCCACTTGATTAACCATATTTACTGGCTAAATATTATCTTTACTTAAGGAAATTCAGCATTTTGGCAAAAGCCCAAAAAATATTAAGAACTCTTTGCTAACTGTGTGCAGGACTAGTAAACTATTCATTTATGCTTAATTGTAACCAGGTAATTCGAAATTGAGAGCCGAAAGTTGACATGAAATAAAATTGCATGTGTGTTCTTAAAAAATAGTCTAATGATCTTTCTCGTGCAATTGGGAATAAATCAAGCACAAGTAAATTTTTCAAAGATTACAAAAAAAAAAAAAAAAAAAGATGAGCCCACAGGGCGAGTGCAATTTTTTTATTTATTCCAAATTGCACGAGAAAAATCATTAGACTATTTTTTAATAACATACATGCAATTTTATTTCAAATTTCTGCTCTCAATTTCACCTTTTTGCACTCAGTTTCAACTTTCTGCCATCACTGTGTTTGGGATTAATTGTCGTGCTCTCAACCAATCACCATGCTGAAATGTTTACATGTATATTATATATTCACTCGTAATTAATTTGGCGGCCAGCGAGCGTATGTATGTGCTGTGTAATATCTTTGTACGTGGGAGTAAGAAATTCGTTGGTAGGAAAAAGAAACAAAAAACAAAAACAGAAAACAAGTGTGTAAGGAAAGAATGCCGTTGTTTTAAAATTAAAACTGACAAGAGAAATCCTCAAATTTTCTGGGCGACATGTGTTGAGGTAAGTACAAAGGGTATTGGAAACACTATAGCCGGCTAGCGCTAGCAGGTTTCCTCCAACTCCACCCCTCCCCAACCCCCAGCCCCCAAACTTGTCACTAATGTGAGATCTTTCTCGATTAAACTTTCTCTTGGCAAATAGCAGTGGTCATCTCAGTCTCTCATAAGGCCAGGACTTGCTCCACGCTCACTCTTTACCGTAGCGTTCAGCTTCGGTGAACACAATTCTGATGACGTGTTGAGATTGCTTGTACGAGTTTTTTTAAATTTCGTACACACGTGAAAGTAATTATGAAAGTGCTCAGTTATGCTGTGCACTGACACATACGCTTGTTTAATTTGATTCTTATCATGTCAACCGTCTACAGCACCCCCCCTCCCCCCTGGGGGTATTGCGCCGTAGGGCAAATAATTGCATTATCTTTTGACTTTCTCGCCGATTTCACCTGTACTGTAGCCTACGAGTAGTCCCTCTTTCGCTTAGTCCGTCGAGCGAGACCGTAAATAAACCGCGAGGAAAAATTGGCCACGTGAAATCTTGGGGGCGAGACGCGCGCGAAATGAGGGACTACCGCCTAAGCTAGGCTCGATTTCTGCCGCTTTCTTGGGTCCGCTTGCCTCCTCGAAACAGCGGCTAGTAATCGAACCTACACCTAAATCAGAGAATTTGAATTATGCGTTGCTCTCAAAACGCAAGAATATGATTGGCTTATGTTAGGAGCGTTAATTGACAATTCGTTGTCAACATTCGAGATACCTGTGAAGTCTTGTAGGAATGTTTATCTCGCTCTCTGAGAATAGAAACCGGGGCAAATCAAAGCGTTGGAATTGCGTCTCACAGCCGTGATGTTCTTGTGATTCTGCTAACAGGTTATGGAAAGAGTTAAATTTATCAAGTATTTTGTTTGGGAAAGCTTTAAACCTCGAACCCGAATGCGAGCACATTAGTGATTTCGGGAAACCCTAAAACATGGAATCCGGAAACCGGAATCCGGAAACCGGAATCCGGAACCGGAAACCAGAATTCGGAATGAGGAATCCAGAATCAGGAATCTAGATATTATGAATGACGATAGAAATAATTCACTTCAGCAATGTCTAATAAATAAATATAGGGAAAATTATGTTGTTGTTACTTATTTTCTTCGCTTTACTTCAACCACAAATTGTAATTGTTGAAACATTCTTCTCTAGTTCTGAATAACCCTAAGCTGGCCCGGTTGTTCAAAAGCTGGATAAAGCTCTCCATTGGGTAAATCACTATCCAGTCAGGGTTAGTGATTTTTTGGGTGGATAGAGTTACTCATAGTCTGCCAGCAGGCTCTAGTATCTGTCTCTAGTGTCTAAGCAGGCTCTAGTGTCTAGTGTCTTTTTACATTGGCATGTGCGCGAGTGCCTTTTCGCGACTTCGTAACTCGCGCCCCCGGCCCAAACCAGAGAGCCCTCTCGCTGACATACAGGCTAAGTTACCCATCTTTTGTTCAACCTGGCCCTGGTGAGAGCGCGGTTCTTGTCTAGATCAAAATTGCTCTGGGAAGACTAGTGAGTAGCACAATAGCAACAAGCTGTTGCGGTGAGTTTCTGGCAGACTTTTAGCATCTTTTAACAACATATGGTCCGATCCGTTCGCAAGCGAGAAGCAGACGGAAGTGAGTGTGCAACATTTCTATAAATTGTTTTGATACGATGGCCGGCAAGAGTATGTAGTGGTGATTTATAACAGTATCAGTCTGGAAATAGTGTTGATCTGGAATTATTCTTATATCTGTTGGGAAAAACAAGTTTATCTGGACGAGCCAGGTCAGTCTTTGGACATCGAATGTGGGGGGCGTGACCGTCAGTGTACAGGGGGGCTGCCACCGACGGAGACCCTGTTCTCTATGACATTTCCTACCTTGTTCAGTATCTATTCCGGATTCCGGATTCCGGATTCCGGATTCCGGATTATGGTTTCCGGTTTCCGGTTCCAGATTCCGGATTCCGATTTTCTGGTTTTAGGGTTGCCCGTGATTTTGCCGTTCAACACCAGGTCTGCAGCATCGTCGAAGAACAATTCCGTAAACATGAATTGACTGAGCTTGGCCCTTCTGCCGTCCATTTGGCCCTTCTGCCGTCCAAGCGGACATTCACTTGACTTCCTATTATTGGGTTGAAAAGCTTTAAAAGTATTGTAGTATTGTTTGCCCCGTGCAGGCGTAAGAAATGGTTTTATCAATAACAGCTCAAGGTCGTTGATCATTGTTTATGCAAAGTGCAGTATCAGGTGTTTCTTTCCACCACTTTTATATTTCATAACTTTTCTTATTGCGTCGTTATTTTCCCTCACCCCTACTAAGTTTTTCCTAGGTGCCATAGCATGAATATACAATATGTCCCAAAATAAACTAACGTATAAACATATGGAAACAGGTATGACAGGATAGTTTTTTCATGCAAAGTGGAGTATCAGGCGTTTTTATGCCTCGTTGCTTTTTTATTTCCTTATTTTCCCTCGCCGCCAATAATTTTTCCTGGGTGCCATAGCATGAATATGTCTCAAAATGAACTAACATATATCATACATATGGAAACAGGTATGTCAGAAAAAATGGTGAAGCACCAGCATTAGGAAACATTTCAGACTGATTCTACAGAGTGGAATACCAGTAACGAGGTTCACCTCACATTCACATGCTTGTATGGCTAGAAAATGCACCAGTATTTTTATTTCCTAATAAAATGATGATGATGATGCTATTGTTACAGAGTTTATTCACTGGTAATTTTCTCTTGGTCATTGATAACAGTATTTGTTGTTAATTGCCAGTTAATGACACGGAACTGCAAAAGCTGGTTGACAGACAAATTCACAGGCACTCTCAAACCTGTCGAAAGTAATCAAAGGATGAATGTCGATTTAATTACCCACAACCAGCTATGAGGGCAACTGAAATACTTTATCCTTTGGAGAATAATACACCTCGACACAACATAAAACAACACAAAGACACTTGGAAAACTAAATTAAATGATTTGAAAGAAGGTGAATGCGTAACATTTGAGGAACTGCTTCTGAAGTTAAAAGTTACTGAAAGTAACTATAAATTGGCTATGAAATCAGCATTTAACTCTCCGACCAGATTTTTGACACGACAACCAAATGAATTAAGGATCAATAATTATAGTGTTACTTGTCTTAAGGCGTGGAGAGTAAATATAGATCCTCCATGGGGCCGAGATCGATTTAAAAGAAAAGCATCTTTTCAAAAGTATTTCAGTCCTCCACATTGACGAGTAATCCGAAAGCCGTGACATAGTGAAGAAAAACATAATAAAGGTCAATAAAAGATAAAAAGCTCTGGTTTACTCACCACAATACCCTCTTCCCGACTCCTTCTGTGAAACAACGTGAAAGCAAAATATGTTTTGACCTCTCTCTTCGCGAATACTTGAATGAACGGTAATGTTCGTAATGACGCTAATCTCGGATTTAGTGACGCTAATAAACCGCCAAAAGCAAAATTCTTCTTGAACACTTCAGAACCTGCCCTACACTGTCATCATTTTTGAGATGATTTTGGAAATCTTAAAACATATATCGATCTTCGGAAGCTGAAAAATGATGGTTTTATTTTGTAGAGCAGTACTCGACAAATAATTAAAACACATTAGATAGTGAGGATGACTAGCGATGGCGAGGCTAGAAACGGATTAGGGATTTTTGAAAAAGCTTTAGAATGTCAGTTTTTCAAAGGTTCGCGTTTGGCTCGAAAATCGTTAAAATTTTGCAAAAATATTGCTGCACTGGGGACTTTCTTCAAGAAATTGCTTTTAACCATTTAATTAGAGCTAATTAAGTTCTTATTACATAAGTTTACGGACCATGTTTCGTGAATTTATAACAGTTTTAAGCAAATAGTGACAGTTTCCCTGTATGTAAGAAAAAATTCCGTATGCGTTCTTGAACTGCAAACTGTAGGTTACTGTCTCATTTGTAATTGGGTTTGTTGGTGGAGAACTTATCTCATTTCTTATGTTCTTTTGATTTTACTACATGAACGTAGTGGTATAATGTTTGAGTCAAGACATTCTGTATGTATATATATAAGCTTACCCAACAGTGTTTTTCAACTCAATATCATTACATATATGGACTTCAGTTTAACTGATGAGTGGGCCAACTTTTTGTTGGTCTACGAAACAGACCGGTATTGAAGTCCATATGCAACGATATTGAGTTACGTGAAATTCCCATCATGGTGGGGATATGGATATTTTCTGGAACGACATATTTTACCGTTATTTTATTGACTGTGATTACTTTCCTGTCATTTTGACATGTTGGAAAAATTGTCCAATATTCTTTTCTTTCAGCAATCTTGCCATAATTACAACATAACATACATGTAACATCATCATCTCTGTTTCTTGTGTATCTCAAAGGATACAGTTTCGGATGTACTTTATAATCTTTTAACTAAAAGTTCATTATTGTAGCTTAAATTTTTCTTTCAGAGTTTTAGAATCCCCCCATCGAAGAGTAACAAAAAAGTCAAAGTATGAATAGGGTTAAAGCAAACCCTTTTAATTTATAACTTCATTGTTGAGTAGCTGTATAGGAGTAACCAAATGTTCATAATTTTTATAATCTTTTCCATTCAGTCTCTTTTTAGTCCAAGTGGACAGGAAGAGGAACAGGCCACTGCCCAAGGTGCAATAATTCTTATTCTAATGCATGGAAGCCGAAAACCTGTGTTGAATGTGGTTGTGAAATCATTGGAGACAAATATGTCCCTAGAACAACCAACAAGAAAAGAGAGTTAGAGTGGCCAGAAAGTGTCCTTGTGGTTGACTCACAGCTGGTGAGGATTTACTCGGTTAAATTAGACCATCGCTCTAACAAGGTTTTTGTGTTGAAAGACAACACCAGTGTTGTCCGCCACCATGAAAAGTGTATAGGGAGCAGAGCAGTGCACATGGCAAGTGTTGTACCATTATCCTGTGCACGTATAGCTGCCACAGAAAAGTCTACAGAAGCCTTGTCTGCCAAAGTTTTAACTCCAGAAGATATTGAGGCTTACAAGTGCGACAAGCCAACAGAGGAAAACGTGATGCAACATTTGGATCCACCTGAAGATTTTCGGCATATGGTGAAAGTTTCAGAACACTGCTTTGCCATTTTTACTGAACCTTCCACATCAAACCCAACTGGATTTTGTCATGTTGGAATGGATGGTAATGGAACATTGCAATGCAGTAATAAGAACTGTTGCCGAAAATCGGGAAGTGGCAAACAAGTCAAGACTATGAGTGTTTCACCTTGCACCTTCATGTTCTGCTATGTATATTAAAGTTGCCCGAAGAGCAACAGGAATCTTCCTGTAGCTCTGCCTCATCTACAACCCCTGACACTGCACCTGATGCCACTGATTTTGGTTTGTCTGTGAGCAGGACATTCTCCATAAGACTGAACCTGTCAAAAGCCATTCCATGTCCAGTGCCACAAGTCATTCTCAAGGAATGCATGATGCAGACATCACGGCCAACTAGTTTCCTTCCCCAGGCACATGTTTGCGATCTTTTGTGGAAGCCTCCTAACAAATGGGCAACGTCATCCTGGCCAGGGCCGTGATGACCTGCCATACATAGTGACGCCCTGGATCTTTCAACCTGTTGGAATACAAGTGAAATTTTGTATAACCCAAATGTGCAAGGCCATGCATCAAGTATGGCCAGTTGATCAAGGTATATTTTACTACTTTTTCATTAAGTTTAGAAATGCAATGAAAATTTTTGTGGAAAAATGTACACAGTACATCTACTTCAACTGTGCCACTTAGAAGAAAAGAAAAGTGACCGATCAAAACATTGTTTGAGAACTAACGATTACAACTTTTTTTTAAGGGACCAATAAGAAGCATATAGAAAATTGGACTCAAACCAAATTTTGAAATAGTATCATGCCTATAACCAGATTGGTTAGTTTTGATGCTAATTTTTGAGCATCAGTTTCAAAGGTCACAAGAATGACTCATTGAATGTATCTTCCTCTCAGATCAACTTTATTCCTTAGGGGAGTGCAGGGCATCTATCGTGGATCTGTTGTGGCATTTTTCCTGGCCTCTGTCTAATACAGGTCATTCTTCCCCATTTTATTAAGGGTGCTCAGCTTGCTCCTCCAGGACTGTTTTGGATGGCCTTTCTCCTGTAACCCCGAGGGTTTACATTTAGTTTGAGGGTAATCTGGTCATGTTGCTCGCTGATTTTTCTGTATGCTTCAGTGTTATTGGTCTGTTTAATTATGAAAAAGATTGAAATTTATTGTTATCAATTTACATTATAAAACTTTACATTTTTTCACAAATTTGCTGGTTCAAGACAACTAGTATCAAGCAATTAAGAACTTGTATTAAGAATTTAAGAAATTGTTATGCTCATTAGCAATTATTAACAAGCTGAAGTACATTTGAAGACATGCTCTTTCTCCTAATTCCCCTTCTCTTGCATTTTTATTTGGTACGTCATTGTTCTGAACTCGTATGAACACAATCTCCATGGTGGACTCTGCAAACAATTTAGCATTTTTTCCGAGTATTTCTTAGTATATCTTCTTAACTGTTGAATAAGCAGAAACTAATGCAGTATTCATATTTGTTGTTTTTCTTGGTTATAGGTCTATTCAATATCTGTGATAAGCTGCTGTTGCCTTAGAGATCCTTGTCCACTGGAGGGAATTGTGTAAAGTTGGTGCTAGTCTCACTGTTGCTATTGAAAGTAGCCTTGAAAGCTGGAGAAAGTGTGGCCAGGTATTGTCACTTCTGTAGCAACATATAAGGCTTTAGCACTGTAACGTAAATTTTGACTGTAGATTGTTATGTCCTTAGATATTTATCTTGCATTGTTGCAGGTCATCAGTAAACTGTTTCTTCTTTATCCTTTCATTTTCATTTATTTCTGGTTGCAGTTTAAAAATATTGTGTGATGACTTTATAAAGTTTGTCATATTTGTTTGAATGGGCAGGGTACTTATAACCAGAATACTTTCATCAATTTCAGTGAAAGGATGTGTCCCTAAAAGCTGGAGACTTATCGTCTTATTTCACTAGCCAAATTAGATTAAATAAATTTAAAGTTTTCCTCTTTTAAATTTTCTTTTGCTTTGTTCTCTTTTAGATGGAGCTAAACAGTAATGAGCAGAAGTACATCACAGGATTGCTGTACAATGGTTTCTATGCATTTGAATTGATTTCTGAACGAAATATGGATGGTGTAATCTGTGGAATTTGTGGTGTTGTTGGTCAGGTTTATCTTGGTGATGGTCCATGAAAAGAGCAAAGATAAGCTGAAGCAAAGATAAGCTGAAGTAATATTCAATATCTTTATTTGTTAAGTAAGCTTTACACATATAGCATGTTTTTGTGGTTCACTGGATGGCAAAGGTGTTTTCCAAGTTTGATAATGATGCCAGTAAATGTTCACAAAATACTACAATGGGCAGATTTGGGTCCACTCACAAGGAGCAGCAAGAGCTGCAAGAATTAGCTACTGTGTTCCAACCATGAGCCCGTTCCGGGTCCATTATGGTATATCTTTCAATTAACCCATAGAAACTTGCATGTGATCATGTTAAATTGTTCTTTATGAATACTCAACAAGCAGTAACGGCGAATGAGAAGCGTCAGCTACTCCACCAAGTGAAGTCGACTTGCAGGCTACTTTCTTTTCATGATTCTGGTTATTTGAACAAGTATTCTGTCAAAGCTAACATAAAATTTGGTTTGCTGATGGATTCATTTTTTTAACTTCTTAATGTAATGGGCCTTTTGCAACGGTCACGTGGTGAAAAATCCGCCATACTGGAGAGCAAGCTTATTAATCCCGCACTGGGAAATCCAAAACAAGGAAACGTTTTGGAGGCTGTCACATTCTTTTGCCCTTCAGCATAGCGGATTTTTCACGTGGTCGTTTGTTGCAAAAGGCCTATCATCGAAGGAAGGGACATTCTGTTTTTCATGCGTTTAAGAGCAGCTCCGCCTAAAAATCGACTAAACCAGGAAATAGCCAAAAAATGAAATTTCTTCAAACTCGCCCAGAATGAAGTTTTTAGGGTACTAGTTACAAAAATATTAGCTTAAGTTCGTTAAATCAATTAGTGTTTTTTTCACGAATTTTTTTCTTCCCGATGCCCAAAATCGGCCAAAATCGATCAAAAATAGACTGCATATTCAGAGACTCGTAACCGCAAAAGTAGAGATTATCATTAAAAACTAATTGTACGTCGCATTTGTACTTTCTTTCTTGTATATTTGGAGCTATTTAGATCGCGATTTGATTAGAAATCAAATATTTCACGAAATTTTGAAAGCTTATGGCGCAACACAACTAAACGAGTAGTGAATATTTAGCCTATTTTCAACTGCTCAAAAGGCGTTCTGGTACACGGATTTCCCCAAAACGGCTTATGTAGTCTGAAAGAGCATGATTTCTTCTTCAAATTAGTGAAATAAAATTTTTGGGTAATTAAAATCGTGAGCGCCGAGAACGCAAAGTAAATGCAGTTCTACTTCCTGAAAACGTGACCTTTGACCCAAGCGTCACGGACGCGATAACAACAATAGACAGCAGATGTTTCGTTAGTTTTAACATTTTCGAATGAAATCGGTCCGAAACAGTTACTGCAAGAAACTGGTAGACGAAAGAAATCTTATACCGTCTACGAAGGAGTTAAAAGTCGCATTTTTGACACAATAACTTCGTTCGTTGAGAATTGAACATTAACGAGCTTCAATGAAATTTACGAAGTTGCGATGTGTTTTATCTAGCCGATACTCACCTGAATGTTTATATTTATAGCAGACTCGTTTTCTTGGAAAAACGTTCGGAAGGAACTGAATTCACATTTCGCAACCTTTGCAAGTACCAATGTTTAAATTCCCACCTGCCGAGCGCTGATAATCGTTCATCAGAGAAAAACAACCAAACTGCACTGTTGCCATTAGCAACTCCAAAATAACATTCTCTCAAAATGTAAAGTGAAATAATGTTGGAATATTGACTGCCTCTCAGGACTAAATTACAAACCAGATTCAAGCTTCATTACCTTTTAAAAATGCTTGACTTTATTTGTTTGCGTCGGCTTTATTTATTTATTTGATTGCATTATTAAATTAAAGTGAGTTCATATTCCAAAACACTCAGAATTATTGACAGGCGTTACAAATTTTCGGATAAACGATAGGTTTCAGCATCGAAACAAGTTGCAATAAGATAACGACATAGAATGTATTGGTGGTTTCTCGATGTACTATCCTTGCCATTGACTTAAGAGAAAAGGAAAAGAGGTTCCCGTCTCAGGGATTTTTGGAAACAGTTTCGTGACTTACCTGGTGTGAGAATTGAACCTTGCAATGTGTTTTATCTAGCCGATAATCACCTGAATGTTTATATTTATAGCAGACTCGTTTTCTTGGAAAAACGTTCGGAAGGAACTGAATTCAGATTTCGCAACCTTTGCAAGTACCAATGTTTAAATTCCCACCCGCCGATTGTTCATCAGTAGTATATCCGGGGGGATTGGTGGTTTTGGACGGGCTCGACGGAAGAGTAAAAATTTTAACAAGTTCCATTTCGGGGGCTCAACTTAAAATAATAAGTGAAATGTTGTAGCCTATAGAATGAGCGTTCAAGAAGCGGGGATACTAAGGGGATACATTTTATTTACATGTTCTTTATTGCGCGCGCTGGGCGGGGGAGGGGGGGGGGGCGGGTATAATTTGGAAACACTGCACGCTCGCGATATCTTTTAAGCCTGGTTCTCATATGCCGCCAAACACCTGGGGTATATGTGAACATTCATCGCCGAAACATAATCTGTCCCAGGCATTGACCGCCGTCTTACCTGCGAAGTGTAGCTGAGCAGCCGTCGGCGATGAAGACAACAACTGCAGACGCAATGTATGACGTAACAACTCGATTTCTCCCACAATTCCTTACTTTCAAAATGGCGGATAAGTCGATAAGTCACATGTGAGGATGTAGCAAGCAACCGTATGTTAATGGACGAAATGAGAACGTACCGGGCTACATGTGACAAGTACTGTCATGAGTATAAAGACCAACGAGTAAAGAAAAATGCTTGGCAAGCAGTCGCTAATACACTGAAGATTGACGTTGCTTCCGCTCAACAAAAATACAACAACATCTGAACAAACTTCTCCAAGAATATAAAGAAAAGTCTGGTTTTGGAAGAGATGATATGGTAATACGGCCAGATTACAAGTATCTCCGTTGGCTGTGTTCACATATCAAGTACCGTCAGACCCGTACGATCCATATTTACAGTTGAAGTGGTTGGAAATTGCGCCGATTCGATTTGCATTTCGCTGCCGAACGTCGAACGTTGTCAGTTGCAACCGGCGACTACGTCGCAGGTAGGTCGGCAGGATATGAGAACCAAGCTTTATTCTTTTGCTGGCAATCTGCGAAATAGCTAATTGAAGCAATAATAATTTTTTTCATAGTCAGCCAGAAGCAAGCTAGAACTGAGCAGCCGCCGATGTATGCCCCTATCAATTGAATGAGGTAAGGATAAGACACGACCAACATATGGACTAAGTCAAAGCCTGACAGTGGCGTTTAAACTAAACTACAACGAACCCTGTCTGTTTATAGTACCATACAACTCGCAAACAAACCGAGTTTTTTTTTTTCTCTAACAATACTCCGAACCCTTTGCTGAAACAAGATTTCTGACTTCAAACTAGCGAGAAACTGTTTCTCTCTGACTCGATGAGACGACATTTACTCGGTTGTAGTAAAAATAATGAAAACACATGGACCATTCACAGGCTGTTAGACCAGAAACAGCTTAATTACGCGCAAAAAAAGCTAGTTGCGAGGGGGAACTCAGGGGTTCCCTTCCTACTGACCTTGCTTCTTGAAATACTTGTTACTGCTGTTCATGACATGAGCATGACTGTACTAGCTTGCCTATAAGACTAATATAAGGCGTCTTCCTGCGAAGCGTTAGTTGCTCCTTGTTTATATCGAAGTATTCACAAATGTACTTTAACACGGTAACACTAAGCTGATTCAGCCTGTTCGCATGATACAAGGCGCAAAGATCAAGATTGTCATAAGTGATAGGATGCTGGAGCTGAACTTCTCGTAGAACTTCTGTCCGAGTGTCCCAATACTGCTGTTGGTCGACAGCAGCCTCGCGATCACTACTGTCATCCTCTGCATGTTGATGGCGTAGTTTCCCAGCTTGCCGACAAAAGTAGGACTGTATTTGTTGTGCACTTAGGAATTCATCTCGGGTGAACAGCCGGTTACCCATGGCATTTTTGGCGTAGCGCATGTCGCGAGCTACCGACAGTGGATCCACTTTGTGACCGGTTTGCTGCCCGATACTAAACTTTTCATTAAGGTACTTCTTTTGGGTTTCACTGAGGCGCCCGGATTTTTTTGTTTGCTTCAACGCCCAACCTCTCGCCAGCTGACTGGTATTTGCGGCAAGTTCCCGAGGAACGGTTCTCTCATCATGGCTTGTCGCTCCTGCGCTCCTTCCTTCAGTTAATTTAAGATGGTACATTTCTTTCGCTTGGTCAAGAAGTGTGGCTTTCTCTGGGAGCAATTCACACTTTTCGTATGACAGGTGCTTTTCAAGGGCTGAGTATCTTTGATAGACCTTGATACATCCTTCACTGGGACACTGGAAAACACCTACCCCTGCATCTCCCTCTGCTGTCTCTGGCACTTCAGAAAGAGAATGTTCATCTGAAGACTTCTGGCTGCGTGTCTGACGCACCCCCTTGCTGCAATCCACAAAGTTCCCCGATGAAAATGTTTGTTGTAACGTGCCACTGAAACTGGTTGTGGCTGAAACCAAGCCAAAAAAAAATGTTAAATCAACAAATGAATAATAAATAAAACAACAGGAAGCAGCTCGCGCCATTACTCTTTTTCTTTCCCCACGAGAAGAAATTTGTCTGTTGGTAGGTGTAGCACGAAGTTCAGCGATTGTATGCAAACAGCGCACGCTGAAAAAGCAAGTTGGTTAACTGGTAATAAACACCCTATTTGTTTTGCAAAAAAAACACGCTATTCTGGTACAAAGTTCCTCAAACAGCCGCATTTCAACTCAAGCTGTATTCTCGTGGAGTATAATCTTACTGGAAGGGATAAAGCCGGCTGCCGGTAAACGTTTGCGTATGAAGTTACCTTTGCGCAAATAAGGTGACCTTTATGCCATAACAAAAAAATGTATAGCTACTTATTCCTCAAAACAAAGAAGTGATGTTCGTATTTGCTTATTAACTCATCACGCTCATTATAAGCTGAAACTAATGAGGGCGTGGCCAACAGCATATGCTTGTAACCTGTTGTTCTCATTAATACGACATGTTAATACTACATGTGAATACCTTTTGGTAGTTGTTTGTCGACTGTCTTTCCACTGCCGACGTTGTAGGATCGCCATACTGTTATCGTTGTGCCCGTGTACTGTAGGTTGTTAATCAAGCTTATGCCATCCCATTTGATGGGGTTCTCTTTGATCCCCAATGAATCAACAAGAGCCACTCTGATCCCAGTGAGTCCTCCAGCTGATAGCATCGCAGTTTCTAAATCCTCCGCAGTTTGGACATCGTGCCCCTCATTTATAAATCTGCGGACATGTGCTTTGATGCTGGCTGCTTTGCGGTCGCATGGGCCTTTCCCTCCTTGAGGGTCACTAAAGTCCACTCTAGAAAGAGTGATTCCAGTGGCAGCCCCCATAGAACGACACGCAGCTAGCATGGTTGAATTGTGATAGCATCCGGCATTATCGCTCCGGAAAAATGCTGTGGTGAGTTCAGGATTTTCCGTTTTCAGTGTGCGTAATACGTGTTCCATGATGCGGATAACCACCGAGCTGTCTTGACTGCAGTTTTTGACAATGTGCACGAAGGACTGACTCTTTAGATTTCCCTGATGTTTTCTTGCAATCACACTTATGTGCCACGAAATGCCCCTCTTTGCAAACCAGTCAGTTTGAGATTCACGGTATTTCTGTGGCAAAAATTTCATGGCCCAGTCCTGGGTGATCATGACGGATGACTCGTCTAGTTGGTCGAGTACGTCTATTCTGGCAGTGTCCTGAATTTTGCTCCTCAGTTGATGGGCCTTCCAGGACAGAACATTTTGAGCTGCCTCGTCGCAAATATGGCGCAAGTCATCCAACTCTTCTTCTGGTAGTCCCAGATCTTCTCGTTGTAAGTATGCCTGGATGTCAGATATTTTAGTTTTCAATTCTTCGCATTGAGAGCATGAATTACCATGATAATGATCACATGGGCTGCTGAACAAAGGCTCTTTTTCATCGCTCAAAGCGTATGTACTACAGTGGTCAGCCACAGACGAGGAGAGAGATACGTGCACCTGATAAAAACAGAAAACAGATATTACGTGCTTAAAGTGAAATGCTTTACAGTAGCTCATACATGGAGCGTAACTATGCATACTAGATTGTATTCCAGCTACTGAAATAGGCCAAACGTACAGTAACGGCAAATTTGTCGCAGTCTTTGCTAAACGGTACTGAGAACCAGGGAGGAATATCAAAGATAGCAGAATCTGCTCTAAAGGACTTTATTTCGAAGCTCAGTTTGATCCCTTGCATTCTGCTCTGCTTGTTATGGAAACATGTTTCATAATAAATGCAAGGAAAGTGAGTGAAAATCAGTCAAGGTTAAACACAGCTTGGGCATATGTGAGTAGTTGCATACAAAGGGGGTGGAAGGAGGCTACGCCCCCAGGTACGATGTACATAATGCTAATTCTTGAATACCTTATAATCCGACTTCAGATATTGTTTCCCGTTCTTCAGACAACTTCTCCATTGCTCAGCGACATCTCTCTTCAATATCCCGCATTCTTCTAGTCTCCTCGCCACATGGCAAAGATCGTCAAAGGCCTTACTTCCTTCTGCGGCAATATAGTCGATACCCTGCAACGATTTTCTCACAGTGGCACTACAGTTTGAGAGGATGGTTAACATCGTTGTGCGTCCAAACGGCTGGAATCCGGCTTCTTCGCAGTATTTGGTATACTGGATTACAATTCGTTCCGGAATCATATTACGAATTACGTTGGGTGTCTCCAGAACTTCACCAGTTGATAACTTCATGTATTTCTGTCCAAATGGGAGATCTTGTATGATGTGCGGACTTGTTATAAATGTCAAAAAATGGTCAAGTTGGTTAGGATCTACCCGCATTCGGGGACTATACTTCAATGAAAGGGGAACGCCCCGACCAAACACATTTTTGTGCTGGCGCGCAATTTTCACTCGGTACTCAGTGATACCAGGCAAATACCTCTGAAGGCGTTTGAAAGGGACTAGATCGGCCATTATGGACAAGACTTGCCTTCTTGTATCCCAAGAGGATGCATTTTTGTATGTTTCTGCCAGGGCTTCAAGGTATTTGTGGTCGTCACTCTCTGCAGATCCAAGCTCTTTGTCCACAAGCATTGACGACTGCAGTGCATCCCATAAATATGCTGCATCCCCTGGCATAATCACATCCAAAGCTGCTACAATGACATCTTTTGCCTTTTTTACGTGGTTCGTACGGGTACGTGCGCCCGCCTCTTCCCACCTCTTCCTGGGTCGAGTTAATTTCTCGACGTTACAACTTTCCAGAAATTTATTGAGTTGCTTCCTTCGTAAGTACTGTTCACTAGGTTCTTCAGCCGGCACGTTTGTGGACTCCTCATCGCTGCCACTGCTTTCTTCAGGGACAAATAAACTATGATCTAGTGTCAACTCCATCATTCCTGTATATATTGCCGACAAATTGCTGTCGTCAGCAGAGTTTGCTTCCTGAAATATGGAGTTTCAATAGCATTAGTATGCTAGACACTGCTCTAATAACTTACACATTTCTTATTAAGCAAGCGCGAGGCCCGCACTAGGGGAATATCGCCCTTGGGTCTTGGCATTTCAGCGAAGTCCGTATAAAAGACCAAGGGTCGATATCTTACCAGTACGGTTCCGACCAAGCTTTGCCAAAAAAGAGATTTATCACACGACTGAAAATTGTTACGAAGAAATGCCATGATCAAGGACTGCAAGAACATCTCATACTTTAAGCGCGCGATTCTGATTGGGAGTCGAACAGGCGTATACTTTAATCAAAAACGTTATACGTTAATTAAAATAAAAGGGAAAGAGAGTTGGAAGAAAAATGAAAGGAATCGTTCATGTTTAAAGCAAGTTCTTTTAGAAAAACGTAAGCCATAAAACAGCCAAAAAATCTTCAAGAATGTTCGTGCGGGATCATTCGGGACAGTGCCCGGTCCAATACTGAGAGAATATTGGACCGGCAATGGAGTTACCTGACTGGCTGATATTAGTTGTTGGCTTTCTGAACTAAGTTAGTCGTGTAACAAAATGTGATATTACCTGGCATAGTCGCTAAAACAGTACAATACCAATTATACAATTGGTATATAAATAATACGATAACACTGTTGTGGTTTGCTTAAAGGTCTCACAATGACAGCATGCGCTCCATAAAAATTCAAGAGAAGCGATGCCTAATTTAGCTCAGTTATTTGTAATAGCGGATTTTTTGCCGTTCGCCTTTATGTACAGCTTCGGTTTAACTACGAGTTGCATGGTAAATTAAACAGACGGGGCTCGTTGTAGTTTAGTTTAAATGTCGCTGTCAGGCTTTTACTTCGCCAGTATGTTAGTCGTGTCTTATCCCTACCTCATCCAATCGAGAGGGGCATACGTCGACGGCTGCTTCTGGCTTGTATAAGGACGCTGCAGCTTGCGCTCCTGGAGAATCTTCGATATCAGTGTACTTGTCGAGACTCTTCCGACATTGCGGACATATGACTGTCAAAGAATTAACCATTGTTTTAATTGAGCTTTTTTGAACATTGCCAGCAAAAGAATAAAAGAAATTGCGAGGCTTCGAGGTATGAAAGTGCGGTGTTTCGAAATTATTCCCCCCCCCCCCCGCCCTTGCGCAACGAAGAAAGGAAAAATAAAATGTAGCCCCTGTATCTTTTCTTTTCGCACAACAATTCTATAAGCTACAACGAGCATTTAACTTATTCTTGGACTGCTTGGACTTTGTCTTAAAAATTTTATCCAGTCCATCCCACACATTTTTCTACAAAGTAAAAAATAACCTTCCGCGAGAAGAGGAACCTGTTAAAATTTGTACCCTTCCTACCGCCGCTACCCCCACCCCCCACCCCCCGACCCCAGATATAATGCTATTAGCTATTACTTCCCTAAAGTTTACATCTTGAAAAATATTGTCCTGTAAAGCCAGGAAAAGGGTGTGCCTAGGATGATTAATTTCCCCTCAAGGATTTCACGCAGCTTACTTGAACCAACCGGAGTTACGATGTTGCTGGCCTTGAAGAGACGACGAGACTGTTCAAGGGTTATTCCACGTTCACCCTTCACATGAGAAGTCCTGTGCGCTGCCCATGAATCTGGAATTGAGCACGTTTTCCGGTTGCTTCGCCACCTTAGCCCAAATGAATCGCGGTGTCTTGGGCAAATAGTGACATTCAAAGAGATCTCGTTCTCATCAAAGATGCCTATCATTGACAATAATGAAAGAAATCGTCCGATAAGTGAAATTTAATGCCGCAGCTTACATAGTTGACTAGTTTTGAACTTTACCTGCCCGGGCCAGCAGAAGTCTTGCTTCCGAATTCAAAGCAGATTCTGAAACGCTGCATGATTTGAGATGGTCCTTGATATCCTTGCTGCAGTCACCAATTCTTACTACCTGATCGGTAGCCGAACGTTCTGGGCTCGCACCGCAATCTCCCCCAACATACTTTGAATATCCACAGGACGCCATGGCGCTTAAAGAGCCCACACCACGTAAGTCACGAAACTGTTTAGACCCGAAACTCTTTTCCTTTTCTTATGTCAAAAATGGTAAGGATAGTAAATCCAGAAAGCGCCAATACATGTTATCACTGTTTTATGTCGTTACCTTGCCGCAACTTCAGCAAATTGTTTCGACGCTGAAATCTACATTTATCCGAAAATTTGCGACACCTGTCAATATTCGAACGTGAACTTGCTTTAATTTAATAATGTATCAAAATAAATGAATAAAGCCGACGCAAACAAATAAAGTCAAGCATTTTTAAAAGGTAATGAAGCTTGAATCTGGTTTGTAATTTAGTCCTGAAAGGCAGTCAATAATCCAACATTATTTCACTTTACATTTTGAGAGAATGTTATTTTGGAGTTGCTAATGGCAACAGTGCAGTTTGGTTGTTTTTCTCTGATGAACGATTATCAGCGCTCGGCAGGTGGGAATTTAAACATTGGTACTTGCAAAGGTTGCGAAATGTGAATTCAGTTCCTTCCGAACGTTTTTCCAAGAAAACGAGTCTGCTATAAATATAAACATTCAGGTGAGTATCGGCTAGATAAAACACATCGCAACTTCGTAAATTTCATTGAAGCTCGTTAATGTTCAATTCTCAACGAACGAAGTCATTGTGTCAAAAATGTGACTTTTGACTCCTTCGTAGACGGTATAAGATTTCTTTCGTCTACCAGTTTCTTGCAGTAACTGTTTCGGACCGATTTCACTCGAAAATGTTAAAACTAACGAAACATCTGCTGTCTATTGTTGTTATCGCGTCCGTGACGCTTGGGTCAAAGGTCACGTTTTCAGGAAGTAGAACTGCATTTACTTTGCGTCCTCGGCGTACACGATTTTAATTACCCAAAAATTTTATTTCACTAATTTGAAGAAGAAATCATGCTCTTTCAGACTACATAAGCCGTTTTGGGGAAATCCGTGTACCAGAACGCCTTTTGAGCAGTTGAAAATAGGCTAAATATTCACTACTCGTTTAGTTGTGTTGCGCCATAAGCTTTCAAAATTTCGTGAAATATTTGATTTCTAATCAAATCGCGATCTAAATAGCTCTAAATATACAAGAAAGAAAGTACAAATGCGACGTACAATTAGTTTTTAATGATAATCTCTACTTTTGCGGTTACGAGTCTCTGAATATGCAGTCTATTTTCGATTGATTTCGGCCGATTTTGGGCATCGGGAAGAAAAAATTCGTGAAAAAAACACTAATTGATTTAACGAACTTAAGCTAATATTTTTGTAACTAGTACCCTAAAAACTTCATTCTGGGCGAGTTTGAAGAAATTTTATTTTTTGGCTATTTCCTGGTTTAGTCGATATTTAGGCGGAGCTGCTCTTAAGATCTGTTAATGATTTTCTATGTTTTAAGTCTAACCATTGGCATAAAATCAGTTGAAACACAAATTTCATTTCTTTCCATGTTTTCTTTTTTTGTTTCGAAGTTACAAAACAAAATGGCTTGATTCAGAGCGTAAAAGCCATCTACTAGTCTGGGCCCTTCCTCTGGATCCACCACTGGGATTCAGGGGCGGATCCAGAAAATTTAGAAAGAGGGGGCCGAGTACCCCGCCCTCCCCCCGAATGAAAACTTCACTTTTCAGGAGATGCATACAGCCTTGTGGGCGTATTCGTGATGCAAAGATAAGAAGATAGAATTAAAGAGCATTTTATAAAACGATTTTCAAAACAAAATCGTAGTGTTAGTGGTAGGCGAACTGTTAACAAAGTCATTGCATTGCATTTATACATCCAGTATTCATCGAAATAAATCACTGCGGTGGATTGATAAATGTCATCCTTCTCTGGTTTCGGTTGGCGTGCACGTCAACAACTGCATTATAATTTAAAGGTATGTCTTTGTGAATAAAGAGCAGCAACAGTGCATTTTGACGTTCATCTCCAATGGTGCTGCGATAAACATTCTTCACAAAGAGTTGCTACGTTCAACAGTTGCACTTGTCACTGGGGTGATCAACAGGAGGCGCAGAATTGTGTGGACATCGGGGTAGAGGCTTGAGCTGCAGGCTTTCAAAGCCTCTTGCAGTGTCGTGGGTTTTACGGTAGCGTTGTTCCTAAAAATAAAAACAAGAATTAACACACATTTCAAGACAAGGTATAATCGGTTTTTTTCAGCTTATCACAGCTTCACTATAAACGTGGTAACCCATGTATAGTATTAACGCAGAATAACATACCAGAAGCACTTCCACAGCTCCAGCTCCTGCATGCGACGCACTGCTTGGGGACGGCAGATCAGGGGAATAATGCTGAATAAGTTAATCTTGAGAAGACTCGTTAAGCTGCTGTAAGTTGGCAGGTATCAGTAGCAGTCCAAGCTATGCCGCTTCTGATAGTCATTAAAGCGGGTATTTATTTGCTCCAACAAGTTGTCAAGGAAGGGAAGAAATATTGCCCGTCGAAAGTAGGCGACTGGTGTCCTGGCATTGGTGTTGTTTCTTAATGTCTGCCTACCACAAGTTCGAGGGATGCTTACCTTGACGTTTGCCTTCTTAGCCATCTTCTTAATCTTTTCATACACAGAACTTGCAAATGCTGTTTTAGCATTCTTGCGCATACCTTTCAGCTGTTTCCTTCACAAAGTTAACGTGCTTGTATGCCTCAATAACATCCAGTGTGGAACCCTGTAACCAACGGCTGAGTCCTACGGTGAATCCAAAACGGTGCTTGGCAGTGTAGAAGGCAGCAATGAACACAGGGTTCTTGATTTGATGAAACATTCCCTGTGCCTCAGTTCCCTTCTTGATAACTTTTTCTACTCTTAAAGAGTTACGAACCTCTAGGAATCTATTTTAGCGTTGCTAGTACACTGACTGCCACTCCCCCACTGGACTGAGGGTGTTTCTGCACAAATTTGTGATTGCGTATTGATCAGGAGATCCAAGCACTCGCCCGGAAACTGAATACAATGAAACAGTTCTATTATCATGAGATCAAAACCACTGCAATGCAAATCAACAAAACACTTGTCTAGCATGATGGGGCGTCATCTACATCAGACTTGATTCATACCAAGTGAACTGAGGAGGACTCGCATCAAACAGTTTAAGAAAAAGGCCTTAGTTGTGGAAAAGGCTTTCAGTTTGTATCAGGAACCAAAATACCTTTTGATAAACTAAGTTGTGAACATAATCATAACTTTGATCTGTTGAATCCATTTGGAGTGTGCATTCTTTTGATTCATAATCCATTTTTGGATTCTAGAAAGCAAACGCAAAATTCCTTTATGATTCTAAAGTCTGGATTTTGTATTTTCTCCCCCAAACCCAAAAGCTCCCTTTCAAGCCAAATCAACAGGTCCATGGATCCTGGACGAACAGTTTATTAGTATTTCCGCTTTGTTAAGAAAGTATGGTTTCAATTTCCATCATTTCTACTTTCGCTTTCAGATTTTCGTCCTTATCCAGCTCGTATTAATGTTGTTTTCATGAATGACTGTTAAGTCAAAATCAATTTACCAACAATAATTTCGGTAGCTAATGAGCTTCCCCTTATTTTAATTAGCGATACCAATATAAATCAGAATAAATCTGCTTACGTTTCATAATTTCTCATTACAAGCTCCGGTCCTGCTTACCTTTCTGCTAAACGGAAAACTTCCTTCGAATTGAGTTGAAAATGTTTCCCCTCGATCGCAGTCACCACGAAAAGACAGCTGTCATCCTCAAAAGACAATGTATTTCTGCATGAAAGTCAAAATGAAATCAATTTACCAACAATAATTTCGGTAACTAATAAGCTTTCCCTTATTTTAGTTAGCGATGCCAATAAATGTGCTTACGTTTCATAATTTCTCACAGCAAGCGCTCGGTCTTCCCTACCTTTTTGCGGAACGGAAAACTTTCCAACTTCCCTTCAGTTGAAAATGTTTCCCTTCGATCGCAAACACCAAAAAGATACAGCTGTGATCCTCAAAAGGCGATGTGTTTCTGCATGAAACAAAGAATATCGTCGTTGGATCGAGATAAAGTGTTTGCGCAAGAAGAACGACTGATTCCACATGTCGTCTAGACAAGCTGTACGAAGTCACGAGAAGTTAGTAATTCCTGACTATGCTCTTTCTTTTACCTGTGTTGTCGGTAACATAAACGCTTCTTGATAACTTTTTCTGCTCTTAAGGAGTTACGAACCTCTAGGAACCCTTTTTCGCATTGCTAGTACACTGACTGCCGCTCTCCGAACTCGACTGCGGGTGTTTCTGCACAAATTTGTGATTGCGTATTGATCACGAGATCAAAAGCACCCACCCGGAAACGGAATACAATGAAACAATGAATGAGTTGCCAGTAATCGGATACCCGTGTTTGCGAAAAGAATTCTGGGATCGTCAGGGGGCAAACATTGCAAGTCGCTAGAAGGAAAGGTATGGCGAAAAGCTGTTTCGACGCCCAAAAACATTGTTTTGGGGAGAGATCAACGCTTTTTCGCCTTTGTTTTATCGCAAATGGATTTTGGCAATGTTGATACATGGAAAATGTAAGTTTTTGTTTGAATAACCGTGAAATAAATGATAAAATTTACCGATAAACTCCCTTTTGCTTGCGTGAGGTTTATTGTGAAATACATTGAAGAGAATATTCAAATTTCAATACACGCCTGATCTCGAGAGGCTACCCGGAGCAAATGGTAGAAAAGACCCTCCGAGAAGTTAAATACTAAGACAGAAAAGAAGTTCTAAAACAGAAATCGAAAATTGCAGAAGGAACTACTGCCCTTTGTGTCGGGCAATTTCACTCAACCGTCAATACCAAACTTTGGAAAGCATAATCACGCACAAATGGCACTTTCAAATACAAATACTCAGAGATATATTAAGGGAGCTACCCTTGATCTGTTATAGAAAAGGAAAATCACTGAAATACGTGCTTGTAAAAGCAAAACAAAGGCTTTGAGCAACACTAGTAGCCACACAGCATGAGTCGCGCGGACTCATTTGTCATTGAATCAACCCCAGACAGTACAATAATCGTCACCGGGCTCATTTCCAGTATTATTTGTACGACTAAGCTTTCAAATAAGCCAAAAGTAGCCTGTACACAACTTAAAAGGCTTTACGGGGTTATTTCCTCTCGATTTACACCTAATTAATTTTGTAATATTTTCAGACCATTACGCGATGTAGATTTCACAATAAACTTCACGCAAGCAACGGAGTTTATCGGTAGATTTTGTCACATATTTCACGGTTATTCAAAGAAAAACTTACATATTCCACATATCAACATTGCCCAAATCCATTTGCGATAAAAACGACGACGAAAAAGCGTTGATCTCTCTCAAAAATCGTTTTCTTGTACCTCGAAACAACTTTTCGCCATACATTTCCTTCTAGCGACCAGCAATGTTTGCCCCCTGACGATCCCAGAGTTCTTCGCGCAAACACGGGTATCCGATTACGGCAACTCATTCATTGTATTATCACGAGATCAAAACTGCAAATCAACAAAACACTTGTCTGGCGTGATTGGGCGTCTTCTACAAACAGACTTGATTCATACCAAGTGGACTGAGGAGGACTCGCGTCAAAGGACCTTAGTTGCATGTGAAAATGGCTTTCAGGTTGTAGCCTGCGTTACAGACATATATTTACCCGCTAATAACCCGCGATAGGTAGCGTGACTGACGCAAAAATTATATACCGTTAGGTATAAGCTCTTTTCTATTCCAGTATGTTAGTCGCGGCCTGCTCATACACCCTGGCTACGGCGGGGCACCTAAGAACCTTCGAGCCTGTTCATAGCCCATTGAAAAGAGGGAGACCGATGCTGCCATTGGTAGGCGAGCAAACTTTAATTGTTTAATTATAGCGTGACATGTTTCGTGAAAAATATGTCACACTCACGACCTAAACAAACCATAGACTGGCAATATGCATGATTAGGAAATATGATGAGAAAATATGTGATATCTGAAATAAAACAGACAGTTGTTGATTATGTTGTTTACAGTACCTCCACAACAAATCCCCCCACCCCTTCCTTGATCCCACCCCCAACAAGGAAAGACTAAATGAGCCCTGTGAAGGCAGTTTTCTATGGTTTATTTTATAGGATAATGTTCTTCCAACAAGACCATGTATAGTTGTCAGTGTTTATTCTGTCATACTAATATAGCCAAATGTCCATACCCTGCTCACAGAGAATTCTTGCTTGACACCCTCCCGCTAGTCCCCACCCTGGTAGTCTCTTCCGCAGTTGTTCTTTTGGGATGTCTGCATGTGTGACATCCCAAAAACGGTTGCCAAGGAGACTACCACCCTGGTGGACATTCCACTTTAGCCTCTTACTTTTCTTTAAAAATATTGCTGTTTGCAATCCCCCACCCCCCTACCAATTTCAAATGACCTTCCATGGAGTAGGTATGGATATTTTCTGTAACTGCACATTCTGACCTTTAATTGGTCACCCCAGAAATTTGTTCGCAATTAGAAAAAATACTGTATCAAAGAAACAAATCATCAAATTCTTATTAGTGATGCAGATTGCTATAACATTTATTTCTCAAAATGTCTTGGACTGTATTGTACATGAAGACAGTATCATCCAGGTGATGACAATCGGTATTCTTGTTACGTGATCTACTTAACAATGACAATGATGTAAGCAAGAGAATTAAGACATTGATCACTTCTGAAATTCAGCATGGCACAGGATCATTTAAGTCTCCCCAGTAATGAACTTCATTTGTACCCATTACACAGCTTCTGACTAATGGATCCATTCTTCCATCATACAAACCAAACACTCCTCCTACAAAGGGAAAATATTCATAATACAGTAAATGAACTTGTAGTTGAAAGGTTGAAATCTGAAGCAGAACTACATCTGGCAGACTTCAATTTTCATTACTGGCCACGCAGTCTTCCAGATTAGGGGATCTCAGGTCAAAAACGTATGATGATTCAGTACTGGGCAAATATAAGTCCACACTTGACACTCAATACTTCCAAGAATCGAGTATTGAGCTCAGTCTCAATTTACTTGAAGTGCGACTCCATTCTCAATGCTCGATTCTTGCAAAATTCAACACACTGTAGCATTCACAGTTGGGCTGGGTTTTATACATTAGAGAGAAACTCTGCAAGAATACACACAATTTAAAAGAAGACTTCAAAAACACTTATACAATGAGAAACATACAGCATAGCATGCAATCATTGTTTCTGAGGAACTAAATATGAAACTTAGGGAAGAAAGCAAAAGCCAAAATGCAATGCTGCTGTAATGATACATTGATTCACCTGATTACTTCAGTTCCTTGTAGAAGGTCACTCCAAAAAGCTTACTTTTTTGTCTTCACTTATAGAAAGTAAACATTCAGCTTTTCCCTCACCAAAGTTTCAGCCTCTAAAGTACCTGCTATCCTAAAGAAATTTTTCTCTTGACAGCCAGGCTGTCTTTATGTGACGTCATTCCGTCCGACTTGAAATTGGCAGGAAGGAGAAAAACCTGCAACTGACTTGGCATCAGCAACATCTTTTTTTTTTTTCAAATGATTATCCACTTCACTATCTTCAGTGGTATCATTTTAGAGTTTCAAGCATGTTTGGCTCAAAATAATATGGCTCAAGAGCAGCCACAACCAAGAGAGGTGGTTAAAACGCCTGTCGGAAGCCATTTTGACAAAATCTAGAATGGAATGACATCACAAAAACACAGACTGGCTGCTCAGTACTATTCAAAATGGTGGCAACAATGTTCAAATTTTGGGCTTCTTTGGACACAAATTTCATAAGAAAAACCTGCACTTTAGAGGCTGAAACTTCAGTGAGTGGCTAAAACTTAGTGCAAGGTTGTTATTAGCGTTCACAAAAAATATACGCTTTTTGGAGTGACCTTCTCCTTTAAAATAGCATTATTCCACTTATTACTTACCAGTGTGAATGTAGAGAATTCTGTGTCCTTTAAATCTCCCAGGATTGTTTTTCATCTCATGAAGCATCCCTCTAATTGCCTTAATGTTGTACACAGGGTCCACCATTATTCCTGTAGTACTTGAGATCTCTAGAATGCTCTCTGCACATCATAATTGATTGGATTTAAAAAAATAGTGGCTGAGAGAATGCAGAATGACTGAAAGAGTTTCAAGATTGACCTTTTGCATGCTGAAACATAGAGTAATGTACAGAATCCCCCTGCAGGATGGCAACAGAATGCAACACCTCCAAAACAGTGACCTCGACCAGTGACAAGCAGGACTGTCCTTTGTTTGGGATGTCTCAGTGAATATCTTACCATGATCTGCAGTATGGTGGATTTTCTACCATTTGGCCATGATTAATTTTTTGTAATATACACATGCACATGTACATCCACATTTCACAAAGAAATAGTGGTCAAAATTATGCAGGAAAAAATAATTTCTATCTGATAAGTAATAAATTTTAGCCCTAGAGCTTAGGGGGCTAAGTCTCACAACCAAGAAAAGTCAGAATGTAAAAGTGTAGTGACATATAAATGCATACATGTACATTGTGTAGTTCAGGTGCTGATCACCGCTGAAGCCAATACACATGTAATGCTCTACAATGAAGGAGCTGTTATAACGAATTATGTTGAGAGGTTACGCAGATCTTGAGTACATATGGAGTACATTGTGTATATTTTCAAAAATGTCACAATATCCAAAATAAAATGAGACATTTACCTAATTCTTCCTGAGAGGATATAGCATATCCTTTTCCCTTGTATCCTTCAATAATATCAATTATATCTTCTGCTTGGACATCTAATCCTCCCATTCTTAGGTCCTCATTAATTTTGTCATAAAAATATGCTGCATTATCACACACATTTACAGCATGACACCTACATGCACAAGAGACAAAGTAAAGCCTGTCAGGTTCATAGCTATGTTTTATGTCAAAGTTGACCATCAAGAATAAAGTGTTTTGTCTTAGTGTCCAGTGACTAGTGTCCTGTTTCTGCAACCATTGTGTAGTAAACCATTTCTGACACACATGCACAAACTGTAGTGTCCAGTGTCTAGTTCTCAGTGTCTGGTGTTTAATTTTTTATGTCTAGTGTCTAGTGACCAATGTCTGTTGTAACGCTTCTGATATCTAGTGTCCAGTCCTCATGTCAAGTGCCATGGGTCTAATACCTGATGTCCCAACTGCCTAGGTCCGATGTCTAGTGTCTATCATACTAAATCGTCTATTGATTGAGTGGCTAGTGTGTAACATCTTAGGTCTACTTTCTAGAACCCAATACGTAGTGTCCAGTTTCCAGTATCTAGTGTCTAACATTATGCACATGAAGTGTCCATTGCCTAGTATCTAGTAAATATACATTATACCTAATAAACTAGAAAGAAGGCTGAAGAAGGCTGAGTAGCCGAAACGTTGTTGTATTAAAGCTGGAACAGTCAAGAGTTAGTCGTCATCCTCGTAGAGTTAGTCCAGAGTCAAGAGTCAAGAGTTAGTCTTCATCCTCACACAGATCTAATAAACTAGATATATAATTTATACATATAGCTAGCATCCAGTGTCTCGGATGTGGTGTCCTGTGTCTTGTTGCAAATATCTAGTGCTTCCTAGCTAATGTCGCATATCTAATGTCTGTGGTGTCCAGTGTCCAGTATCCTGGCATCCAGTGTCTAGCGTCCAGTGTCCAGTGTCTAGTGTCTCATGTCTCCTGTAGCCTGTTCCAGGCTCTCATTAGCTAGGGATGAGGTGAAAACGAGCAAGAGAAAAAAGCAGGGAGGACTAAGGCGAGGAGCGATAGAAGAGCCTGTAAGACTTTCTTTAACGACCCTCTTCTGGTATAGCAGGAGCTACTATACCCTCTGATTGGTTGATTTTGACAGTACTTTAAACACTCTGTCAGTTCCCTCTTTTATTGTCAATCAGAAAGATGGTGAGCGTGGTCTGTCTTGGACGACTGTCTGCAAGATATTCCCAATTTTCAAGCGCTAAGGAAGAAACAAGAGTTTGTCTTATAAAAGTTCCTCTTGGGAAAGAAGTTTCAATTTTCAGCTCTTCACCCGGAGTCCATGACTGGCTAAGACTGCAATGAAATCAGAAATGTGAACAAAGCCAAACAATAACTTACAATGACATATACAGTACGCAAAACAATCACCAGACTTTCACGTAAACAGCTACATTTGAATCATGTGGTGCCAGAACAAACAAAGGACGAATAATCCTATACTTTGAGCTCAAGAGACATAAGCTCGATTAGAGAGCTGCAAGAAACATAAGAAAGTCTCTAGGCAAACACATAGCTTTCTCGAAGTAAAGGTATGGCGTCTCCAAAGAAAACCCACATGAGGACAAATAAAGCTAATAAATATGATATCCGTGACAAGAATCACCATGACCTAAACACTTCTAATTAAACAGACGGGCCCGTCACAATATAGAATGCAAGCATGCTCTCAGAAAATTTCATATTTTGTCCATTGAAAGCAAATACATATATGTGATAATGTGGCATATCTTGCAATAGAAATGAACCTAAACGCATAAAGCTAAAGCTAAGCACAGAACAAATTACAGAGGTGTCAAATGCGGCGAAGCGACATGCAGATAACAGCAGCCAGACCTAGGACCTTTGAAAATTAGCTGTAGCACAGTCTAACGGCTCAACTCTACTTAAAATTCCTTCTAATAATTTCAGAACATAAAGTGCCCTTCATAAACACGAGTGAAGCAAAGAAAGGTTGAGAGACCACAAAGAGAACAGCAAATGTACAAATGTCACGAACCGCAGGAGTCATGTAGGCCCAATAGAAAACATGCAGGCAATAGGAGAACGTTTCCAGCTAATTAAAAAGTTGACATTTTTAATTTTCGACACTTCGTTAAATCACAGGTGGGCGGAAGAGGGTCGTTAAAGAAATTCTTACAGGCTCTCTCCCTTCCCTTCCTCGCCTTAGTCCTTCCTCATTTTTTCTCTCAGTCACCCTTTTGTTTGCTTGTCCCCACTACCGAGAGCCCAGTTACCGAGAGCCTGCAACAGGCTATGTCTCCTGTGTCTTCTGTGTACAATTTAAGTAAAAATCTCACTTGAGTTTTGATCCTGTCAGGTAGTTAGCGATGGCAATTCCTGCTGCACTTCCCCCACTGCCAACTGTTATCACAATGTCATCAAAATTCTCCAATAGGTTCTGAAACATGCAAAAAATATGTTTTCAATTCCCCTTTTATTGCACAAACAAGGTTAATACGAGAAAACTGTTTCACATGTAGCTCCAAGAGGGTCAACCATGCACTCTATATATTTTTTTCCTTTCTTAGTTCAATGCATAGTACGTTGGGTGTGCAGGTTTATGGTCCCAGGCGGAAGGCCTTCATCTTACACACAATTCATTGTTATACATTGTTGCAGTGGAGCAGCAGTAGAGCAGATAAGAACTTTGAAGACCATTTATTGGTGTGCAAATGTCAGAATAAAACAAGATAAACTAAGCTTTCTGGTATCTACCTTAACATGCTAATATGGATACAACAATCCCCCACCCCTGCCCCTTCTGGTACCAATTTTCCTTACAGAACACTATACCTTAAACACAAATAGCCAAGAAACAAGTTTTTAGGACAAATTCATTTAACTATTTGTGACTTCCTAACAATAGCCATGTACATGTACATGCAACAAGTTTGGCACTGTCAGTAGCGCATGCTACCATTGCCTGCCAGATGATGGCAGGCAATATTGATCACACATGTAAAAATGACACAAGTAACCCTAAGAAGAAACGAAAACCACTTCAGCACTTGAAAGGCGTTTAATCGCTTTGGTATACGTAGCAATAGTTTCAAACTCCATTCAAACATGTGTTTGAACCTAGGGCCAAAAAATATGACAAAAAGTGCTATAAATAACTGGTTAAAGAGCTCTAATTTACTCTTGCTTTCTCGCACAAGATAAGTGGCATCACATGAGCGTGCGCTTAAATAAAGGGCATGCGCAATTTAATTCTCGTCCAAGGTTGTAAAAGCTAGTCTTTGATCGAGAATTGCTAAAAGAGCTACAGTACCATACAACTCATGATAAAATTTTCACATTTGATTTGTAGGGGTGAATCCAGTTTGGAGCCAAAATTTTAAAAAAATCTGTAAGACAGATTTTGAGCTATTTTTGATCTCACATTTTCTTAGTTTACAGAAAATCTGTCCTAAAGATTTTTATTTTACTCTGCACGAATGTTAAATGAGAGCCAATTTTTTATTACTCAAATTTTGAGGTGGGGTCATACGAGTAGATTTTGAGAAAAACGTGATTTAACGTACTAGTGCCCAGTCTCTCCTTAGGTACTCGACAGTTCATTTTGGCCATTTGTTGATGCTGAATTGTTCAAATTTCACATAGAATGGTAAAAGACTTCAGCAAACAGTAAATAGAGAAAGGAAAAACATCTTGGAACATTTTTGAAAAGAGTTAGAAGTTTGGCTGTTATAATCCATCAAAACTGTAGTAAGCCACCTTAAAAGCCTTTTAGTTACCTCTCAGGTACAAGCTCTCCTAGTTAAAACCCCACGCAAAACCCCTTATGTGTACATATGAAGTTGTACCGTATAGTCAACAGAAATTCTTTCATTATTAATTACAGGTCATACATGTATCCAGAAACTTTTCGTCAGAGAAACACTTATAACTAAATTTACTCCTAAAACTATCAATGTGGAAAACAGCTTTTACATGTAGTTTACACTACTTGTTTCACCTGGTTCATCATTTCTTCAAATGCTGTTAGGTAACCAAACATTCCCATGTATGAAGAACCCCCTACCTCAATTAGATAGGCAGAGAAACCCTGTTGTTTTCTGAAAGAAAGAAAAAAGTTTGTAAAAAAACATACAAAACAATCAGTAGGAAAAGCAGGGGTGGATTTAGCATTTCATGCGTGAAAAACCTTAGCTTTATATACTAATTAAGTTATAATGCCTACTAGGTGCAAATGTGGTCAAGCCTTCTTCCTGAGAGCAAAGTGTGAATTTTGCTGTTTGAAACTTCATGAATAATTCTTCATTTTTTTTTTAATTTTCAATTTTTATAATTATATTACATTCATTTCATTACATTTTTAAAAAAGGACCTTTTACACACATACTGTAAAGTACTTACTTACATTACATACTACTTGACTCTACGCCTACATTGTATATTACACTACCACACACTACTACACTACTTAGTAAGTTACTTAATTACTTTACATACTACTTGACTCTACTTTACATCCACATTTTATACTACACTATTACACACTACTACACTACTTATACTTAACACCCGAAAAGGAAATAAATAATAGTAATTCCTCATTTCACTTTCAACAATTATTTTTTAAATGAGACTGAATCCAAAAACTAAATGCATCTTGCAGTTTCATGGGCTTAATGACTGGATTTAAATCTGGCATGATAGTAATATGCATGTTTATATTGTTAAGTAGCTACTTACAAACAAAGAATTTTACAGTAGATGTTGTAAAGTATTATTAATAATTAGTAGTGACTTAATAAATTTCAAATTTGTAATTTAACCATAAACTAGGGTCACAGACATTTTTCCTCATTCTCTTTACTGTTAACTTTTCTCAACCTTCTTAGAATACTGAATAGCTTGTCAATTAAGACATTTATGTTGTTAGCAAGTTGGAAAAGATGGGCGGCTAAGGAGAAACAAGGAGAAAACACCAGATACCAGTTGACTAACAGCAGCCCAGTTGTTTAATATACAAACTAAAATATCTGTTCAAAAAAAAAAACAATAAAAACAGACAGTGAAATCCAATTTAATTAAATTCATTTTTAAAATCTTCCTCTTGAGAGGAATGCCAGAATGATTTTTTTGAGACCTCTCTTTAAAAACCTCCTGCCCACCCCTCCCTAACTGATCTTAACTATTACTTAAAAGAAACAAGAGAGTGCTAAATAGGAACAAGATACATGTATGCATGCTACTTACAACTTTTCTGCCAGCTTTTCCATCATTTGTTTGAGACCTGACTTATACTGAAGTGGTGGAACAACAATAACATGACTTCCAACCATTCTGTTTAAAAGAAGATTCCCTTTACATCCAATGTCTGTAATCTGGATGAACAAGAACAACAGGAAAGCCTTGATCAGAAAAAATCAATTTCAATTAACTCTGCCACATGGACTTCATTCTGCTATAGGTCAATGACCACAGGTCCCAAGAATTGAAGCAACCTTACATGTTCTTTCAGGTTTTTGTAGCAATGTACAGAACTTCGCAATCCAAATTCTTCTTAACTGGCAAAGACAGTACTCAAAATTTCTTGTGAATTTACCTGCACATCAAGAGATCTATTAGATCTACAACAGGCAACAAAGTTCTGAGCTATATACATGTACACTGTATAATTATGTTTTTGAATATTTTAGACAAATTTTCCCTCTTTTCCTCAAACAATTGCTTTTTCTAACCATGCAGACCACAGCACTAATTGCACAACATTGAATTCGGGGCTGGGGTAAACAAGAAATCATCACAAATATGGCCACGGCTATCAAATTAATTAATCAATATCAAAGCTACCTGACTGTGAAATACAGGCTTTGTTTGTAGTTAGAAGTTTATTTCAGACGTGCCTGTTGACGATTCCGTAGGAACAAGTAACAATTCAAGCCAAGTTGTCTAGCAGCAACTGCAGTGCTCCTACAATGATTGGACTGAATCCCACCACATGTCAAAATTGTGTTACACTTCTTGTCTAGAGCATCAGCCAATAGAAACTCCAACTTGCGAACCTAAACCAAGTTAAGAATTACTAATAGTTGGTATTTAATTTAACAAGAGATCTGAATAAAAATTATTTCCTTCATGAAGGAATTAGAGGATATTGTAGTTTATTTTTTTTGTCAAGCATCTAAGTGGGCCGGAATCCTAAATCCTTGAATTTGATTGGCTAATCACACGCTTGTGATCAGTCCAGCTTTTTGCGATACAGCCCATGGGCCGGATTTTTTCCCCGCTGTAACGATTATGGCTCCTAAATTTCACTCCTAAAAGTTAGCAGTAATCATCAATCTTTTGCTTTGTTTACACCTCCATCGACAATTAGTCCATGAAAGTTTATCTCTGTTCACTTTAAAATGCCAAGGAAAGTAAAGTCACTGTAAGTAAATTCAATTGTCAGTGAGTGTTTGCCTGGTTGTTTGTAGCTTGGCGCTGTAATGGCGTGTAATCCTGTATTCCTCTCATCAAAAAATCTGAGTCAATTTCAGTCGAGTTTGACTGTCTGATCGTTGCCGTATTTAGGAGAATTTCTGTGGAATACACTTGACAAATTTCCTCGCTTTCTGCTATTCAATTTATGGTAGAAAGGTCTGATTTCAAGTGATTTTAAAAGCAATGACTTACAAAAATTGTTTTTGTAGTAAAACTTCAAACTTCGCATAAAATTTCACACCAGAAAAACAATTTTGGAGAACTTAACTGGTAAAATAAATGCAACTGACATAAAGTAGTTCGAAAAATATCTGTTCTCTACTACATCTTTCTTTGTCTAGTATCTGAGTAACTCACTCGTTGTGAAGATTTTTTAACAAATCATTGGTAGACAGCGCAGAATCTGATTCAATGAACAAAGTTGCATAAACAAACCCATTTGTAATCGGTACAACAAATTTTATTACAGGAAAAAAAATAAACATGTTATTTGCCGGCTTAGGGTCAGTTCGTATCGTGAGAAACTGTGACCTCGGGCTTTCATTTTCAAGACCTTGGTCACAGTTTTTCACTATGCAAACCAACCCTATGCTGGCAAATAACATATATGTCATCTGAGCTAATGTTGTTAGTAATAAATTAATCACAGTCGTGCAGTAAAGAAGATAAAAAATATATACTCAGTTCTTTACTGGTACTTAGTTCTTTTTCTTTAGGAATAAATTTGGGTTTCATTTAATGTATGTAAAATAAATATGAATGTGTCACTAGCCTGTGATTTTCAAAACATCAAAAATCCGGGGCAAACGTTCAGTATATGACTGGGAAAAGGAAATCAGTGGTCCTTCCCATATCCATGAGTTAACGACAGTTTCTCACTTGGCTATTTACACCTATTTAAACTTTAACACAATGCACCTAGGTGTGGGATGTTAAGGGTGCTGTAAAAAAATGACCACTACTGGAATTGATTAATGCATTTCACATTGACATACAATCTTGACAAGAAACTAAAAAAAACCCTGAGTAAACTTTGTACCTTATTTCCAGACAGAGTGCTCCCTGTCAAGTCATCCCCTTTGATAAACAATGAAAACTCCTTTGGAAGATTTGGAATGTTCCATGGATGGATTGGAGTGTTGCACTGTGCAAGCTACAAAACAGCAATACCTAGAGTTAGATCAAAAATAACTATCATCAGTTAGAGCTGTTGTTACATGTAGATTACAGTTTTTTTAGAGTTTCATTAAGCATTAAAAAAGGCAGAATGCTTGACTAAAGTGAGGTGTTTTCAACTTGAAGGCAAATCAATCAAGAACAAGGTCATCTGTGGTTGAAATACCGATAAATTGAGGTGCCAGCATTAGTCACAGCAGTTATTCTCTAAGCTTGTTCTGACCATCATTGAACTTGAGAAGATGTGCACAATAAAACAGGAACCAAAATTCTTGGGTTCCGGTCTGGATTGTCACTCATTTGGTCATCACTGACCCAAAATGTGCCAGCTCAGGGGACAAGATTGCTTTATTTTCAGGAGAGAAATGCATGACAGCATTCTGAGCATGTGCATGCAGTTATCTTGGACTCTCTTCTCCTGTCTGGGTTCAACCCCTACATAGAATGTCAGGGAAGGCAAGGAAATAGAGGGATTAAGTACATATGCCCTGATAAACACCTGTGAATCATGACCACTCCTTGTCACATCTCACATGGAAAATCTCAGTGCTATACAATAGAGCTAATACAGTGGGGAAGACCAACTCACTTCCCCACCTTTCTACCACAGCATGTCCAATCGATGAAATTGATAGTCAATGACAAACAACACCAATCAATACCAAGCTCACTTCTAACGCTACACTAAGAGCATTTTAATACCTAACCTTCACAAAGTGCTGTGGAATATTTTTGAGCGAAGAAGCCCATTTTGGAGGCTCGTATTGGTGGAGTTGTGTGAGCATGTTTATGCCTCGAAAAACCTTCCTATTCATTTTCTGAGAAATTATCCAGTACTAACTGAAGCTTGTTCTTCATGATTATTTCATATTTTGCAGAACGACGCCAGATGATGAGTTCGTTGCGAGTTATAATTATATTTTCGTTCCCTCGTTCCTTTGCACTCAGCAGACGCCATTGACAAAGTCAGCGGTTTTTCGGATACAAGAATGTGTTATGTAAGAGAATATGAAAATTCTCCGTGGAAGAATGAGCGGCGTACTGCACAAGCAACGGTTTCGTAGAATATAGCAACGAAGAGTAAGCTTATTGCTGCTGCTCCTGGGTAAAATGCTACAGCTATAGTAATCGCACATGATATCCCCTAGCAACCAAATCCTTCATTTCAGTCCCCCCTTTTCACAAGACCTCACAAGCCGTTTACGCAGAAAAAGTAATTTTGACAAACTTGTTCAGAAAACCATTCGAGAAATTGACTTACTGGAAAACAAAAGTGTATGTTAAAAAGCTTATTCGGTAAAAAGAAAAAGAAAAAAGCGTTCCATGAGTAATTTATCTTTTAAGTAGCCGCCAGTACTAGAAAAGGTGTTTGAAGTAAAAGATAAACTGGCAGTCGTGTAAGGTCCTATATTCCTGCCGCCACTCGTAATCTTCACGGCGTCGACAAAATCTGGATCGGACCGGATCGAATCACGGATCGGATCACGGACCGGATCACGGATCGGATCACGGATCGGATCACGGATCGGATCACAGAAAAAACAACAACAAAGTTTTAAAGAAAAAAAAAAATCAAAAACAAAAATCAAACCGTTTATAAGATAATAATAAATAAAAAATAAAAGTGGAAAACTAAAATATGTTAAATGAAAATAAGAATCCCGAATTTGACGCAATGACATGTTAATTACAGAGAATGACAAGAGGTCATTTAAAAAGCCACATAAGCGCCTAATTTACGACGAATTTAAATTGTAATGAACAGGCAGATGTAGTTATATTTGAACGTTAGTTGGCTCGAAGCTTGCGTGAACCTCCCATTCTCGTTTTTGAAATTGTTTTCAGTGGCTAATTCTCGGCTACATTTTCGTGTTAGATGTGAGCGTTACAGTCGGCGTTACACACAATACAGTTAATGAGAAAACTTACGTGCGAAAGCTTAAGGACATGACTTGCTTTGAAGGAGCTAAGTCACGATTTGCACATCTTGAAAAAACTAGCCTAGTTTTTCAAGTTCGTCATTTGCAATCCCCGTTAATCTTTGCCATCCTTAACGATCCTCATTCCGTTTTGATTTGTTCTTGCCTCTTAAGTGTTTTCTATCCTAGAACACGATCATTTTAAGGTTTTATTCTATTTAAAGGCAGCTCTTTACAACCCTAAAAATAACTCTAAAAATCGTGACGTAACTCCTAAAATGTTGTTTATTCTCGGGTTGCGTTATCGTTCACACTATCGATGTTATTCCTAGAATTTTTTGAAAAACAGCTATATTTCCTTGAAATACAAATGGTTTGTTTCGTTTTATTCCAGTGCGAAATATCGTATTCCAAACTCACATCTTGTAAAAGTATAGACTTGTCTCAAAAACGGAAATTGTTTGAAATCATCAGGTGTTTAATTTTTTAGTGTTTTTAGTTTTTGTGTTTCTATTCATACGTTCGTCCTATTATTACCATACTGACTCGTTTTATGACAGTTTACCTTTGATGCAAGTGATTACACGAAATATCATTTATCTGAACTGCGGAGAAAGATATGAAGACATGATTGATCATCGCAATCAAAACCCAACAGCCTGAAAAAAATTGATCTGTGACCAGCTCCCAGTTGGCTTGATATTATAAAAGAATAAAGGAATATCACACCTGAATTAAATAAAACGTTCTGCTCACAGTAGTCACTCTAGTGCAATTTGCTCAACAAAATTTTCCTTGATCCGATCCGTGATCCGATCCGTGATCCGATCCGTGATCCGATCCGTGATCCGATCCGTGATCCGTTCCGTGATCCGGTCCGTGATCCGGTCCGTGATCCGATCCGTGATCCGGTCCGGTCCGATCCAGATTTTGTCGACGCCGTAATCTTCAGCTCTCCAAACACCATGCAGAAAAATTTCCCGAGAGCCTACAGCAGATGCAGACAGCTGTTTCTGCCTTCTTACAACAGCTTGTACTCAGTTATGTTCCATTCTCGTCCCCAGTGTTACTCGTTTAAAAACCAAAAGAAATGGAGGCTTTGACGAAAATGGGCATGTTTCAAAGAATGCAGATGAGCTAAGAGCATATGCGCAGTGACACTAAGGTCTGTATCTCGACAAATCACATTCTCGAATAAGCTAATAAGGTAAAAAAAATACCATCAGCCATTAAACAACCGAAAATTTAACCATTATACCTCAAAACCTTATATTGCCCCCCACTGAGATCCTTTGCAAAGGCCGTCAAATATACTTGATAACTTTTCAGTTTTCTCTTGCATTTTGAGTAGCACGTATACAAAATGATCGTTTATCGAAGGACTGTTTGAAAAAACAAGACACAAACAAGAAATTTTGTACTAAATTATTTCTCTGGTATACTAAGTTTCGCGTTTATGTGACGGTGTCCATAAGGTACTTTGAATATGGCGTGTGAAAGGCGATCGCGTCAAGCATATACCTCCTCTTTTATTCTCGAGAAACGCCTAGAGAAACGAAAAACAGAGAACAAAAACTTTGGTTCAGTTCGAAGTCGATTACAGTCAAACCTGTATTAGGCGGACCGTGCTAGTGTCCGCTTAATAGCGGAGCTCCGGCGGAGCCCCATACCCATATAGGGGAGAAAAGGAAACCCATGAATTGATTTTATCATGGTTATCATGGCTAGCGGTATTGCTCGTGGGCGCGTACGCACGACGGCGACGACGACGACGACGACGACGACGACGACGGAGTCGCGCAAGATGGCGGCCATACTCCAGCTAATAGGTTGACAGAGACATGCACCCTCAGTTGGTAGCGGGTGAATGCCATTTTTCTTGGCGGGATTTTTAAAGAAAAACGATAGCGGAGGTTGATTTAATATTTTTAAGACAGGGTTGCGCTGAAGCAAAAGACAGAAAGCAAGAATTAACAGGCAAAGAAGTAGCGAAGAAGATCGCGAAAAAGACTGAGCGGGCCAGCGCTGGGGAAGGAGGCGAAACAGTACTGAACAATGCCGTGAATTATAGCTAGTCAAGGGCTAGAGAAAGGAGGTGAAATAATACCGAACAATGCCGTGAACCAAAGCTAACGAGGGCTATAGAAAGGAGGCGAAAGTACCCGACAAATTGATTCAGAAGACTCCCCATGGCCAAGTTCAAAATTCGCGCGAACGTGATGCTGTGCAGCCGTGCAAGAAAATTCAAAAGTCACCTGATTTGGTCAGGTGATGAACATTAGAGAAATCAAACGTACCCGAGTGTTTTAGAGAAATTGCAAAACACTAAACGTAGCGGAAAGAAGTGGTTGATTCGTTGATCTATCGAAAATATAACTTCAGTTTAGTCTTCACAACTTTTGCTGCAAGTTTCTGCCTGGAAGATTTACACTGGCCGAACTGAATTGCCAACTTGCGGTAAGTGACTTTTGTTGTTGCGTTTGGTATGAAAATTAACAAGTTTCCTCGGCGATATAAGCTTATTTTTAATTGGAATCCATTAAAAGTCTTCCTTATTTGAAGCCATGCTGTAAGAGATTTTAAAAATTGCATCGTTTTAATTTCGCTCGTCTCTAAACAATAACACGTGGGTCGCTTTGGAGGTTGCTGTACGTTGTAAACAAATTATGTTTTCTATCGATTTTCGTCGTCAATTTAAGCTTATAACCTCACATCTAAAAATAAGCTTAACCAAAATCGTACTTGTAAACACGGCCGGGCGAGTTTTGAAGTTTTCTCTGATTTAGGTAGCACTGCCGCTTCGTAGACTGCTAAAATTTGTTCTTCTGTTGTTGAAAACTGAACCAAGAAAGGTCTACAAACCATTTTAAGCCGAAGCGAACAGGATTTGCTAAATTTACTTTTGTTCCTATGTGAATATTTGCATATTGTGATTACAAAGTATGGAGATTTCCTCGTTTTGTTAGTTCAATTTATTCGGTTTGGCGAAATGCTTTTGTGAATTCCGAGGTTAAATTGGTTAAGACTGGTAAAGCTACTGCCAATGAAATGACTGCATAGCTAAATTAAGCCGTCGGCAAAAATACAGACTCTCAGTAATATTCAAATTTAAGCGTGAATAATTTTTCAACTTTAACACCGCAAGCTTAAACGAATTTTCTTTACCCTCTCTTTTATTCGGTCACCGTTCACTGAAAAGGGATTTGCTGTTGATACTCGAGCTCAGATGTAGTGATATGCATCTTGTGCTTATAATGTAGATTTCCTCGTTTTATTTTGTTGTCTGTCCAATTAGTTCGGTTTGGTGAAATGCTTATATAGTCCAAAATGTCGAGTAGACGATTATGCATCGCAATCCTGTCTGCAAATGAAGCTCTGCTTTGATTTTGATTGGCTATTTCATGTTATTTGTGCCATTGCTTTTGGTTGGAGGTATATGGACCGTATTTTGTTAATAAGAGGTTATTCCCCAATGCGGTATTTACACTTAATATGGAAATGTTCCAAAAAAGTGAGATAGTACTAATTGACTCGGTAAATTGAACAGTGTAATAGAAGTTCTTGCCCTGACCATTTCTCAGTAATAAGAAGAACTTTTACATACATATATACACAATTTAGTTGGAGAGAGTGCTCTCCTATCTCCACTCTCTCTCTCTCTTTACTCTCTTCTTCACACTAATTTTTTATTTACTAACTTATTAAATGAATGTCACTGACTGTTTTCTTTGTTGTGCATGCATACTTTTTTGCTGGTCGAAGAAAGTTTCAGTTTCTTCCTGGCTGTACAGTTTCCTTTCTCCTGTCCTGTACCAATTTGTTTGTGATATAACTTCGTGAATTCTCTATTCTCCTTAAATTTTATCTCATCAGGTTGATAGAATGCACTCTCAGAGTGTTCCATCATTGTCTTCAGTCGCTACAATTTTCCGGAAAAAAGCAATAGTTTTCTTAATTTCTTAAATTCGTTTTAGTGTTGAGTATTTTAAATTGTTATGAATTAGGCATTTCTTTTTATTTTTTATATTTTTTATTTTAGTCCCACGCAATGTTTTATGGTTTTACTGAGGTATACCATGTAAATGTAAATAATGCACTGGAATTGGCGAATCAGAGTGTGCATTATATCAGCTTTAAACACAAACCACATATTATAAATGACTCATGTAAATGATATTTTTATTACAGAGAACTGGACAGGGCAAGAACTTCTCCTTCTTTTGTGAATTTATATATTAATTCCTCTCAGTGCTGTCAAAATGTCTCAGGAACCTTCATTTCTGATAATCTATTATTTTCCACCATACCTACAACACAGAAGCTCACCAAATCCTAACTGATAACTAACATGTGTGTATCTCTAGCCTTTGCTGTGTGCTACATGTATATTCTGTTATCCTGCCTTAACTGCTAGGGAAAATTTTGGCAGAGCTGTTTCAACAGTTTCACTTAAATTGATTTCCAATAACAGCGCTACATGTAGCAGTGTTATTGAGTGTGAACTTTATGGGGGATTTTAAATTTTTATTTTTTTATGATTACAGATGACAACAAATATACATGTGTATACATAACCTGATGTTGGTGTTGGTTACAAACTGTAGTTCATAATAGTCATCCTATTACAGGTAAGGGGGAAAAGTTCAGAGAGTTTAGAACATTTCTTCCCCCAGCACACCTTCTGTCTATAGGTGCAATAATTGAGAGGTTATATATATGTACGAAGAGTAATGTAAAGTTACTGTATAGACTTAGCATTAAAATCTGACATTTGAATGCCTCCTTTGCTAAAATTAGTCATGATTTAATTGTTATCACTCCCTGTGAATTCATAGAGATTCCAGAGGCAATTATAACCTAATGTGGAAGTCCTGTCTTCAAGTGAGGGAAAATGACACAAAAGAGTTACAATGAAAGTAAAGAGAATTGTGAATGTTGATATGGTGTACATTATACATCTTGTAAAGGCATTTGGTGAGTGCCAAAGGTATAACATTTCATGTATTGCTTTTTCAGGACAAATTATATAACAGTGACGTTTTAAAAGGTGTGATCAGAAAAATAATGAGTACATTGTCCAGGCAGCATCAGTTTATGGACAGCATATGCAGACGGTAAGAGGAACTGTAAGCACTACCATGTAAGTTAGTTTTATGCTTATGACTTCTTGTTCTTGAATTTTGTGTCATTTCATCACAAGAATAGGTAACGAAAGATGCAATAGTTGTTGCAATATATTTTTGAAGGAAAACTTATAAGTCTGCCTATGCTGGATAACAGCCATGTGTAAACTGAATGTGAAGCAAACAATATGTTAAATATGGGGCAACCCTAAAACCCAGAAACCAGAATCCGGAATCTGGAACCAAAAACCGGAATCCAGAAACTGGAAACTGGAATCCGCAAATCAAAGAAAATAAGTTCTTCAAGTACGCGAAAATTGTTTTGCTTAGCTTTTCGACTGTAAAAAGTAAGCTGCCAAGTAAAAAGGACCTCAAACTTAACCTTTTTTGAAACAAAAATTCCCCGTCTGTTGAAATTGTGCAACCGTTATTTTTAGTGAGGGCTATGATTATGAGAATCTCAGTAAAGTGCATCTTAATTTTACTCCAAGCACCTTGAGAGTGTCTAAAATAAGCTTGCTGGTAATTGCCATTTTGTTTAATAAGTGATCTTCAATTTACCGGAAGTATAAATTTATCCTTTATGTCTAGTACATGCTGAACAAGACAGAAAATGTCATAGAGAACAGGATATCCATCAGTGGCAGCCCCCTGTACATTGACGGTCACGCCCCCCAATTTCGAAGTCCAAGGGCTAACCTGTTTGGTCTAAATATGAAATTTGATTTTTCCAACAGATACGAGACCAATTCCAGATTAACACAATTTCCACACATACTGTGACAAATCAGCATTTCATATTCTTGGCGGCCATCATATTAAAACAATTTGTAGAAATGTTGCACACTTACTTCCGTCTGCTTCTCACTTGCTGACAGATCAGACCACATGCTGTTCAAAGATGCTAAAAGACTGCCAGAAACTCACTGCAATAGCCTATAATAGCTTGTTGTTAATGTGCTGCTCACCAGTCTTCTCAGAGCAATTTGATCTAGACAAGAACCAGGTTCTCACCAGGGCCAGCTTGAACAAAAGATGGGTAACTTAGCCTATGAGCAGGCTCTCGTGTTTGGGCTGGGGGTGTGATTGGCAAAGCCGCATGAAGGCTCTTGGTGACATGCCAATGCAGAAAAACACTAGACACCTATTTAGCCTGCTCAGGCACTAGAGACAGATACTAGAGCCTGCTCGCAGGCTATGAGCAACTCTATCCACCCAAAAAATCAGTAACCATGACTGGATAGTGATGTACCCAATGGATAGCTTTATGCAGCTTTTGAACAACCGGGCCAGATATATAGCTAAGGGTTGTTCAGAACTAGTCAATATTTTTTTAGCAATTACAGTCTGTGGCTGAAGTAAAGCCAAGAAAATAAATAACAACAAAATGATTTTTGCTCATATTTATTTATTAGACATTGCTGAAGTGAATTATTTCTATCATCATTCATAATATCTGGATTCCAGATTCTGGTTTTTGGTTCTGGATTCTGGATTCCAGATTCTGGATTCCGGATTTCGGTTTCCAAATTCAGTGTTTTAGGGTTGCCCCAGATGATGTATGTGCATATGTTAATCTTGAATAATCTGAAATTTCAGAGAGTTTAAAAATATCATATCATATCTGTGATGGTTCTGAGGTGGAGGGCTGTTACATGTACATGCAAATGTCTCATGCACGATTTTTCACTCATTATGATTCAGGTGCAAATAGTTTCTGTATCTGTTGATGTGCAACAATCTACACCAATATTTCAACCTAATAATGTACAGTGTATATTAATTAACCAAATTATGCTGTTTGTTTTTAGTTGGCCAGTGCTACTACATAGTAATGTGATGTTGAAGTGCACAAATTTACAAACATGCCCAGTGTCAACTTGTCAAATACATGTATATGAACTGGCCAGACAGTGTAGATTACAAAATTCTCTGAAAGGTAAGATGTTTCTTAAACATTATTTTGTAATTAATGATTTCTCAGACATTGTTTTCTTCAAGAAAAGATTCATACCCCACATGGAGGTTTTTTCTCTATTAGAGCTCTTGATTCCTGATACTTTAATTTGGAATTTCTAAAGACTGGCCGTGAATGGGTGTTGGGTGTGAATATCTTCTGGAACTGCACATTCATTCATTGAGTAGGCAAGAACATCAGTATTTATCCTGACAAACTCTGATTTTCTTCTGGAAGCTGAACTCATATACAGTTGTACAGTTATATGTACAACCAAACAGCCTGGATGACCCTGTGATTGGGACTGTGCACATTGTTGTAACCCTCAATGTTCCAGTTGTTTGTTTGAAGCAAATTGCATTTGCTCTCGAAAGCAAGTGGCGAAGTTCATAACAGTTATGTAAGTTTGCTTTGTATCTCAGGGCAGAGCCTGCCACAGTGAAAGTTGGAGTACCAACCCCTAGCATTTGATTCACTACTAACACTCAGTAAACAGCTAACAATGAAGTACACTGTATATCAAAGAAAGGAATTACATGCCTGTTCCTGTCAGTCAATATATGAACAGGTTACAGATGGGGAGCCTGTATTAAAACATCAAAGATTTTCAAAGCAACCATGGCCTGGTGAGATATTTCATAGGTAATATAAATTTAAGGTCCTTATGATTGCTTATAGGCATTGATTTTTATTGTAAACAATATCTTACTGAGTGTATTTTTCTTGTGTGCTAATTGTTGGAGAACACAGAGGTCACTGTTATGACAGAGATATTAATTTGTGAAAAGTTCTATAAACAAATGCATCTGGGAACAAATTAATTTATCATGGATGCAGCTTCTGAGAGATCCCCAATATTAATGGAACATACACTCTTGATACAGTACATGTAAAAGAGTTTAGTAATTCATTACTTATGATTGTAATGCTTTGTTTGGTTTCTCTGTATTTACAGACAACTTGATGGGATTATATTTCTGCACCAAGTTGATTGAATAAACTGACTTGGAGGTTCAGTTCTGCAACCCATCCTGTTTGTAGTAATATCATAGCTGCAACATTGTGACAGATACACTGCATTACATTATTAAGAAACACATATTAACTAATTATTTTTAAGTGCCTGTTAATTTAATCAGTTTTTCTTAGAGATAATTTACTCATGGTTTATTTAAATAATTGGCTTTTTGGCTTTAAAATGATATTTATTGAGCTTTTAAATCAATTTTGTGATAATCTGCATTGGACATGGCATAAATTGATATTTTGCCAACACGAAATGGAGAACTGGGTCTTAAGCAAAGTTGCAGGATTAGCATTTTTGTAGAAAGAAAGGGTTGAGAAATTTGTGACATTCTACAGACAGCCTTGCCATTCGCAATGTCCGATAAGGTTAATTTGTTCCATTCTGTTGTAGAAATAGTGTTCTCTAATTTATAAATTATTTCAATCTGTTGTTTAAACGATTGCCTTATAACCCCATGTCTGGCTTTGGTGCATGTAGGATATTGATGTATTTTTTATCCATTTTGCTGTAAATTATCTTAATTGATGTGTCAATCAAAACATATCTTGGATATGCTGGGCTCTTCTGACAAATGTACCTATGCCTCATAACCTTTGAGTGCATTTGGTTGTGTAGTGCAGACAAAATACATGTACATAATATAACTTCCTCTTAGCTCACTGATAATTCTTGGTATAATTTAATCATAGCAAAATTAATCAATGGAACCCAATCACAGCTCTTGTAGTCCACAATGCCAGTCGAGAAAAAGAACAAATCACATTGAAATTGAATAATAAAATTATTATTAGAAGCCTATGCAAGTATTCATGATCAGCAAAAAAAAAATATATATCGTAATTAACATTCATGCGAGGGTGATTTTGCTTATTGCAAACCCTTCCAGCAGGAGGAGACTCCATACAATAGTGAAGATGGCTAAATGTATCTTTGGGGACAAGTTAGAAAACAAAACTTTCCAACTTTTCACATATGTATACTGTTTTGGTATTTTTGTGAGATTTCATTTGGTAGAGATTCAGGGACTGAGTATATTGTAACCACTGCATTTCAATCAGTCCCCACAACAACAAAAATGTGTAAACTTCTTTTGTGTGGGAGTCCCCATGTTAACTAAGGAAGAATATAATGATTAATGACAATGCCTTGTCTTTCTGAATAAGGTAGGAAAGAACAAGAAATGCCAGCAAAAAGCACAGAAGACAGTTCTGTTATGTGATCAAGATTTTTGGTAGCTTCCCAGAAATCCTTGAAATCGTGGCTCTATATTTCATAATCACACCATCTTACACCTCGATCTGCTGAAGTAATACTAGTTCCGGCTGAAACTATTAAATCATTCGCAATTTACCTCATACATGTTGGATTATTTTCATTAGTAACAACATTCCGAAAAATAACTGAGGAGCTCCGCTTTTAGGCTGGCCTAAATCTATATATTAATATAGGGTGTCCGTTGAAAACAGGTTTCCTCAGAATTCGTCGTAAGAGGGTCATTTTAATATTCTCGAGGCGGTTTAATTCCCATTCGAAAACCAGAGCGATGCAAACTTGGAAAAGTAAAGAACGTCTTAAAGGACCCTAGTCCGCATCCACCATTTTCGATGCTATAGAAATGATTGATATTGCGTGTTGAAGAGAAAACTTATTTCTTTACTGTAAGCTGTCTTCCTGAAAGTATGTTTAATTATCTTTAGTAGTTTCACAGTGATTTCCTTCGTTTCGACAGACTCCGAATAAAATATAATAGCCAAACTCTCGCATGTAAACAAAAACAAAGGTGTGGCTCACTAGGACCCTTTAATTTCAGGCTCAAACGGCGGTAAACAAAGAAGAAATTAGGTGATCTTAGAAGAAAAGAGTGTATCATGATAAAGCCAGAATTTTTTGGAAAACACCCAGTAGGAAAATAGCGGTAATTAACATCCGGGAACAAGCGTGATCTAAATAACGGATTATTTGTAATCGAATCCTTACAGGTTCGAACGCAACACGCAACGCAAAAATGGCGGTAAGGATGAGATCAGGGGTGGGGGTATGCCACACCTTTAACTCGTGTCTTACCAGTCTCAATAAGTCAGTCAAAAACTAGGTGAATGCAAATTACTAAGAACCTAATGATTGGCTATTTGAGTTGGAACTCAACTAGCCATGGATATGTTTAGGGCACGATCGCGCGGTCGGGTATCCAGGCAGCTGGTCATAAACTTTGCGCAGACCAATTGCGTTACATTTTTAGCGGCGCTCCAGCGGCCCAAAGGCCACCAAGGGGATCCCCATACTCATAAAGGAAAGAAACGAAAACCCATGAATTGATTTTCTCATGGCTATCGTGGCTTGCGGCATTGCTCGGTGGCGCGTACGCACGACAGCGACGACGACGACGACGATGGAGTCGCGCAAGATGGCGGGCATACCCTAACTAATAGGTTGACAGAGGTAGGCGGCCTTAGTTTATAGCGTACTTCTTTGATATTGAACATCCATGTTATGGTCAATTGACACCTGTCAAAACAAGCTATTCGCTAACCAGTATTACGTGATCATATCACGGGCTCCAAGAAAATATTGCGGGCTCAAGCCTAGAAGTCACGTGCTTTTTCTGAAGTTGACCGCTGACCAAGTGCCGGTTTGCCAATAGATGGTAGGCTCATGTCAAGTTAACTTGTGTAATCAGGGCTAGGTTGTAGTAGTAGAAGTAGTAGACTTTATTGGAGAGGGTAACATTTGACAGTAACAAAACTGATAAACGGCCCTCGAAATAAACGCAAATGAAAATTAATTAAAATCACTATGTACAACCTTTAAATATGACTAATTTACGATATCTAAGTAGCAAAAAAAATGTAAAACTGCTACATACTAATAAATGATTGAGTAGTAAATTGATTTTTTAAAATTGATTTAAGAAGTGATCCTTTAAAATGCTTTGTGCTTAGACTACGCTTAAGATCGACATTTAGCTTGTTCCATTCTTGGATTGCTCTTACGGTGAACGACCGGCCATCTTCCGTGCTTCTCTTGTAGCGAGGACAGCTTAAATGTAGATTACAGTATCTAGTTGTTTTATTATGGATGTCAGAGTTTTTGATTAGTTAATCATTTATATATTCTAGTGTATTACCATTTAGTCTTTTGTTGATTTAAGTGCATCGATTTACTTACGACTCGGAGCTACTCGGCATAGAAAGGAATCCAGTTTAAGGTATTGAATAAATGAACGGAAGTGGCCGTTTTTTCGGCATTCAAAATGACTCTAGCTGCACGTTTCTAAAGACGAAGAAGTTTCTGCAGATTTTCCTTACTACAAGAGGTCTATATTGAACTGCCATAAAGGAACACAAGTTTTATGATCGTGGAGTAATATATTTTACGTTGATTCCGTTTTAAATAAGGACTGCTGGGAAACAGTGCCTACGGGAAGCTGATCGAAGCGCTGGAGCGGCAAACTAACGTGATATACACGAAAGACGAGAAGGTTGTCGATAGAGCGCTGCGGAGCGCGTATTTCGAAGACCTCGACGAGATCTGGGAGGCCTACGAGCTGGAAAGCCGCAAGCCCCGGATCACGTTCAGGCGGCCGTTCCAGATCGGAATCGCCGTCTACCAGTGGGCGAAGCTGCGGATGCTGGAATTCTACTACGACTTTCTCGACAAGTATGTCGACAGAAGAGATTTCGAGCTCATCCAGATGGACACGGACAGCAACTACATGGCGATCTCGGGCGAGCGGCTCGAGGACGTCGTCTGGCCAGAGCTGAAGGCAGAATTCGAGGCGGAAAAAAATCAGTGGCTGGCTTGGGACAAGTGGAGCGGCCGGACCCCGGGTCTCTTCAAGCTTGAGTTCAAGGGCAGCCGGATGATCGCTGTTTGCTCTAAGTGCTATTTCGCCAACGATGGAGAAGGGGGCGAAGAAAAGAAGTTCAGCACGAAGGGGATGTCGAAAACGCAGAACGAGCTGACCTGGGAGCGGTTCAAGGAAGCGTTGGAAGGTAGTAAGGATATGGCGACCAACAGAGGTTTCAGGATGCGGGACGGGCACATGGTCACTTACGAGCAGCAGAAGCTGGGGCTGAGCGCTTATTACGACAAGCGGTGAGTGCTGCCCGACGAGATACACACAGAACCAATCGAGTTTCACGTTTAGTTCGCGTCAGCCGAAGGCGTGATTGGAGGGGAGGGTGTTAGCCAGTTCATAAATTTTGAGAGAGCGATCTTGTCATCTCGCGAGCTGTCCACGATCCAGTCGATAAGGTTAATGGGCGCGTTCTTGTATTGTTCTCGAGCGATTAGATACTCCGTGACCGCCTCGTCAACCAAGAAAAGTTCTTTTCCGTGGCCGAGAGCAAATGCATCGAAACGCTCCGCAAAATACTTGACTTCTTCGTCGTGGCTCTTCCCCTTTTCTTTCGCGGAAAACTCAATTGCCCAGTAAAGAAAATCCTCGATGTCCACAACGGATGGCATGGCGAGATATAATTGATTTCTTTTTATTCAATACAAAAAATCCTGTGCGCATTCGCGGAAGAGAGTTGGAAACCAAAGTTTCAAAGTTGTTCAGGGGGCAACTGCGTGTTTGGAGGGACAACTAGCAGCTCTTCACGCACGAAGCCGCGCTTTGGCCCGTCGCGCAGATAGTAGAGAACGGGTTGATCCGGTTTGGAAAAAGATCTTTCAATGCCGAAAACTTTCAAAGACCAGATTGGGTCTGTGGCTCTTTTCACACCCCCTTCAAGCTCGCCGGGCTGGTAGAGATAACGAACTTGTACAAGAGAGGGGAGTATTTTTTCGCTTTTTCCAACAGGCCTCGAGTAAGGTGTCGACGGCCTTGCATAAACAGATTTTTCTTTGATGGCAACGGCGGGTTTCTCGCCGATAAGGCTTGTGACCTCGTTGTTCAAAGCCGAAACAACTTCTGGAAGTCTTTTCACCCAGGCAGTGGACCGCTGGCTCTCAGGGAGTCGCATTTCCACGGCGTACTGGTGTCCGAACAACCGCTCAGCCAGGGTGCGGTTGAAACGTTCAACAATGGCCTGGTCGTAGTGAACGTCAACCCGCCCGCGCCGGATATATGTTTTGTGCTTGTCCATCTCTTTCGTGACAGCGCCCATGAATTCGCGCCCGGGGTCAATCTGCAGCATTTCAGGCCATTTGAGAGGCCTGCGCTTGTAAATCTTCTGAAAGGCCTGGGCGACCTCATCAGAATTTTTCCAAGTCAGGGGTTCCGCCTCTTTGTAGCGGCTGGCCACGTCGACAACGGTCAGCGCGTATTTGAAAACTTTGCGGCCGCGAGGGAGCTTGTCGTGCGGCAGAAAAAGAAGGTCCGCCTGATGGACCTTGTTGGGTGTGGGAACGTCGAATTTCGGCCGAGGAATTCGCTTCGGCGCGGGGAGGTATATCTGCCAGAGCGCTTGCCTGATCAGCCACTTTTTGCGGTTTCTTCAGGTACCTTGGCGGCCTCGGCTAATTTTTTGATCACGGCGATTCCTTTCCAGTAGCCCCCGGGGCCGTAGTATATCTTTGCGAGTTTGGTGTCCATATAAGTAAGGCGTAAAAAAGTTTAAAGGAATCGGAAGGCTGCGTAGCCCAGAGCGAGCGCCCGGGCGCCCACGAACGCGAGTTCGCCCTTTTTCTGCTGCTCGCTTGGCTGATAGAAATCTGAGAACTTGGGCTCCTTGGTGGGTACCATCTGTTCGTCAGGTTGCGCCTGGTTGTAGAGTTTGAACGCGTAGTCCGTGTTGGTGAAGTTCTCCTTGGCCTGCTCCTTTGTTTGCGCGTTAGTCGCGATCCAGTCGAGAAGTTGTGTTCGGTCTCGCGTGTATTTGGCGTAAGCCGCTTGATAATCTTCGAGAGCTTTGTCGTGGCGCTTTTTTTCTTCAAGCGCAGCTTTGTCGCCCCCGCCGAGCGCCCTTGCCAGATAATTGCCGCCGATAAAAGCCGTGGCGTTCAACACAGCCCCGCCAACCATAATCGCGATGCTCGCCATTGTGTTATTATAGCAGAGACTTTTTTTAAAATCATTTATTTCAAACGCTGTTGGGGAGGATTTTCTGGTCCTCGAGGTACTTTTTGAGCGTAATGCTGCCCGCCATGACAGCGGTGAACTTCACGTAATTCATCACGCTGCTGCTGGGATCGGAAGTAAAATTCTCTTTCACAACCTTTTTTGCGGCCCAGCCGATGCCCGCGGCTAATAACGAGAGAGTTGCGGCGTCAATGACGGTCTTGACAAGCTTGTTGTCGGACATGGCGCGTTTATAAGTAAAGAACGAAAGTTTAAAACAAAATTAATCTGTCCATTCTTCTTCTTCTTCTTTTTCTTCTTCTATCCTTTTCTTCTCTTCTAGTCTTTTCATCTCTTCTTGTATTCTTCTTTCTTCTTTTTCTATTTCTCTTCTTCTTCTTTCTTTCTCTCTTTCTTTCATTCTTCTTGCCTCTGCTTCTTCGGCCGTTTCACACCACATTATGTCGAAAAGATGGGAGACTCTTTCGTAAACCTTTTTGTTGAAGTCGTACCATACAACCCCTATACCTAAAATTGCGATTGAATCGAGGAGAAAATGCGCAATGTGAAGTTCTGGCATAGTGATATACATTACACGCAAAAGTTCAAATCATTTTTTTACATCGTTTTAGCCGTGTCGCGCCAGCAGGTTCTGGCTCAACACGCGCGGGCTCAGGCGCGGGCTCCAGCGGTTTTTTGTCGAATGCGGCATTGGCGATTGCCTTGAGCTCTTCCCGTTTGTAATAAATCCCGAGCAGTGAAACGCCTATGCCGCCAATAGCAATCCATTGGTTGGCACTGAGGCCGCTGCTCTTTGGGCTTTCGCCTTTTGTAGTCGGGGCGGGCTCAGGGGGCTCTGTGGCGGCTTTCGCCTTATTTTCCCCGAGAACCCTATAAGCCTCGGCATCTTTCTTCGGTTGTTCCCGCGTCTGCCGCGTTCTTTCAGATGTCGCTTTGCCAGCAGCCACACGCTTCGGATTTTTTACGCGCTGCGTGGTTGGAGTTGGAGTTGTCGTTTGTTGTGTGATATCGGCGGCAGGCGGTGCCTGGGTCTCGACCTGAGGCGCGCTCTCGGATTGTTCGGTTGACATTCTGAAGCGAACCGTATTCTAAGCAAATGAAAAAAGTTTAATTGTTAACAATTTGTCAGCAAGCACTCAGCAGTTGTTAATGAATGCTGACCAGTTATTATACAGTTGCTGAGCCGGGTACTTCATCAACGCCCTCAAGCGGATAGCCGTGTTCATCACGAGAAGGGTGGCTATGCTCCGGCAAATGTGGACTGAAATCAACATGTTTAGTGGTGATGAACACCGCGTTAGCCGCAGCAAGAAACCGGCCGCACTTCAAAGCAAGGTTGCCGGCCAAATTGGAGAGCTCTTTGTTCAAGATGTAGTCGTTTCTGAGCTCTTTTTGATAAGCGTCGATGTCTTTGATTTTGACGGACATTCCGACCACTTTGGTTGCAAGAAAAATGAAGCTGTCGATCAGGCTTTCTGTTGTCTTTGAGCCCACGTACGTCTCGTAGCGTTAGGTGTATTTCTCGACCTCTTTGTCGCTCAGGCGCTTCACCTGCTCGTAGGTTAGCTGCACTCCGATGGCCTCTTTGGCTTTGCCTGTAGACACAAGCATGGCCAGCTGCTCGCGAAGAGCAGGAATGTCAGGTCCAGCGGTTGGAACAAGACCACCTGCGGGACCACTCGACGGCTCGGGCTCGGTTTGAAGAAGGTTCATAACTTCTGCTAACGTGGCCTCTTCTCCAGCCATTGTGCAAGGCTATATACAGCTCCCATTTTTTTATTCAAATAACTTTACCCCGTACGGGTGGCGAGGCGAGAACACAAGATAAGAGAACTTTCGCTCTTTCAGCTTTGAAACCAGACCTTTGTACTCATCCGGGGAGAGTTCGCCGGCGTAATCATCGAAGATGGCTTTCGTTGTCCTGGCCGAGGGGGTGTAAAAGAGGACGATCGCCGCCACTTTCTCCCGGAAGGAAGATGTTATGCCGGTCAACTTCTGGGTCGGCACCCAAACGCTGATGCCCATATGTCGGACAGAAAAGGCGAGATTCACAACTCGCCAGTGCGCCCTTTCACATCTTTGGAGGCCGCGCAGTCGTCGAGGATTATAAGCGTGTTGGTGCCCTCGGAAAGCCATCTCATAAGCTTCAACCACTTTTCCACGTCGTGCTGATCGCAGACTATCACATCCATTCTTGGATCGTTTTCGCCAAGCCGTTGGTAGGTCTTGTTGTGCGTGAACGTCGGGCAGATGAGAACGATGTAGTCGAACTTGAAGCGGAAAGGGCCGTAGATCTGGTCCACCACGAACCTCGATTTACTTGAATTGGTCGGCCCCACGATGAGAGCGTTTAAGGGTATCTTGCTCGGGTCCATGCTATATTCAATCCTGTACAGATTCCAGCTGTCTGTCCATAAGGTTGAACTGGTAGTCGGAGATGACGAACACGTGGCAATTTACGTCGCCTGAGCCTTCGGCTTTCCGCTCGATGTCCAGCTGGATACCGTCCGTACTGTTCACAATCCGCGTGCCGCTGCCGTGCATTTCTTGGTTAACCATGGAGCGCATATCAATCACAAGCGCGAAATTATCACCGGTGTAAAACTTTGTCATATCCATGTGCTCCGTTTTATTTTTTTTCTTTCACAAACAAGTTGCGGGCCTCTTCCCACATGTCCTTGCCTTCGATGCCGTTGTTGTAAAGCATGTTGGGCGAGCCGTTGACCGTGACGCTGACTTTCGTCAGATCGGCGAAGATGAATTTTTCTGAATCTCTGCCGCCAGCAGCATACGGCTCAACAAACAAGAAGAGGGCTTTTAGCGACCTTCTTTGGGGGTTGACTTTGATGTTGATCCTCGTTTTAGTTTCTTTTTTGAAGGCCACCTCTTTGTCATGCATCACGTGGTCGTAAAGGAACTCTTTGCCACTGGAGTAAACGCTCCGCGCCTCGTCTGCCAGAGTCTTGCTGCGCATCATTTTGTACTCGAGCTGGATGTTTTTCAGCTTGTATTTCAGCTGGGTTTTGTCGGGGCCTTTGACCACGTGGATAGCTTCGGCAAGTTTCACTTCGAACATGAGGTCGTTGTAAAGGGCCTGGGGGTAGAAAACGCCGTGATCGGTTAAGATCTGATGGTCCAGCCTGATCTGGTACTTTTTTCCGTAAACCTCGTTCAGCTTGTTTTCAGCGTCGACGCCCGAGGTTTTCTTGTCTCCCGCGTCTGAGCGGATCTTGCACAGATCCTCGCTCTGAATCCCTTCGAGAATCCTGTTGTCTCGCTCTTCCTGCGAAAGGAAAAGGTCTTCGTAAGTTTTGTAGATGTCGTACCCAACCGTGTCTTGCAGGGTTGTTCCCGCAAACTTCACGACCAGCCTGTCAACGAGCGCCCACGTGACGTTCTGGACGAGGAAGTTGTTGGCGTGCCCTCCAGAAAGGTCGATGTCAAAGACAAGCGCTAGCGAGCCCGGCACCAGAACCTCTTTTTCGTTCAGCTTGGGCACGTAAACGTACAGCGTATTGCCGGGGTTGGCTTCAGATGGGGTAAAGGTGATTCGCTTGACCGCGCGCTCGGCCTTCATGGCGTGTACTGTCTTTTCGCTGTACGTTGGGCGAAGGTTCTCCGGCACCACTGACATTGTGTATAATATGCCGGCGATAATTTTCTAATTTAAAAATAACAGGCTTGAAATATATCGCTATGTCGGCGGAAGGCGGTGGCGAATTTGGTTACAAAGACCTGGACCTTGACAAACAGCTTGACCACGATGATGATGAAGAAAAAGAGGTTGACAGAACCCATCCTTTTCAACCAGGTGCGGCATCCACTCCCTACCAACCTGGCGCCCCCTACCACGGGGGCGAACAAACGGAAATGCGTACCGATCACCACGAGCAGTCCGGCCTGCCTGACACTTCTTATGAAGAAACCCCTTTGTTAGGCGCGGAAGGTGAACAGCAAAGATCATGGGACAGTTAACGAGAGTTTTTCCGAATGCAAGCGCAATAAATCTAGAAACTGAATACAACAAGGGCCAACTGTACGTCAAAATGAAGGGGCTTGGCAAAAAACTTTATAAACTCTTTACCATAGAAAAGAGTACAGGCAAGCAACAGCTAAACCCAAAACTTTCAAAAGAGATCAAAGACTCTCTTGGCCCGATGGCACAAGAAGTTATTGATCGACAAAATGAGACCATAAGAACTGTCCGACAAAATTTGATAGACTCTGAAAAGCAATTAAAAGAGGCAGAAAAGCTCGCCGTGGAAAGGGAAAAAGCGTCACAAGAGGTGTAGGAGCTTAGGCAACGAATAGAGAGAAACCAAGCAAAGATTGATGCAATTCATGATGAGCAGGGGTCCAATTTTGAAAGTGAAGCAGAACTGCGCAGGCTGAAGCAGCTGCAAAAGAATTTACAAACAGATTTAGAAAACGCAAAAAAAGAGGTGGCCGCGCTTGAAAAGCAAGCGAAAAACAAAGAAAAAGAACAAGAAAAGGTCGACAGACTCAGAGCAAGCCTCGCGGCAGAAGAAAGCAAAAGAAATGCCGTCGAAGAAAGGCTAAACCAAACAAAACCGTTGGACGACCTGAGAGAGAAGGAAAGCGAGGCGCAGCGCAAAAACGAGGAAGACCAGGCGATCATCCAAGATGAGAATGCCTCGCCCTCCGACAAAGAAGATGCGAGAGAGAGGGTGGCAGAAAGAAACGAGGAGATCGCGCGTTTGCAAACTCAGATCGCGGAAAGGGAAAGGAGGCGGCCTCTCTTGGAAAGGGTCAAGGAAATCTTCAAAAAACATGGCGTGACATTGACCGCTATTCTTCTTGCCGCCGGGGTCACAATCGGAGCTGTCATCGGGGTTCTCACCAGAGGTTTGAAAGCCACCGGCAAAGCTTTGGGAAATGGCCTCAAAGATGTTGCCGCGAAACTTGGTTCTCTGCTGCCTGGGCTGATTGGCTCGATTGTGAACTTCCTGTTCAAAGTCGCCGGCCAAGTCGTCGGGTTTCTGGCCGAGCACACCTGGCTGCTCATTCTTGTCGCGGTGGCCTTTTTGTTCGAACAATATTTTAAGAAGCAGCGTTAACTTACCGCCAAGCCATGAACAGCAACGCCGATAATCCTACTACACCGACAATGACAGCTGTTTTGTTTATTTCATGTTGCGATGTTTTATCTGGAGCCTCGGGCTCAATTTTTTGCGCCTGAGCTTGTTGAGTTTCGGACGAAGCTGATTTCCTTGATTCAGCTGTTGCGGCTTTGTGTATCGGGTTGGACGGGTGGCTGTTGGGTGGGTTAATCTTTGACGGGCCGCCTGCCATTAGTTTGAGCCCAGCTTTTTTTGTCCCCGGGTTTACCTCGTTGTTCACCCCAAGTTTCATCCCGGAGACCGCCTGTTTCAGCTTGTTGTTGTAACCGACCGTGCTTGCGGTGTTTATTATCATTTGCGCGGGCATGAGCCATGCCATGGGGGCTACAGCGAGATTGAGCCTGACCTTCGCTTGATCCACCGCGAGCTGGTACCTTTGCACGCTCGCGACCAGGTCTGGCTGTGTGATCGCGCTTTCCATCAGCACCAGGAACTCGCTCTGGGCTTCTCTTGCTCGGCCACCAGAACCGAGAATGCTGCTGCGGACGTTGACTTGCGCGCCCAAGATGCAGTAAACGAAAGCCTCGATTGACTGGTTGATTCGCGCCAAGCCCGCTTGCGTCAAACCTGATGCTGTGCTTGGCGCGAACCAGTCCGACTGGGTATCAGAAGAGCAGGACGTAACATGTCGATCAAAGTCGATCATCGAAAACGTAGTCGATAAGTCGATAGTACTCGATAGTTGTCGATAATTGTCAATCGACAAATTAAATTTGTCGATAAAAGTCGATAATCACAAGATTTTCAACTGATTATCGATTTTATCGACAAAAATGCAAACAAATGTTTCACTCAGCTACGAAATTCAAGTAACCAAACGAATAATAGCTCCAATGACTTTTTTAGGGAAGTGTAAACAGCTGTAAAGTAAATCTGTATGGCAATAAACTTAAATAAAACCCTGAACAACCAAGTGGTCTGTTATTCATTACAGAATAGAATGTTTAAATTACCTCGAGAAATGATCGATCAACGTAACAGTTTCAGCTGAACTAAATCGCGATCTGCCACATAACTCGAACCAACCTAGTTCCCAGGGTCTCTCTAGGCGGGAGAGATGAGAGATCCTGGGAACTCGAAGTCGTGTTTCTTCGTGGGGACAGAACGGGCCAAAGTTTAGACTAGATGCGGGAAAAGATCGAGGCCAGCAATGTAATTAAAAAGTAAAGTAAAGTAAATTGACATTTTATTTTCATCAGTGTTTTTACTCAGTTCAACATTTGACAAATACAAGCTGCTACGACTCTCCTCCCTTTCCGCTAGGTTGGCTAAATTCGCTGGGTTTGTATGCCCCTTGCTTCTCCTTGCGCCTGTGATTGTTGTACCAGTCCGCAACCTACGTATGACAGTAAAAATACAGCGAATTACGATTGCTCGGTATCAGAAAATATGAACCCGTGTATAAACCATAAACAGTTAATCTCGCCAGATCTAGCCTTGTTCAGACACAAAACGACGTCAGTCACAGGTACTCAGCAGTACTGTTTATTAAATGTGATTAAATCCGGGTTAATCAAAATCGGCAGCACACATCAGCACTTAAACATAAGCTGATTTAATAATCTATAATCCCAGATAATCTACAATCGATGGCTGCCATTAAACCTACTTTTAAACCACCATCAACAACACACTGGATTGGTTGTGACTTTCCTGAATGTGGGAGGTGGTTCCACGAGTCATGTCTTGGACTAAAATTCTTATCTGATATGGAAAGGCAAAGATATGCCTTTGTGAGCAAATCGCACGATAACATCAGTGGCCTAGACATGTTTACCGATCGCGTAACCGCATCAGTATCCGACATATGTATGCAGGTCGAAGATGAAGAATTAATAGAGGGGTCAGCGACTATAAAAACAGCTAGAAGATCCACATACAACGCCGGAACATCATCAACAGAGCAGCCTCTTCCCCCGAACTACGTGGAGTATGAGGGGAAATTCTACCACATCGCAAATTTCCTATCATTGCAACAAGGTAAAGTGTACAACCCCTCCACTTCAAGAATGGCCAGGTGGATGGCCGTGGCAAGAAGTGATTTTTATGAGAAAGTTGAAGCAATTGTAAGTCCGAAAAAGACTACAAATGGACTTTATTTAAGTGACATTTCAGCTTTCTGGGTACCAGAGATCGGTATAAAGTGCGGCGAGGTCTTACGCTTGCTGCGTAAGACATCTGCGAAGTCTGCAGTGCCAGTATTCGAATGGAAGAAAGAAAACAATGTAAGAGACAAAGTTTCGGCGTGTTTCAAAGTTCTCTCGCACACCAAAAAGGGCAACGGAAAGTGGATATTGACGGAAACTACTGAAATAATGTGGAGCGAGTGCAATACACACTTAGTGACATTTAATGGTCCTTTGGAAAGAAGGGATTGCCCTTTAGAAGTAAACGCGGAAGCTCTTGAGGCGTTGTTGCCGCAGCTAGGAAAAGCAGAGGAGGGACGACTTCAAAAGGAAGAGACACTTAAAAAGCAAGAAGCTGAAAGGAAAAAAATGGGGCCGCCGGAAGATATGACTGTTCGTTTATTGAAAGAAGTCCTGGATGACTTGAACATAACCTATAGGTCGAACGAAAAAAAAGCTGATCTGATAGAAAAAGTTCGTTGTGCTCAAGCAACTTTACGTGATGTATCACATGACCACAACATGAGAGGTCACGCCTTTTTCTCTTTTAAGTTCTGGAATACTGGAACTCCGTTTGAAGACTGGTCTCCTTTCAGGAAAAACGCATTGTGTCTTTATTATTTCGATGACCGAAAGAAACGCCTTCTATATCTCTTCTTCCATATACTTTTTCTCTTAGATGCATTCGGAGCATACCTGGAAGTCATCTTTCTACAACAAATTGTTTATTTTATCATAGAAATTTTAACGCTGCGTTAAATCAAGTATGCATCATGGCTATTTTGGTTCAGTTACTTCACGTTTGGATGGTACTGGTATCTCTGTGGCTGATCGCCCAGGTTAATTTTATGTCAGTTCTTTGTGAGAAAATTCCTCAAATGTTTTCAGAGGAAAACGAATTCCAGACGTAGTTGAATTTGTAAACAGTTGTGTACATTACATCACGTTCAGTTATAACAGCTTTTAATCGTTGGGGTGACAATAGGAGCCAAACAGCATACTGGGAAATTAAATTTAACTAATTGAAGATTGATAAGCGTAGGAGTTTAATTAGGTTTAACATCACATATGCATAAATCTTGCTTACAGTGATAACAGCTGCTATAAAACACATACATCAGAAAGTATTTCAGAGATTCCACCTGAAATGATTTACTTAATAAAGTACTTTTGCTGGAAGAAAAGGGTAGTTTCTCTGCGGTTATTGAGGTTTATACGAGCTTTCAATTACCGTACAAAAGCGGTAAAATGAAGTCTTGGCATAGCCAATGCTGCTTTATTAATCTGTCCTCGGCAACTGTACTCTTTCCTCCCGCCATACATCGTTTTTTGTTTTTTCGATACTTGTCGATTGAAATCGATCAAATCGATCAAAATCGATCAAAATCAATCATAATCGAACAAAGTCGATAATCACAATAAATTGTTTGATCGACTTTTATCGATTTCCGATATTTGTCGATTAATTAGTATCGACAACGATCGACGATGATCGATTTTTATCGACTATCGAAATTATCGACATGTTACGTCCTGAGAAGAGGCACCCGGCTCGATGTAATAAATCAAGTCCCCTTGAATCGCTTTCCCGCCTTCATCGCTGAATTTGTTCCATCCCGGGTATAGGTAGTCAGTTTTCGACGCGCCGCTCGCATAGACGTAAACGCTTCCAAGACCGTGGTTTGGCCCGTGCGTGTAGCGGAAATCACTCGACGGATCTACACCGAACTCGTTGCATATCCTTTTGTACGAAGCAACGTCATAATGATTATTGTATTGGTTGAAAGGCGGATCTCCGGGCAAAGCGCTCACGCTCTGAATTCCTCCTAGCTGGAACAAAATTCGCCTGACCGTGAAATACACGTGGAATTTGTAGAAAGCTCTTATCTGCGGGGGGAGATTCATCCCGCTGTCAAAGATTTCGCGAGAAACTCCGCACCCCTGTGTCGCGCAGAAAACCGCGAAGTTGAGCTGTTGCGGCCAATATTTCATGTCAGGCCCTCCTAACCAGTGTTTTGATTCGGCTCCGGAAGTGTGCTTGAGTTTGGTTTCTTGAACTATTTCTCGGAATTTTGTTGTGAAATATTGGTCAGGCGTGACGTATATTTTGATTTCGGCGTCGAATATTTTCTTCAAGCTTGGCGCTTTGCCGTCGAAAGGCACCGCAGGGATTGGCAAGGAAACTTTTGAACCAAGTGGCGCCAATTGGTACGGAAAACCCCCACCGTCTCCCCAACCTAGCGCCTCTTTCATTTCCGCGCTCCAATATTTTCTATCTGAACCGAAGACGCTTTGAAACGAGTCTTCGCTTTCTTTGAAAAACACCTCCGCGGTCACGTTATTTTTCTCGTCGACGCTTCCTTAAGAAACGAACCGGCTTTTGTCCGCTTTGGGGAGGTGGTTTAAAAAGTTTGTCCACGCCTTTTTCTTCGCCGCCTCCGCTTTTTTTAACGCAGGACCATTCCACAAATTCGCCATATTATTTGAACACAATTTTATTTGTTGAATATAGAAATGGCTGTTCTCACTATTGTCACGCAACAGAACGGAGGGACAATATCTTTTGAAAAACCGATACCGAAAGTGCATTTCATGAAACTCATTTCTTGCAGTTTGTACAACAGCTGGGACACTTTGAAAAAAGAAGGTTCAGCCACCTTGGGAGATAAAAACAAAGATAAAGCTTTATCAGTTAGTAAATTACTCCCAGGGCATTATAGTTTAGAAAGATTGTCAAAAGAAATAGACGGTCTGTTCGCCAAATATCAATATAAAGAGTTGCAAACAGCAATAAACCAACCTGTTGGCCAGCTTGTAATCAGAAATTTTGGGGCTGGGGCAAAACCTATTGAAATTGATCGCGATTTAGCCGATTTGCTTGGTATTGGGCGAAAGTTGCCGCCTATAACCTTTGTAAAACGGCTTACAGCTCCAACGACATATTTTATTCATTGTAATTTGATCGACACAGAACGGAATCTGTTCAATGGCAAAAGGTCAGATGTATTAGCCCTGTTTGATGTGAAAGGGAAGCCTTATGAAAAGGTAAGCTACCAGGCTTATCCGCAACAGGTTTTGCTAGACTGCTCTACAGACGAGTTCATAAATAGCATCACTATTAGCGTCAAAGATGAAAACGGCGAACTCTTTGATTTCAAGGGCTTCCCTCTTCTTTTTGAATTAGAGTTAAATTAAATTTCTATATATATACGCTTATGTCTTCAGCAAATCTGTTGCCACCAAGCGCGCCGCCTGCCGACCCTCTATATCCGGTGGTGGCGGAGCCTTCTCAAAATTTCCGCTTGCAGAAGGTCAACGAGATTTCCAACACTTTGGGCGGTGAGGTCCACCACTATCGCCTCGTTGCTAAAAAATACAAACGCGCGAGAAAGCTCGTTAATTTTGGTGCTGCCGGCTCCAGCATTCTCTCGGCAGCGTTTTCCAGCGCAAGTTTTGGCTCCGCTCTGTCTGTGGTTGGCCTGCCGGCAGCAGTTCCTCTTGGCGGCGCTGGTGGATGCTTCGCTCTCGTTTCGTCGGGGCTGATTGTCGCTAGCAAAAAGCTCGACTCGAAAATAAAGAAACATCAAGAGATTACCACGCTCGCCTTTGCCAAACGGGATACCGTCAACAGACTTCTCTCAAACGCTTTGAACAACAACGAAGTGTCTTTCCACGAGTTTGACACCATCCTTTCCGAGTTTCAATAGTATAACTTTCTGAAAGATCAGGTCCGAGCAAGGATGCTTCGCCAACCATCAAAAAGAGGGCTTACCGAGGTTGATGTCAATAAAATGGAGAAAGACATCCGCGGCAGAGTTGAAGCGGAAATGATAAAAAAAATAACGAACCCTCCCGCTTCGAACTGACTTTTAGAAACAGACGGTTTTGTTTGCATGTTATAAAAACATGATTGTCTGCTTCCACTTGGTCGCGTTTCTCGCTCATGAGTATTTCACACCTGAGTGGCAAAAAGACGCTCGTGACATTACGCGCGAGGTCGTCGCCGCAATGGCTGAGGCGGATGCTGAAGTTTTTCGCTAAAGCCCTACGCCGTCGGAAAGGAGCAACTCGTGATAATCATAACCATACCAGGAACATGGTTTTAAAAAACCCTTGTACTCGGGGGTGACTTCAATGAGAGGTATTACCTCCATATCGCGGCTCAGCGACATTTCATGAACAGTTCCCTCATCAAAACAGTGGAAACATTTCCCCTCGAAAGGGCAGTCGGGAAATTCGAAGCATATTATCATGGGGACAATCTGCTGCTTGAGTTCACAGAATGGCAGTCTTAAGATGTTCTCGTTTACCTTGTCCCACCCCATTTCCTTTTTTTCCTTTATTTTTATCGCGATGTACTCCTTGAAAATCATCTCACGAAGCTCTGGAGGGAGATTTTGGATGGCCTCGAAAAGTCCGCAGCTTTCTTTCCGGCCTCGCATCAGCCACCCGCACTCGTTTGGTGCTCGAGTCATCGCGGCTCGGGCGGTATAACAGCGGGCTCGCTTGTTTCCAATTGGTGTGTCTCTCCCTTCCCTGTTGTAAGTAGTATATAGGGGATTAACCAAATACTATTTCAAAGAGGGAGAAGTATTACCTCACTTTGAAACCCCCTGGTTTGACCGAAGCGAGCTTGCGAGCTTCGCACTTAAAGCTGGGGGTTTCAAAATGAGGAAATACTTCTCCCTCTGCGACATGGTATTTGGTTAATCCCCTATATACTACTATTTCCATTTAAATTGACATCAATTGAAAGAGAGGCAACTTTGTTCCGTAGGCGCCTCCCTGTTACCAGCATGAACTTGGTTTTTGGAGTGTTTATGAACATCTTATTCTGTGCCGACCATTCAGCTAGACGTTCAAGATCCTGATTTAGGGCGTGATTGATGTGGGAGATGTTTTCCCAACTAGCACGTTTTTATAAGGTCGTATCATCAGCATAAATGTCCAGTGTAGAGTCCCGTATGCTAAAAGGCGTATCATTCATAAACACAAGGAAAAGAATAGGTCCTAAAATTGATCCTTGAGGAACACCTTGAAGTAACTGTTGACTGGAGGAGGAACAGCCATTTACACGAACACGTTGGTTCTTACCTGTTAGGTATGACCTAACCCATTTCACTGTGAAGTCGTTGGCTCCATAAATTGATAGTTTCTTTCTCTCACGAAAGGCTGATTGAAGATTATACATCGGATCATAGCTGTGACGGTGATCAGAGACAGAGCTATTGCCCAGGGGCGTAGCCAGCCTTTTTGTATAGAGGGGTTCCTAATGTATATTGCTTGCCCGATTGATTATCGATCTTTACTAGGGGCCTCCGGGGAAATGCTCCCCCGGAAAATGTTTGAATTTTGGGTCTTCAGAAATGGCGTTTCCTTGATTCTGAGCGCAAATTTCAAATAATTTCAGCGCCAAACCTAGCTAGCATTTCTAAGAGGAGATTGCAAATCTCACTTCCTGAAGAGATGGACCGTAATAGAATTAAAAATGGATAATATAATAGTTGTTTAACATATTACATACTCAGTCATCAAATGCTGTAGACTTATGATTTACCGTTCACCCAGCTAGGATATCAGAAAGAAGGAGGCGCCGTAGATGCTTCCGTGCAAAAATGTCGATTGTTGGGCCAATGTCAATTTGCCTACCATAATGGATGTTCATTAGCGCAAGTCCAGACTCTCGCTCACTGGTCATGGTCGCCTTCAGATAAGTTTTCAGTCGCCGCAATGAGCTGAACAATCGCTCACGTTCTGCAGAGGTAATTGGCAACGTACATAAGATATGCAGCAACTTATATGCGTTTGGAAAGAAGTCATGGTTGCATTCTTCTAATGCCTGAACTGCACTGCTGGGTAGGTCTTGATCCACGTTTAGCCACTTGCCCCGCCAACGGAAAAGTTCCACATCAAAAACCTGGGGTAATGGTAGGCCATCTGCATAGTACTGCAAAGCGGCTTGTACAGGGTTTCCTTCTCGAGAAACTAGCAAGGCTGGAAGTAGGCACGGGAGGCTCGTATGATCCGTCCAATTTATGCCCCCTTATAATATTGTAACCTGCGATATAGCATGTGATGCCTTTTTAAATTGATTGTCTTTTGGTCTTCTTCAAAAACAAAAATCTCGTCTCTCGGAATTTCGAAAGGGGGCTTCCGATACTTTTTTCCTCTTGAAATAATATCCATTTTCATAACCCAAAAGGGGGGTTCCAGAACCCCTGGAACCCTCCCCTGGCTACGCCCCTGTTGCCACGTGTCTTTCAAGCACCTTGGACAAAACAGGTGAAACGGAAATTGGTCGATAGTTTCCTGTATCTTCACGAGATCCATTTTTGAACAAGGCTGTGACTTGAGCAGTTTTCCATGTCGAAGGGAAAGACCCAGTACTTATAAACAAATTCATAAGACGGCAAAAAGGGTAGGCCAGAACTGTAGCCGCTAATTTTAGCACTTTCGCGCTAAGGGCATCACAACCAGTAGCCTTACTGGTGGGAATCTTTTTCAATAGGTCTAACATCCGAGCCTCGGTAATATATCGTATTTCAAACGACTGACTGCCTAATTAACTTGGGCTTGACAAACTCGGTAAGAGCCACATCATCGAAAACTGCGACAAACTAATCACTAAAGGTAATACGGGAAACACTATTAATGAAGGCGTCGTTCATTTTGTCGGCAATTTCCTGTCTGTCAGTGATGGTGCCATTTTCCGCATTTAGTTCTTTAATAATAGCTGATTCTTTCTTTACACCACATGGCGTTTTTAACGCCCTCCAGATTCCTTTAGGATTCCCTTTGTTCCTATTTATTGATTCCTGAAAAAAAAAAAAAAAACACCGCTTAGCATGCTTTATCAAATTGGATGTATTGTGCTTTGCACGAACGTACAGAGACCAATCGCTTGAGAGATTTGAGAGATTCGTTCGGGAGCCGGGTTTTCACTGCTTTTATTTCGCGTAGTTTGAGATTACTCAAACTTAAAACAGAAGGCCAAACAATGTACAGAAAACGTCACTGCAAAGTTACAAAACTCAAATCAAAATTCTCGCTTATCCTGGGTTAGCTTAATCGGGCTTTGAACAACCCGGCCCAGGAGCTCTGCTTTTAGGCCTGGCTAAATCTAAATATTAGTGTACGACAAGTTTCTCTCGTTTTTGAAAGGAATGATTCAACGCGACTTTCCAAGTTGTATTCCCTTCGAACTGGTAACAGGTGTTGCAGTAGAATGGAAACAGAAAACAACGTTATCCTGATCGCCATGGAACACAAGCTAGATGTTCAGAATATTTGATATTGATGTGCGTTTGGAGATTGTCTCCAAGTAGTCGTTCTCAAGTTTTCGAGTTTTTTGAAACTGTACAGTCGGTCAGCAGAGTAAAGTATAAAAATTAGAATAAATGAAACCGGAGGAAGCAGCGTGGCTGAATGGTTTATTAGAGCACTCCACTTGTACATCACAACCAAACAAACTTGCTCGATTTACCTAACCATTACTGTTAAAAGTCTACTGAGGTATTTAATTCACAAAAAAAATCACTCTCGAACGCCTTGCGTGCCTATGTTTTTTTTTTGTTTTTGTTTTTGTTTTGTTTTTTTTTAAACGACCAATTACCCGTCTATAGTTTCTAAGCTCTTATAACCCAGGATTAGCGAGAATTTTGATTTGAGTTTTGTAACTTTGGGGTGAGGTTTTCTGTACATTGTTTGGCTTTCTGCTTTAAGTTTGAGTATCTCAAACTACGCGAAATAAAAGCAGTGAAAAATCGGTTTCCGAACAACTTGCTGATAAAAGCAAGTAGATCAAATTTCTCAACCGATCGGACAATCGACTGCGGACTGGGTACAAAATAAGAACATCGGTACAAATTAAAATACCGATTTTCCTGCTAAGTGACCACAGTGCATGAAGGGAATGGTATTTTCGCGCCATAAATGTCATTTGGTAAATCTGTGCGTGTGCTGTCATCTCAAGATGGCCGGCATTGAAAGTAACTGCTGCGATTGTTTCACAGATTAATTCTTCTTTTCTCGAAGAGTTTCGATTTCCAAGATAGCGAAATTATGGTAGCATAGAGTACAGTGCCTTACTAGCTATTGTTATCTTCATGGGGAAGCAATTGACAATTTTCAACACCAGGTAGTGCAAAATTAACCAATAATGGCGATTATATCAAACGTATGTACCTTTGTCCCTGTCCGTTTTGTCCACGTCCCTTTTGGTCATAAACAGGGTATGGTTTTTGCACTATAGTCTTGAATTGGGTATGTTTTTAAGAAGAAGCTACTTTTTCATCATTATCGCTAAGACCATCAACAAAAACTCTTCACCAACAAAAGCTCTTCACAAATTATGTTAACGCCGATCTTACATCGATCTGAACTAGGGAACTAATTATAAAGCAGGTCTGAAACAGGGTATTGATTTAAGGGTCAGGTCACTGAAATAGGGTATCGAATTTTTGATCAGGTTATAAATAGGCCTAGGGTTAGGAAAATCGCAGGTTTTGGTCATAAATAGGGTAAGGGTTTTGGGAATCGATCCGCACACCCCCACCCAATGTTTCTGGGAGTAACCACCCCGGGCTTGGATCTCTTCAAAAATATAGTACGCACTGTAACGTACTCTTGAATTGAATACAAGAGACACAATTGGAGTCGAGGTATATGTTTACACAATTGTTCTCTACTCAAAGATTGACGCGAAATCTTTAATTTTTTAGTAGACCTTCCCCGCATTTCACTTCAGTGCGTACGAACAATAGCACCAGAGCGAGGTTGGGGTGGACATTTTCATACATTTACTGTATTTTTGTCCACCCTGACCTCGACTCGGCGCCATTGTTTGTCAGAATGCGGGAAAGGTCTGTTGAAAGAAATCCTTGAATGGCTGTCCGGGTACTTAGATAAAAGCGAAGCGGACAAGTAAACTATTCATGTATGCTTGTAACCAGGTAATTGGAAAGTGAGAGCAGAAAACTGAAATGAAATACAATTACATGAATATTATTTAAAAATAGTCTAATGATTTTCCTCGTGCAATTTGGAATAAATCAAGCACAAGTAAATTTTTCAAAGGCTAAAAAAGATAGACGAGCGCATAGGGCGAGTGCAATTTTGAGTCTTTGAAAAACTTACGAGTGCTTATTTATTCCAAATTGCACGAGAAAAATCATTTTAATAGTCGCTCGAACCCGAATGCAAGCGTGTTAGTGATTTCGCCGCTCAACACCAGGTCTGCAGCATCGTCGAAGAACAATTCCGTAAATATGAATTGACTGAGTTTGGCCTTTCTGCCGTCCATTTGAAAGATTAAACCCGACTTTCACTTGAAAGCGGACATTTACTTGACTTCCTATTATTGGGTTGAAAAGCATTTAAAGTATTGTAGTGTTGTTTGCCCCATGCAGGCGTAAGGAATGATTTTATCAATAACAGCTCAAGGTCGTTGATCATTGTTTATGCAAAGTGGAGTATCAGGTGTTTCTTTCTGCCACTTTTACATTTCGTAACTTTTTTATTGCGTCGTTATTTTCCCTCGCCGTAGCACAAATATGTCCCAAAATCAAAGTTAACATTTATACATATAGAAACATATATGTCAGGATTGTTGTTTCATGGAAAGTGGACAAGAGCATATCACAGTGGAGTATCAGGTGTTTTTATACTTCTTTGCTTTTTTATTTCGGTATTTTCCCTCGCCGCCACTAATTTTTCCTGGGTGCCATAGCACGGATATGTCCCAAAATGAGCTAACATGTATCATACATATGGAAACAGGTATGTCAGAAAAAATGGCAAAGCAGCAGCATTAGGAAACATTTCTGACTGATTCTACAGAATGGAATACCAGCAACGAGGTTCACCTCACATTCACATGCTTACATGGCTAGAAAATGCACCAGTATTTTTCTAGCCATTTTTCTTTTCATGCTTCCACTTTTGAGTCACGCGCGCGAGCGGCGAAGAGCAAAGCGATCCGGCGGGAAGGAGTCTGGAGAAGAGGCACCAAGAAAGTGAGCCTGCTTTGATCTCTGTAATTTTTTCATTTCTGCTTCGCTGAGCCATGAGCGAAGTGAAATACCATTGGTCGAAAGGCGGGAAAGGCGACAAAAGTGTCAATTTATTATCTTTGATGAGGAGCGATTTAATAGATCCCCATGGAGTTAATATTGTCCAATATTCTATTCTTTCAGAAATCTTGCCATAATTACAATATGACATACATGTAACATCATCATCTCACATCTCATGTTGTGTAGGCTCAAAGGATACATTTTCGGATGTACTTTATAATCTTTAGACTAAAAGTTCATTATTGTAACCTAAATTTTTCTTTCAGAGTTGCAGAATCCCTCCGTCGAAGAGTAACAAAAAAGTCCAAGTATAAATAGGGTTAAAGCAAACCCCTTGAATTTATAACTTTAATGTTGAGTCGCTGCATAGGAGTAACCGCATGTTCATAATTTGTTTCATTTTTTTTTTTATTTTGTCTCTTTTTAGTCCAAGTGGACAGGAAGGGGGACAGGTCACTGCCCAACGTGTAATAATTCTTATTCTAATGCATGGAAGCTAAAAACTTGTGTTAAATGTGGTTATGAAATTGGAGGCAAATATGTCCCTAGAACAACCAACAAGAAAAGAGAGTTAGAGTGGCCAGAAGATGTCCTTGTGGTTGACTCACAGCTGGTGAGGATCTACTCGGTTAAATTAGACCATCGCTCTGACAGGGTTTTTGTGTTGAAAGACAACACCAGTGTTGTCTGCCACCATGAAAAGTGTAAAGGGAGCAGAGCAGTGCACATGGCAAGTGCTGTACCATTCTCCTGTGGACGACGTGTAGCGGCCACAGAAAAGTCTTCAGAACCCTTGTCTGCCAAAGTTTTAATTGTAGAAGATATTGAGGCTTACAAGTGCGACAAGGTAACAGATGGAAAGTTGTTGAAACATTTGGATCCACCTGAAGATTTTCGTTATATGGTGAAAGTTTCAGAACACTGCTTTGCCATTTTTACTGAACCTTCCACATCAAACCCAAGTGGATTTTGTCATGTTGAGTATGGCAATGGAAAATTGCAATGCAGTAATAAGAACTGTAGCCGAAAATCGGGAAGTGGCAAACAAGTCAAGACTATGAGTGTTTGCTTGCACCTTCATGTTCTGCTATGTATATTGAAGTTGCCCGAGGAGCAACAGGACGCATCCTGTAGCTCTGCTTCATCTACAACCCCTGACACTGCACCTGATGCCACTGAATTTGGTTTGTCTGCGAGCAGGACATCGTCCAAAAAACCGAACCTGTCAAAAACCATTTCATATGCAGTGCCACAAGTCACTCTCAAGAAATGCAGGATGCAGACATCATGGCCAACAAGTTTCCTTCCACAGGCACAGGTTTGCTATCTTTGTGGAAGCCCCCTAACAAATGGACAAGGTCATCCTGGTCCGGGACGTGATGACCTGTCACACATATTGACGCCCTGGAGCTTTCAACCTGTTGGAATACAAGTGAAATTTCGTTCAAAACAAATGTGCAAGGCCATGCATCAAGTATGGCCAGTTGATCAAGGTATATTTATTTACTTTTTCATTAAAGTGCCACTATGATCAAATTCTCGATACTCAATTTTTTACATTTATGTACACAATAGGTCTTTCCTAGATATCTTGCCAAATTTCAATCTATTACGATCATTAGAACTCATGTTTTTTGGACCTTTATTTCCGAGAATTTACGGCCGCCATTAATTTTCCTCGTTCCAAGCCTTGGTTGAGAATTGGAGAAAATGACGTCATTTTCTTAAAAATACCACACGGGTTGAAATTCTGATAGCAATTAGTACAGCAATTCGCGTAAAGAATAACAAAAAATTTGGCTCATATATTCGTGCAATTTTTTACGTTAATTGTTATTATAATTTCACCCCGTGCGGTATTTTTAAGAAAATGACATCATTTTCTCAAATTCTCAACCAAGATTTGGAACAAGGAAAATCAATGGCGGCCGTAAATTCTCAGAAATAAAGGTCCAAAAACCGCGAGTTCTATTATTCGTAATGGATTGAAATTTGGCAAGATATCTAGGAAAGACCTATTGTGTACGAAAATGTAAAAAACGGATATCGAGAATTTCATCATAGTGGCAATTTAAGTTTGGAAATGCAATGAAAATTTTTTTGGAAAAATGTCTACAATCCATCTACGTTAACTGTGCCACTTAGAAGGAAAGTGACTAATCAAAACATTGTTTGAGAACTAACGATTACAACTTTTTTTAAAGGGACCAATAAGAAGCATCTAGAAAATTGGACTCAAACGAAATTTTGAAATAGTATCATGCCTATAATCAGATTGGTTAGTTTTGATGCTAATTTTTGAGCATCAGTTTCAAAGGTCACAAGAATGACTGATAGAATGTATCTTCCTCTCAGGCCAACTTCATTCTTTAAGGGAGTGTAAGGCATCTATATATCGTGCATCTGTTGTGGCATTTCTCCTGGCCTCTGTCTAATACAGGTCATTCTTCCCCATTTTATCAAGGGTGCTCAGCTTGCTCCTCCAGGTCTGTTTTGGATGGCCTTTCTCCTGTAACCCCGAAGGTTTACATTTAGTTTGAGGGTCAATCTGATCATGTTGTTCGCTGGTTTTCTGTATGCTTCACTGTTATTGGTCTGTTTAATTATGAAAAAGTTTGAAATTTATTGTTATCAATTTACATTATCATACTTTAAATTTTTTCACAAATTTGCTGGTTCAAGATAACTAGTATCAAGAAATTAAGAACTTGTACTAAGTATTTAAGAAATTGTTACGGTCATTAGCAATTATTAACAAGTTGAAGTATTTTTTGAAGACATGTTCTTTTTCCTAATTCCCCTTCTCTTCCATTCTTATTTGATACTTCATTGTTCTGAACTTGTATGAACACAATATCCATGGTGGACTCTGCAAACAATTTAGCCTTTTTTCCGAGTATTTCTTAGTATATATTCTTAATTGTTAAATAAGCAGAAACTAATGCAGTAGTCGGCATATGCATATTTGTTGTTTTTCTTGGTTATAGGTCCATTCAATATCTGTGATTAGCTGCTGGTTGCCTTAGAGATCCTTGTCCACTAGAGGGAATTGTTTAAACGTGGTGTTCCTCTCACTGCTGCTACTGAAAGTAGCCTTGAAAGCTGGAGAAAGTGTGGCCAGGTATTGTCAATTCTGTAGCAACATATAAGGCTTTAGCACAGTAACGTAAATTTTTACTGTAGATTGTTATGTCCTAGATATTTATCTTACTCCCTAAAAAAATTTACTAGCCTAAAAACATTTTATAAACATGGGAAGTGGTAGAATATAGTCTGTGATTACTCCCTGAAAATACAACCTTATGTTTGTGAAAATGTCATAACCCTGTTTTCACTTTTTTTAACAGGTCAGTGTTCCTGAACTGGTGACTGCAGAATTCAGTGCAAACAAACTTGATGGCAAAAAGTCCCTCAGGCACGCAAGCCTTGCTTTGCAGCATCCATTGACGCAGTCTATCCAGCGGTATGTGGTTGGTGACAGATTCCATACCTCTGCAAATCCCCATAAATCGCAACTTTGTGAATTCCAAAAATATTAATTTGTGCCTCCAGAGGGACACAATCAAGACAAGCTACCAAGAGTGTCAAAATAATAATAAAACCCTGAAACGTCTGCGGAGTGCAACAATGCAGTCTTTCCCTGTTCACTTTGTTTACAGTTTTCTCATGGATTTTTATCACAATTGGGATTGTTGAGAGACAGAGAAAGCGTTTATCATCATCATCATTGACAGATGACACCCAGTAGAAGAAGAGATGACCATTATAGATTTGTTGTTGTCAATAACTGACATTTCATCCGTTTTAGAACAGTTTATATATGTTAAGCTGTGTGCATATATGGCAACCTACATTTTTAAAATTTTCCAGGGGAGCTTACCCCCGGACCCCTTTAATACGCTGGCTTGCCCCTTCGGACGAATCGGGACTCAGTTAAATTTATGCCGCCTGTTATGCTTTATTGGACGCCTGTGAAAACTTCTGCTAAGAACCCTGATCAGATATCGGGAATCGAAGACACGGATCAAGAGACTGCACCATGGGGCCTTCATTAATCTGTAAGTCAGCATCGTGGTTAGAAATAATATATAGATTTAGGCCAGCCTAAAAGCGTAGCTCTTGGGCCGGGCTGCTCAGAGCCAAATTAAGCTAACCCAGGAAAAGGTAGAATTTTGATTTGAGTTTTGTAACTTTGCGTTGAGGTTTTCTGTATATTGTTTGGCCTTCCTGTTTTGAGTTTTAATAATCACTACTATATGCACAAAACAAAGCAGCAAAAAACATTTGTATCGGAAGAAAAAGTTATAATTCAGTTAACTTTTAATCCTGGGTTAGCGTTATCCGGCTTCCGAACAGTCATGCCCTGTTTTCAACAAGTTAACCTGGGATGAGCCCGCGATCCAATCGAAAACCAGCACTTGGTTAGCGGTCAACTTTAAAAACACTCGACCTCGATGAGCTGTAAACTTGAGCCGGCGATATGGTCACGTGATACTGGTCCGCGGATACCTTGTTTTGACAGGTGTCAATTAATCATAACTTGGATGTCCAATATCAAAGGAGTACACGGTAAACCAAGGCTGTATATCTCTCAACCTATTATTTGAAGTATGGCCGCCATGTTGCGCGACTCCGTCGTCGTCGTCGCCTTCGCGGTCGTGGGTACGCGCCCACGAACAATACCGCTAGCCATGATAACCATGAGAAAATCAACTCATGGGTTTCCTTTTCTTTCCTATATGAGTATGGGGCTCCGCTTCGCGGCCCTTCGGGCCGCCGGAGCTCCGCTATAACTGTCACGTGACCGTTTAAAAGCACTAAATATACACGTCGAAATATGAATATGTGTTCCAAGACATTGAGGGGGATCACGAAATTTATCACTGACTATGAGGGGGATACTTCAATAAAACAACATTTAAACGTTGGATCAGCTAAATGTTACTGTCTTAAGCCGAAAATTCTCCGCCACCCCCCCAGGCGATAAATAATGATCGGTCCTTTAGTCGGACTGAACGTTCAGGTCTACAGTCGAAAGTGATTATTTGTATGGAAAGGCTCTTTCATGGCTAAAGATACTAAGCAAAACAATCTTTGTTGTTTTATTATTTCTTTCTCAAAGGTATAAAAAAATCAACCCAAGTTAATGCGAAAAATAAAATAGACGCCCCATGCAAAAGGAAACCCTGCACGGCACGGGACCCCGTACCCCGGGACCCTAGGCCCCGCGTTTTCCATCTAACCCACTTTCACCGGAGGCTATAATCTATTCATCGCTGGTTCAACTTCACGTGCAGATCGTTATCTGACATTCGATCAAACTTAGTTTTCTATCGAGCCATTCGAAAGCCACGAAAGTAGCCCAAACATGCGAAGTACGCGCGTGAACTCTAATCTTTGATTGCGCGAGCTTCCGGAAAGGCCGAGTCTGCACTTGGTGGGTCATAGTGTCAGGCGTTCCTAGCAGAGAGCGCGAAAACTGGGGATGATAATTGCAGCACGAAGACGGAACAGTAATGACAAAACTATGGCTACTGACTTAACAAGCAACTGTACGATGCTCCTACGAACACCTCAGATGTTGCAGAAATCAGGGATCAACAAAGGAAACGCAATTAATTACCTGGTATTCATCGTCCGAATCGCCCATGTTGGTGTTAAAAAACAGAGTGCTGTAAAGCCATGTGACGCAATTGGCGGGAAAGAAGAGGAGCCCGCACTCATTGTGGTCAGTCCCCACCCCTCCCTTACCAACTCCTCTACCCCCCAAAAATATCTTTTCATATTTCTTTCTTTTTTTTTTAACTTCATTTAGACACGGTAAAAACATCAGTTACAAGATTGAGATAATTACATTGAAAAAGAAAAACTGAGTTATGTGTTTGCCGTGTGGGAGTACGAGGAGACAGTTGGCGATCTATTTCATATCTAAAGTTAATAAAAAATCTAATGGCTCTGACGTTAGATGGAAGGGTATTCCACAAATGTGCCCTACTGTAGCAGAAACTGCGTTTCAGAAAATCGGTACGGGGCTTAGGCACAGCCAGTTAATTTTCACTATTTCTATGCCCATGGTCAGTGCTGAAGGGTTCAAATAGGCCTTTCAGGTACTCAGGAGACTGATCATTCTAAGTTTTAAACATCAATTTCAATTTTTCCTTTTTCCTTCTGATATAGAGATTATCCCATCCTAGTTTGCCGCGGAGGGCGGTAGCGCTAGAATAGTAATCAGACTTGGTGATAACCCTAATGGCGCGATTTTGTCGTTTTTGTAATTTGTCGGCTAACTCGTTGTTGGGACCGTCCCACACACGACAGCGATAATCAAAATATGGTTCGTTAATAGCTCTATATAGCAATATAGCTGTATCTTCGCAAATGAACGGCCTCAACCTTTAAGTGCACCTATACCAGAGGAGATAATCTTGGCAGTCTCATTAACATGTTTGGACCACGAAAGATTTTGATCGATGTAGACTTCTAAGAGTTGGTTTGGGGTACTGTATCAACCTTGTGACCTTCAATTTGTACAGTAAATGAATGGCCAATTGTAGCAGCAAGTCTCTGACGTGAGCCTATGAACATTAGCTTGGTTTTAGTAATATTCATACTAAGCTTATTTACATTAAGCCATTCATGAAGATTAGCTAGTTCAGTGTTTAGTGCTGATTCAAGCTCTGGTAAGCTACTGGCGGCGATGCTGATACTTGTATCGTTGGCGTAAATTCGTGTTAAGGCTTTACTCAGGCAGTTCGGCAAGTCGTTAATGTAAATCAGGAAAAGCAGGGGACCAATAAGACTTCCCTGTGGGACACCACGGGTAACAGCCCGCGCACCAGATAGCTCACCATTAACTAGGGTCCGTTGTTCAATGCCATAGCTAGCTAGCTTTCGTAAAAGAATGTTATGGTCAGTGGTGTCGAAAGCCTTTTTATATTTATGACTATTACACCATTTATAAGACCGTGGTCGATATTGACAGACCAACTGGTAGAAGCTTCAAGCAAGGTCTGCTATGAAGTGATCTAAAGCCGGACTGACAGTTGGCTGAGAGATCGTTATCATTAGGATGCTTGTAAAATTGGTCGTAAATCATTCTTTCGAACACCTTAGCGACAGCTGTGAGGAATAATCGAGATTGGCTAGTAGTTGTTTACTTCTTCTCTTTTGCCCTTTTCGAAAACTGGCGTCACTCTAGCTAGCTTCCATTCAGTTGGAACAATACTAGAGGAAACCGACTGATTGAGCAAGAATGCCAGGGATGGTGACTGAACACCGATCGCCATTTTAAGCATTTTGGTTAATATGGTTAATTATCCAATCCAGTCGCTTTCTTAGTTTCGAGTTTTTCAAGTAGTTTTCGGACTTCATTGGAACTACAACTTTTAAAAGAGAAAATCGTGTTTGTTGAGGTACCGTAAATCTTCGAATTAGCGCCCTCCCTCGAATAAGCGCCCCTCATATCGGCCGAAATTTAAAATAAGCGCCCACTCCCCTCATTTTGTGGACGAGTAATGAGACAAAAAGGGTGTATAGTTTTCGTCATGTAGTATTAGATTTGTACATTGTTTCACTTTGTGAACATGTTGAACACACTAAGTACTAACGGTGCCGCGACTTAAACTTTAGGATCAGCTTTTTATGTCAATGAACAGCATATATTTGTGTTTACGCGCAGATGATGTATTAAAAAATGATCATGTCAGGCCACGATTTGGGAAAAATTAAATAAGCGCCCATTCCAATAAGCGGCCTCCGTCTTCTCCTAAATTTGAAATAAGCGGCCCGGGCGCTAATTCGAGGATTTACGGTAAGATAACTCTCTGGAATAGTATCAGCAGGAGGTATGTCTCTTGCCAATTCATGTCCAATGTTTGCGGAATGGCAGTTGAACGCTTCCGCCTTTTCAGACGCAGACCTAATTTTCGTGTCCCCGAGTTCAATATCAACAATAACTTTCTTCATATGTTGACGAGAGCTCAGCTCATTAATTAGCTGCTAAGTTTTACTGGGATCTTTTCTGCTAGCGAGGTTATCGCTAAAGTATTTGCGTTTGGCATACTCAATTGAATTGTATTGACTTCATTTCTCGCTGTTTTAAAATCAGCCCAACAAGACTGATCTTTAGTTCGTTCCGCCTTCTTTTTCAGGGAGTCCCTTTTAGGCATTTTACGTATTAACTCATAAGTAATCCACGGGGACTACTTGTTCCCAATTTTTTCCGATTTCATAGGGGCATGTTTATCGATACAGGTCAGAAACTGATTCTTCCAAAACCCCCACATTTCGTTGGGGTCAGAGAATAGACTAATGGCATCCCATAGTAATAATTCAACGTCCGTTAGAAACTCCTCCTTATTGAAATTTTTAACACCTCGAGTACTGATAATCTTAACACACCCAGGGATGGTATAATGTGTTTTGCGAATTAGATAGACAAGGGAGTGGTCGCTAATACCTAACGGCATAACTCCTAATCTAACTATTTTGTCTGGGGTATTAGTTACGCATAGGTCAATTAGGGACTGAGAATGAGCTGTTACTCTCGTTGGCTCCGTAATCAGTTGACTAAGACCAAAAATCTCACAAGCATTGATGAGTTTGGAAGAATTGCTATCTGCGACACCTGGTAACAGGTTTGTATTCATGTCACCGACAAGTTGGAGCTCCCGATTAGAACCATCAATTTTACCAATTAAATTTTCAAAGTCGTTAAACAGGTCAGGAGGAGAGTTGGGGGGTTTACACCAGGTACTGAAAAGAAATGGCCAAGGGTGGGGTTTACTTATTTCGACAGTTAAAACATTCGAGCCTATCAATCATAAGCTCCTCGCATACTCTAAAATTAAGGATTCTGTGTAGGTAAAAGCAAACCCCGCCACCTTTTCGACCATTAATTTGTCTGTCTCGCCGAACAATTTTAAAACCTGTTACATAGACTTCCTGGTCGTTAATTGTATCATCTAATTTCCATTCATTGATGGCGAGAATGTCAATTTTGGAATCATAAAAAGTCTAAGTTCGTCAATATGAGCAGTTAAACTATTAATATTTAAGCCAGCCATAGCTAGGCCTCGATTAACCGATCAGCACGGAGGTCTCGAAGTCCTCGGACTCCGCTACGGCAAACTCCTACTGACCATTAATATACGAAATAAAGTGCGGACTCAAAAGACAGGTCCCAGTTCTGTTCAAATGTAGGCGATTAAGATGTTAGTCGGTAGTGATGTTATTATGATCTATGAAGCCCCATTCGTTTTGACAGCAGAACTTCCTTAGAATCTTGTTGACCTCCTTGGCTCTTTTAGCCAGTTCATTGTCGTCAGCGCGTGCAGTTAGACTGGAAATGGCTACAGAAATACCTTCTTCATCAACCATGCGCCAAATGTCAACGATCTCATCCGCACACTCGCGCGAGAAGTTCGAGTTTCGAAGGCTGTTAGTTCCGACATGGATGATTATTGAATCAGGATTCCGTCTCATAATTGGCCTGATGTGATCAGCCATGTCGTTCGTAGTGCAGCCAGGAAAGCTCGAAAGCTTGAAAATTTCGAGCTGATACCAGTTTATTTTTGCTTCTTTTATTTTCGAAAATGTAATTTTACCTATTTGTGGCATAATTATCATAGTTATTTGATGTTCCGGGATGATCCGGAATGTTCTATGTTCCTGGTTTTATCGATTATACGTTCACTAGCAAACGTGACAATCTTGCTTTTCACGGGAACGTTTGTAACTTGATCCTTTTGCTTTCCTCGTAAAGGTAAACCACACGATCCCCTTGGTTTCTCGAAAACTTAAGGGCGATGTGCTTTTTTCTTCACTTCTGGAGATAAATGGTATAAAGTTAAATATCTGGGAAAAAATGGAAGAGGAACGATTTTTTTCAAAACCCTAATTATCATTTCACGGATAAACAAAAACTAATCTAATTACCAGATAGTCCCGTCTGACATGTCGACGATCACACAACAAGAACTAAAGACTGTTTTGTAAGCTATACCTAAAGTGAAACAATTATATACATATACATGTATATACATGTCCAGTTTGAGCACTCTACTGGGATGAGTCGTTACTGTTGCAATTGCGCATGCTCACTAGCTCGCTAGTTTGAGCACTCTGGTAATGGCTTAGATACTACCACATGTGTAGTATTTGGGGCGGCTTTTTAAGCTTAGCCTCCATCCCAGTCTTCAGCACTGCACTGATGAGGCCCAGAAGGCCGAAACAGTACTGTCTGCAGTTAGATATAGCTCGCTGGCATACAAAGCTCTGCTTTCATGTCCAGTTTGAGCACTCTACTGGGATGAGTCGTTACTGTTGCAATTGCGCATGCTCACTAGCTCGCTAATTTGAGCACTCTGGTAATGGCTTAGATACTACCACATGTGTAGTATTTGGGGCGGCTTTTTAAGCTTAGCCTCCATCCCAGTCTTCAGCACTGCACTGATGAGGCCCAGAAGGCCGAAACAGTACTGTCTGCAGTTAGTTAGTTATATATATATATATATATATATATATATATATATATATATATATATATATATATATGTCTGAATTTATGAAAACCGTGTCAAATTTGGGCCAAAACTTTCGCGCCTGCCTGCCGGCGATAGCCGGCAGGGAGGCCTTTGCGGTGCTTGAAAAGCCAGGGGGGCTTCCGTCAAGCAGGGTGGGGGAAGATAGCCCTGGGACCTGGCTACCCGCTGATACCAAGTGGGGCTGCCAGGAGCTAACCCCAGGGGGGTGGGGTGGGTCACAGAGAGAGGCACATTCCTCAGTTAAAACTGCTCATTTTCTTTGCAGGACAGCCTTGGCCGGCAATGCCCTGCAGTCTTAGGGGCTGGCAGCCAGCCAGCCAGACACAAGCAAGGTGGGTGAGTAGGCTGTGTGTTGACAGAGTGCCTGTGGTTGATCGAGTGAAAAAGCCTGTGTATTTTCTTGGAAAAGTGTCAGGGTGGTTGTGTTGAAATTAGCACGGTTTTCATAAATCCAGACATATATATATATATATATATATATATATATATATATATATATATATATATATATATATATATATATATGTCTGAATTTATGAAAACCGTGTTAAAGACTTTGCACCAAAATAGCGGGCATGTTTTTGAAAAAACGGTTAGAAAATGTACATAAATATGGCCATGTCGCACCGAGAGTGCTATCTACCTCGTGTACTCTTAATAGAGTCCATACCATGCCTATACAAGCCTTTAAAGTCGCTGCAAAATGAGTCGAACGAGCCAAACAAAACTAAATTAGAGCTTAAATTGATCATTTGGTTCGCCGCGGCACTAATTTAGACAGGCTTAACCTCTGCGATTTCACCTAAATGACCTCACTATGTCTTTACTGTGGGTTAAATTAGCCAGTCACGCTAACAAGAGCATGGTAAGCAGTGGAATCGGTTATTTACCTCTATATTTCAGCCAAAAAGTAGCCGTTACGTGACATTTCATTTCAATATCTGACCGGATTCGCAAAAACATAGCCATAGAATTTCACTTGTCACTGATAATCTAACTTGCTACAATTCTGTCCTAGAGCTAGCTTTCCAAGAGGCTTATCGTAGCTCAAATAACAGCAAATAACTCTCCTGTATGCCTTTTGAAGCCAGGAAGACTAAATTCACCGTCTTTTCGTTGAATCATGAATTGTACAATTTAATTAAGGGTGCTTTTAACATGAAATTGGAGTCTAAATCAACACGAACGTACAGATATCAAAACCGCGGCGGAGAGCTAATCTATCGCTTTCTAAAGGCCTGCATCGTCCTAAATGGACTGAACAAGAGCTTCCTACATCGAGAATCGATTGAACTTCAGACAAACTAGGCCATAGTTAGCAGTAAGCGAACACTCAACATGTTGTCGTTACGTCAATTATCGCCCGGAAGCCACGCAAATAAATTTCTTCCGCGCTAGCGAATCACAGACAGTTCTGATACTTAGCTAAGCCGAGAACGCCTAAAATTGATAAAACAAGGAAATTCTACTCACGATCAGCGCTTGAACTCATGTTCTTCTCTCTCCTCGTGGCCATGTTTTGCTCGCAAATAGCAATGTCCCGGATGTACTTCAATTTTGTCGAGCGCGGAATGGCACATCCAGATTTCAACAGATTTTTTTTCGAAGTCTTTAGCTACATCAAAGTTCAAAGCAAATGACGCCAACAGCAGCTAGAAATGTCCAGTCCATTGCACGTCTAAGCCCTAAATTGATGTGGCGAAAGATTTTTGCTGTCTAAAGCAAGCACAACATTATCGCCACAGGGCAAACGGCCTTCTGTTACGGGACTAAATGTGACCCGTACAGTTTACACATGTCCTCAGGCCCGCCTCAGGTACGATAATGGACGACGCTTACTAGCAAATCGTTAGACTTGGGCCTTCATTGGACTTAATGATGTCCTCGGGCAGACTTCCTTTAGACAGCAAATACAGAACGCTAATCGGTCGCTCCTTGTCAGAGTCACCGCGCGAACTGAATTCAGACGAGTGTAGCCTGGGCTAAACTATGGCAAGCCGTTTGTAGCAAAATTTAATCCTTTAAATAACGGTTTTATTTAAAGATAGAAAAAGGCATTCAATCCAATGGTAAATGAAATTTTTGGTTCAATTCAATCTTTTCATTTTCACGATTCAATCCAATACCTGGAATATTGATTCAATGCAATACCTAAAATATTGATTCAATCCAATACCTAAAATATTGATTCAATCCAATATCTGGAATATTGATTCAATCCAATACCTAAAATATTGATTCAATCCATTACCTGGAATATTGATTCAATCCAATACCTCGAATATTGGTGCAATCCAACACCTCAAATATTGATTCAATCCAGTACCTCAAATATTGATTCAATCCAATACCTCAAATATTGATGCAATCTTCCTGGGCCGAGCGCGGCCAACAGGAACGAGAGTAACTGAGCACTAGAGAGCACTGAAAACATGGCGGGCGAAGGAGAACTAGTTTCCTAAGTTTCTTGCAGACATCTTGGATAAAACGGAAATAATTTTTGAGAATTTTGACTCAGAAGTTGCAGAAGTGCACGCCGAAGTTCTTGATCAAACCATTAGTCTGCTTAGGTAAATGAGACGTTGCTACAACCGAGACACAAGGGACACGGAAAATTTAGATTCCATCACTGCCGCTTTTGTAGATGTAAGTTAACCAATTTTTATGTGACAAACATATTTGTTTATTAAAAGCTGTGTGTGCTAGCTTTTTGTGGCAAATAACATAAACTGTGGCAAATTTTGCTACCACATTGGTCTTTGGTATTGTGCATATTTCTGCTGTCTAATCATTACTGGCACACTAAACTTTGAACTGTAAACAAAATTTTTGCTGTGTCGTGTGCACAGTCAAACATGTTTCTCATAAAAACTGCTTGTGTAAACCTGGCTTTAAGCTAGTTTTGAAATAAGAACCTTTACATTTTACAAGACAACAATCATTGAACATTGGGATGTGTTTTAAGTTTTTCAATGTTGTTGTCTCATGTTTTGCATTATTTAACCCACATGTGGTACTTCTTTCCTAAAAACGATGTTTTTCTTGATATTCTATGACAAACATGGCACCAATTTGTTGTGAATATTATCGGGTACCCAGGGCTCAAGGCTAACACTACTGCCAACTAGCCACACATTTCAGTTTTGAATAGTAGATTTTTCACTTTCACTAGCCATTGTGACAATCATGATGGAATGGAGTACTGGTCTACTGGATGAAAACAAAATTGAGAATTATCCTGACAAAGTAAAACTGAAGAGAATAGAAACTAATGAAAACAGGGAAACTATGAGTGGATTTCATGGAAATAATTGCCTTAATAAGCATATGATAAATATTTAACTATTAAAGGGAGATAAAAGAAAATGGCAACATTGATAAAAGTACATCAGAGATTGAACATAAGCATATTCAAGAAAAGCAGGATTCGTGTTTGTGGGAGTGAAATTTTCTTAGTGATTATTATTAACATTTTAGATGCAACAAGAAATGTCCAAGATTAACCATTCTTATAAAAAAGTCAGTGAAGCTGTGTATGAGAAAGGCTGGCTGGTGCAAAGTTAGTTTTGGCTTGTGACATGAGTCCTGTTAGTAGCCATTACGCCAGTGCACCGAGAGGTTAGTCTTGTCTCCTGGGTACTTTTGAAAATAAGATAACAAATTAACCTTGCAATATTTTAACATCTGTTTTGATAAGCACCTGAAAAATCTACAAGGCAGAGTAGTGCACATGGCAGTTATCAAATGCCCTGACTTCTCTTCAGTTTAGTTGTGTTGCTAGAAGTTAGGCATTCTGTACATCAGTTTTGTATATCAATGAAAAGGAAGATGAGAAAATAATTTACTTGATACAGGGTGACGTTTTCTGTTGTGAATTGAGTTGCAAAAATACTTTAAGGGCCATAATCTCCTTTACCCAGCCCACACACATGTAGTATTATGCAATTGTCAGTTGCCCAAGTTTAACTGTCACTAGTTCTAGAGCCTCTTGGAAGATGTCTACTCCCATTTGACTTGATTATCTTAAGGGATCTAGCCTTTCCAATACAAATGACTGCACTGGATCATGTTGTCCCAGGTCAATTTCTTCAACTACAACATTTTTATCACTGTCCAATGGAGTTGGACCATCAGGATCATCACCATAGTATTCAAAATCAAATGACTTTCCATTTGAAAGGGGGTTTTCAGGCTGCATCATATGATTAAGCCACATTTGGTATGGCAACCAGTTTTTTTTCTGTTCTTACATTTTGGTGGTTGAAAGCTTCAGTGAACTGGCAAAGAGCAAGGTTTATCCTTGGTTGAAAAACTAAGTGTAAGGTGGAAAGATGCACTGAATCATCAATGTCCAGGATGCCTGACAATTCCATACTACAACTGAAAAGTGTAAAAGTACAAGTGGGAAGCACAACGGAAACATCCCTCCACAACCTTTCAATTCGTTGGTTGTGTTGATGGCCCTGCAGTGAAGCTGCCCCTCTCCTCTCTTCTAACCTGCTCCATTGTATCGCACACACCAACGTTTTCAACACCATGATCTACTCGTACTCTCGAAGGCCAAAATTCTCCGTCTCTCTTAACGGCATCCAGAAACAATTCAAGAACTGTTTCTGCTTTATTGTTGGCACTACATTTCAAAAACATTATTCTCCGAGAAAATCCGTCTATACAGCCGAATTAGTATTTTCCATCGGATCAGAGAGTGATGTCCATCCAGATGCCAAAGCGAATTTACGCACCCCATCTCTAGACAGTATTTTGGGGATCTAATTTTGCTAACCTTTCTCTTATTCTTCTCCGTTGAACCCATAACCCAATGGACTTAAAGAAACCTGCAATGAAATTATATCCATACTCTTGAATGATTTCGGTTCCTTATCAGGTAAGTTGTTGAAACCCCTCATATCTTCTCAGCCATACTCTGTCAATCTTCTGTGAATTGTCCATCTCCAAACTCCAATCATCTTTGTTATCGTTGTCCAGATGAATCCTAGTCCTCAAAGTTCCTCGAGCACCTCAACAGGAATTTTAAGAAATGGTCTTCCATGATTCCAACTTCTGAGTCAAAGTTCTCAAAAATTATTTCCGTTTTATCCAAGATGTCTGCAAGAAACTTAGGAAACTCAACTTCTAAATTTAGTTCTCCTTCGACCGCCATGTTTTACAGTGCTCTCTAGTGTTCAGTTACCCTCGTTCCTGTTGGCCGCGCTCGGCCCAGGAAGATTGCATCAATATTTGTGGTATTGGATTGAATCAATATTTGAGGTACTGGATTGAATCAATATTTGAGGTATTGGATTGCACCAATATTCGAGGTATTGGATTGAATCAATATTCCAGGTATTGGATTGAATCAATATTTTAGGTATTGGATTGAATCAATATTCCAGGTATTGGATTGAATCAATATTTTAGGTATTGGATTGAATCAATATTTTAGGTATTACATTGAATCAATATTCCAGGTATTGGATTGAATCGTGAAAATTAAAAGATTGAATTGAACCAAAAATTTTATTTACCATTGGATTGAATGCCTTTTTCTATCTTTAAATAAAACCGTTATTTAAAGGATTAAACATATATCGCAAGGATTAAATTTTGCTACAAACAGCTTGCCATACTAAACTTAACGCAAATTGAAAAAGGGGGGGGGGGAGGGTCGATGAATAATGAAAAAAATACCTAAATAAATGAAACATGCGGCAAGGAGTTCCTACATTTCATGCTAGGTAAGATTTACAAGCTGCTGTCATAGCGAAAGCAGAAAACAAAAACAAAGAAATGAAAAAAAAAAAAAAAAATCAAAAAACACCTGATTCAGTCTTTAACACCGTTTTCATAAATCCAGACATATATATATATCTATCTATATATATATAGATAGATAGATAGATAGATAGATAGATAGATAGATAGATAGATAGATAGATAGATAGATAGATAGATAGATAGATAGATAGATAGATAGATAGATAGATAGATAGATAGATAGATAGATAGATAGATAGATAGATAGATAGATAGATAGATAGATAGATAGATAGATAGATAGATAGATAGATAGATAGATAGATAGATAGATAGATAGATAGATAGATAGATAGATAGATAGATAGATAGATAGATAGATAGATAGATAGATAGATAGATAGATAGATAGATAGATAGATAGATAGATAGATAGATAGATAGATAGATAGATAGATAGATAGATAGATAGATAGATAGATAGATAGATAGATAGATAGATAGATAGATAGATAGATAGATAGATAGATAGATAGATAGATAGATAGATAGATAGATAGATAGATAGATAGATAGATAGATAGATAGATAGATAGATAGATAGATAGATAGATAGATAGATAGATAGATAGATAGATAGATAGATAGATAGATAGATAGATAGATAGATAGATAGATAGATAGATAGATAGATAGATAGATATATATGCAGTTAGATATAGCTCGCTGGCATACAAAGCTCTGCTTTCATGTCCAGTTTGAGCACTCTACTGGGATGAGTCGTTACCGTTGCAATTGCGCATGCACACTAGCTCGCTAGTTTGAGCACTCTGGTAATGGCTTAGATACTACCACGTGTGTAGTATTTGGGGCGGCTTTTTAAGCTTAGCCTCCATCCTAGTTTTCAGCACTGCACTGATGAGACCCAGAAGGCCGAAACAGTACTGTCTGCAGTTATCTGTCTATCTGTCTGTCTGTCTGTCTGTCTATCTATCTATATGCGAAGTATATCGTAACCAAACAAACTTGTTGGATCAACATTATCATAACTGTTAGAAGTACAGTGAGTGCTGTTACCTCCAGGGTTTTTAATTCACAAAAAAATAACTCTTGCACGCCTTGCAGAGAAATAGCTAGAATGAATTGTACCATTAAAAACACCGACCAACTGAAAAATTGTCTCCGAAAAACGTATCAAAAAAGAGCAACGTCCTTTTCAGTTTCGGATCAGTTCAAAAAAGTCCTTGTATTAAAAAGTTCTAAACGAGCTCTCCCTATTTGGCGGTAATATGAGATTCAAGGAAGATTCACCAATAGCGTATTGTCACTGTTGTTTTGACTTTCATTGCCTCAGCAAGGGAAGTAGCAAAAGCATCACCAATATTATTATTCAACAGAGCCAGCTGTGTCACAGTCGTATTGACTTTCTTTGCCTCAGCAAGGGAGCATCGCTAGCATCACAAATGTTATTAGACTGCAGATCCAGCTGTGTCATTGTTGTGTTGACTTTCATTGCCTCAGCAAGGGAGGCAGCGCCAGCAGCACCAATGCTATTATAATGCAGATTCAACTGTGTCAGTGTTGTATTGACTTTCATTGCCTCAGCAAGGGAAGCAGCGCCAGCATCACCAATGTTATTATTCCACAGATGCAGCTGTGTCAGTGTTGTGTTGACTTTCATTGCCTCAGCAAGGGAAGCAGCGCCATCATCATCAATGTTATTAGACCACAGATGCAGCTGTGTCAGTGTTGTGTTGACTTTCATTCCCTCAGCAAGGGAAGCAGCGCCAGCAGCACCAATCTTAGTAAGCCGCAGATGCAGCTGTGTCAGTGTTGTGTTGACTTTCATTGCCTCAGCAAGGGAAGCAGCGCCAGCATCACCAATGTTATTACACCACAGATCCAGCTGTGTCAGTGTTGTGTTGACTTTCATTGCCTCAGCGAGGGAAGCAGCGCCAGCAGCACCAATGTTATTAGACGACAGATGCAGCTGTGTCAGTGTTGTGTTGACTTTCATTGCCTCAGCAAGGGAAACAGCGCCAGCATCACGAAGGTTACTATTCTCCAGATCCAGCTGTGTCAGTGTTGTGTTGACTTTCATTGCCTCAGCAAGGGAAGCAGCGCCAGCATCACCAATGTTATTACACCACAGATGCAGCTGTGTCAGTGTTGTGTTGACTTTCATTGCCTCAGCAAGGGAAGCAGCGCCAGCAGCACCAATGTTATTAGACGACAGATGCAGCTGTGTCAGTGTTGTGTTGACTTTCATTGCCTCAGCAAGGGAAACAGCGCCAGCATCACGAAGGTTATTATTCCCCAGATCCAGCTGTGTCAGTGTTGTGTTGACTTTCATTGCCTCAGCAAGGAAAGCAGCGCCAGCAGCACCAATGTTACTATTTCTCACAGTCAGCAGTTTCAGTGTTGTTGCCTCAGCAAGGGAAGCAGCGCCAGCATCATCAATGTTATTAGACCACAGATGCAGCTGTGTCAGTGTTGTGTTGACTTTCATTGCCTCAGCAAGGGAAGCAGCGCCAGCAGCACCAATGTTATTAGACCACAGATGCAGCTGTGTCAGTGTTGTGTTGACTTTCATTGCCTCAGCAAGGGAAGCAGCGCCAGCATCACCAATGTTATTAGACCACAGATGCAGCTGTGTCAGTGTTGTGTTGACTTTCATTGCCTCAGCAAGGGAAGCAGCGCCAGCATCACCAATGGTATTAGACGACAGATGCAGCTCTGTCAGTGTTGTGTTGACTTTCATTGCCTCAGCAAGGGAAGCAATATGAATTTCCTTTAATGTTACGTACTCGACCTTAGCATTTTGAAATTCAAGAACTGACCCAAATGCTCGAGCCAGCCTTAGATGAAATGCTCGAGCCAGCCTTAGATGAACATTCCTTTGTTCTCTTTTACATTCGGCAATGCACTCTAATGCAATAGGCACAGTTTTGGGGCCAAATTTGTTGACTTGTGTTGTTATGTTTGCTATAAGATCCACAGCTGTTTCTTCGCACTGGACTGCTAGAATGCCACATGAAAACAAAAGCACCTGTTTCAGCTCACTGAAATAGATCGCGTCAGAAACCAAGCTTTCGGGAGTATTTTCGTGCTTGAGAAGCTCACAACAAAGGTAATAGGCGGCGAAAATCTCTTGGAAACTTTTGTGTAGGAAAGCGTAATGACGACATGGTCTCATTTTGCTGCCTCCGGGCTGCACTGACAGGAATCCAAATCCAGATAATTCACCATTGTGATTCCTAAGTTTACGTTCGTCAAAGTCCAAGTTGCCTTCGCGCAAACCATTCAAAGCTATCCAGTCAAGCAATTTCAGTTCCGTTTTGTATACTTCGGTCAGTTTCTCACTGGTTTCTGGTAATCCTTTCTTTCTCCTGAACCTTCTCAGAACACACTCTATTATATCTAGGTACAGTTGAGTGCTACTTTCCGGGAAAATGCCCTGACATTCTTCACACAAAAGACAAAGAAGTGCAGTGTTTAAAGGATTCGCCATCAAGTCCTTTAGGCTTTCATCTTTCCTCAGCTTGAGCAGCAACTTTTGAGCGAGATGCTCCATGTTCTTGAAGTACTTGTAGATGAACTTTCCTGCATCCTCTACGGTAAATCCCTGGATCTCTAATATGGCGTCACAGTATCTTCTTACCTTCATTCCAACCTCGTGGCGCGATGTTACAACTAAGTGACATTTTGGCAGTACTCTTCCCTGAATTATTTCTGAAAACTCTGGCAGTTTACTGGCAGATAACTCATCCAGCCCATCTAGTACTAGCAAAACGCGTGACTGATTGTGACGAATAAACGTGAAGAATTTTTCTCTGATGTCTTCTTGTATATCTCGGGGCAATAACTGATCATCAATGGCCTCCCAAATGTCAGACTCGATATCTCGACATTTCAGCAACAGGACGGTTTCGAATTTTGGAAAACAGTCGTCTGCCACTGGCTTTCCTGTAGCCCAGTCGTAAACAAGCTTTTTGCAGTATGTTGTCTTTCCCATACCAGGCTCCCCCTCAATCAATACTGTTCTTGGCTGTGGACATTCTTCATGTGGTTTGAAGATAGCCGACATATTGACCATTGCGTCAGTCGCTGTTCCTCTTGTTTTCTTCCTGCTTATCACTTTCAGCCTCGTATAAATATCATCAAGCTGAAAGTGAAACTCCTCACACCAAGGAAACGGTGACAGCCATCCCTCGCGTGTTTTGTAAAGTTGGCGAATTCCGTCATTAAGCTCAGATGGATCAAAAAGATCTACAAGTAAAATAACATGAAAGAGGTTGTTAGTAAACAGTGGCGAAGTAAAATCAGGATTCTATTCAACGGGGTCTTTGGATTAGGTTTCAGTATTTCGTACCTCATTGGCTAATAAGATTAAACAAGAGCAATAAACATCTATGTGGTTTAAAATTAGATAGACCGGATTATATTTTCACTCGTCCCCTGGGAAAATCCGAGCTTCTTTTTACCAAATGAGAGAGAGATTACTCGTTACATGTATCTTGCAGAAAAACCGAAAGAAAACCGGGTCACCATCGATTTTGCAGAGCTGTTTGAGTGGCTGCTCTTGGTGTTGTCGTGCTGTTCAGACTTCTGTTTGGTTTATCGCGCAATCGTTATTTTTTATTGCTATGAAATACTGCTCAGTCACTGCTCAGTCAGTCACATTATTATGCTATTTTTTGTCATGAAAAGTGGTACACATTCTTCGTAACAAATTAGTGCTTTAAGAACGTCTGCGTAAGAGGCTACAAGCTAAAAGGCCCAGTACAGATTGTCGGCTTATCTATTACCGGACGTTCATTTTTCCGTCAAACCATCTTCGTCGGTCATCGCAGTGTGGTAATGCGCAGTTTTATCTATTATTAGAACTTTGTAAACTGACCTTTGTCGTCGCTTTCTCCGCTTTGCGTCCTCAAGTTCTCCAAGAATTGCAATTGCATTTGCATTTCATCTTTTATCTGCTCAAACTTGTCGTTGAGGTTTCCTGTGGATCAACATTTACTCCACTTTAATAAAGATTCTGCGTTGGAACCTTAACTACAATATTAGCACTGGTACTGGTCATCAACTGAATTGGCTGTTCCGCTTTCAAAACATGCCAGCTACCCCGTTTCTTTGAAGTTACATCCTCAATTATTTTCAAACGAAAAAAAATAAAGAACACAATAAAACGCTGCCAGTCTTCCTAGGCTACACCTTCAAAGAAATACCTATTACTGAGTTTTCGGCTGAGCTTTGTTAATCAGTTTTGGGAACTTACCTTCATCCTTTGTTTCTTGTCTTGATACTGTCAAAGCGTCCAGCTTGTCACTGATATTGTTCATTTCACTTCTCATCTTGTTGAGGTCATCCCTGTATCGTTCTGACGGTTAAAAGAGTTTTTTTTAATTCTTTAATTCAAGGTGTTTTGTCAAAGAAAGTAGAGATTTTGGCTTCTATTAGAATTTCCGTTCTCTATATCGATCCTCAACTATGCCCAATTATTGCATTGGCTGGGTTCCCTGCTTTACTTTCCTGCCTTTGAGTTCACATCACCCCTTTCATCTTGAATGTTTAACATGTAATGGTATTCACTAGGAGTACCTAGGTCAGTGATCCTGAGTAGTGAACTTGAGTGTAGATTGGTGTTTTGACCCTAACAATTGCAGGCAACAAACACGACTAACAAACCAATTTGTTGATTGACAAAGAGAAATTCAAAAGTTACAAATCAAGATATGATCACACACTCAAGACAGTGTTTGACCACATTTCCAAACACCTTGAAGTTCGTCAAAAATACTCCGCTACGCGTCGTATTTTCAACTCTCTTCTCGGTGTTTGTGGTCAAACACGGTCTTTCGTGTCTAATATATTACTTGAAACGTTGTACAGCTAACCTCTTTCGTCGCTTTCTCCGCTTTGAAGTCTCAAGTTTTCCAGGGAGTGCTCCAGCCTTTCCCCAAGGTTTACCATTTCATCTTTCATCTGCTCAACCTTGTCTTTGAGTTTTTCTGAGTTAGGGTTACAAGCGAACAAACCAATCAGACTAACGGATTTGCAACACAACATGAAGAGTCTCTCCTTACTAAAGAGTGCAACAAAACTCTGACCGATTTCCTTTCCACAATTAAATAGGCCATTCCCGAGTAGCCTTTTGCCTCTGTTTCAAAACGAGTATTCATGCAAAACCTTTCATATGAAAAGAGTTTTATTTGCATAAAAATGAACCTGTAGTCGAAAAGCATTTCATACGAATAAGTTCGCAAAAAGACTCCTTTTGACACAGAGGCAAGAGGCAACTCGGAAATGGCCCATTATACTTTCAACGAGAAAGACGCAAGGGTCGTTGCGTAATTATTGGCAGCAATAATTTAATTTAAGTCTCTCCTACAACTGACCTTCATCTTTGTTCTCTTCCAACGAGGCCGTCAAGGTGTCCAGTCCTTCCTTCATTTCTTTCATTACACCTCTGATATTGCTTTCCATTTCACTTTTCATCTCCTCTAATTTTTCCCTGATGCTTTCTGAAGAGTAAAATTTATTTTTGTTTACGTGCTTTAGACCTTATCTACGCAAATAATGACAAATAGATGCATTGAGCCGAAATGAATCTTTTAGCAATAAACTTTAGAAAGCAGCAACTATCGCTGAAAATGAGGGCTTTTATTTAACAATATAGACCGCGAAATCTATGCTTCTTTCGACGAGCCTCGAGTGGACTACAATAGATAACAGAAACTAAGAACAGAACGTCTTACTGTCTTAGGATAGCGCAGTAGCTGTTTTGTTTCAACTTAACCATTGACAGTGACGAACGTGAAACCCAAATCGTATTCGTTGCCGTAAGTAATTAGTGAATTATGAAAATAAAGAGGAAGAGGAAAGTCCAAAAAGCGTCACAGCTTATTTGTATTTCGTTGTTGATAACTTTTGTTTCATCTTTCTTTGAATTGGCGCAGTCCACGCAATATCCTTCCAAAAATCTTATTGGCCCACGAAGTTTACACATCTGGAAATAGCATACTGTTGAAGGTGATCTCGCACATCATCATAAGGGATGTGGACTTCTAGGTTTGTACACCTCTGGTCTTACCCACAAAGGAACTTTCGTCATTCAGATTCAATTACCCCTAAGCCGTAGAATAGAATTCTTAGTACCTCTCTAAAAGTATCAAACTAAAGTTCATATTACCTTCCATCTCTTCAAGTTTCTCCTTGATGCTGTCATCATCTTTTTTCCATTGTTTCATGAGTTCACGAAAATGTTTCTCCATATCAGGATCCATGTTATCATGCTCAAGATTGTCGATGTATCCTCTAAAGCTTGTTCCTCCCAATCTTACCAGGGCTTCACGGATTTCCTGCCAGTAAGCATTGAGACTTGCATCGTCAACAGAGGCTTGATTGGCATGGCCGTACACAGTGTTCCTGTAATACTTCACTCGGGCGATGTCATCTGCGGTACTTGTGTCTGTTGATGGGGGAAGGTTATCCCAACCTTTGGTAGGAGGACTGAAACCACAAATATTTCTAAGCAGCACCGTTAGAAGTGTGATATCAAAGGTTGCTGATGTCACAGGTGAATGAACAGGATACAGCTTTCCCCATTGTGTAGGATTAAGCACTTTCTTCACTTTCTTCTTTCCAACAGAACCAGTATAAAGTGCATGCAGTGTAGGTTTATGTCTTAATAACACTCCATGGAGAGTCGATGGAGGATGTACTTTATCAAATGTGTCTCTCAGCGCCTTGGATCCTAAGTCCACCAACAGACGACACAGCCTGGCATAATTAGTCGTCTCTTTGGAGGACGCGAATGGTGATGGAGCAGCCGCCATGGATGGGCGCCCAATAACCCTACAAAGGCATTATTTTCAGCTCTTAAATTAAATTGCTTATACAAGTAAACTAAACAACTCTATGGCATACATTTAATTAGGTCAAATAATAATAATAATATTTATGATAATGATAATGATGATGATGATGATTGTTTCGTAAATACAATGAATTATTAACTTGATTTCCTGATTGATTTTGATTGACGCTAAATTATGTAATTAAGACACGTGAATAAGCCAGCTTTCAGTTCAGATATTACAGATTCGAAGATATGTGCATGTTTTGCTGACCTGTCTCGCTGACCCGTCTTCTGTTATACCCCGACCTGTTTTATCTGTTGCTGACCTGTACACCGCGAAACAATCCTTCTAGACATCGTCAAAGAAGTAAGTTCTCAGTGCTGTAATTCTAGCTAATAGTTTTACTCGTGTGTTTATGTACCGATGGATTCTGTTCAGTTTCTCAAATGTATTTCGTTCTTTTCTTTAGATCGAATAATAATATATTGGAATAAATTATACGATTTGCGTAACCTAGTTGGATTGCCTGTTGGTTTTATTGGACCAATGATGACGGTGATAGGGATGGTGATGGTAATGGGGATGGGGATGGTGATAATGCTAACGATAACGATAACGATAACGATAATGGTTATAGTATTGGTAGTGATAACGATAACGAAAATAACAATAATAATAACAATAATAACAAATATTTTAACAGGATGACCCATCAGTGTATCAAACACTGTTATCAAAGGGGTCCTGCACAAGAAACTATAATGAAAATAAGGTAAAAAAGGTAAAGGCCTCTTTCTGCAGAACAGACAGGAACATAAAGTACTGAACAGTGAAATGTGTTCTCGAGATCTACCCTAGTGTCCCAGAGGGTGTCTGCGTAATGAAAGTTTGTTGAGTTTGCGTTTCTGTATGATAAATCTACAAATTGCTAACCAATCTATCCTGGAACCAAGTTTGTGAAAAACCTTAATATTCTTTGTAATCTGTACTCTCAACACTATGAACTTTTCAATCCACACTTTCAAAGGCGACATCCACTGTCCATTATATCACTGTGTACAACAATATAAGACCCTTCTAATGAAAATGGACTGAGTATCCGCTAATAAAGGTGGTTTGCTCAATTAGGAGCGCTTAATACACAAGGGTTCTGATAGGCCAGTGTTGGGACCTTCTTCAATAGATTTTACTTACAGCATACCAGAATAAGATTAATGAGATTTTATCCTTATGAGTACTGAAGCACCTGAAATTGTCATTGTATATAAATAAACACCCATAATTTCCTTTGAGACAGATATGTCTTACCGTCCGTGAAATGTTTTCTTAGAAGTTTTCAATTGTCAAGAAATAAAACCGTCTCAGATCGAGTGGCGATTTGTCCTGAAATTAGGAAATACCAAGTGTCAGATCACAGCACAATATAGGAACTGAAACAACTAAAAGAAACATATCACATATTACACCAGGAGTAATGCATATTCAGTAAAGAAAAATGAGCAATAAACATCAACCACACAACAGATTAGAAAGAACGACTACTAATGTCCAATCAGTTAAGTTAAATAGAATATGCATGACATAGACAAAGTATTCTGTTTCAACCTATAAAAAATTGTTCATGGAGTAGAGGATATAACATATTACACACCTATTGTGGAATTTCTGTTACCACTAGTTAGGACTGTCTCTATAAAGGGGAGGTGACTTTTGATATTCCTAAAAAGAAGAATGACTGAAAGTTACATAATGGCCTATACAAGGAGGCTCCAAACAAAACGGTGCCTTTTTCAGACTGCAGGTAAATAAAAAGATAGGGATTTCAAAAGTTGAAGTATATGAAAGGGTGGGGAAATCTGTCTTTTAGGTATTAAAAGGGGCCTTTAATTAAATTATTTCGAGCAAACGCACCTCATGGCTGTATCATTTAATTTATTAAGCACTAAAAGACAAGAAGGCTTTCTGCTTTTCTGCAGATTCTATATTCATACTAATGGGTCAGTTGCAGCAGTTACAGTGTTCTTAAGTAGGTATGTGAGGGTTATATACATGTATGTTATGACATACTAATTACCTCAGCTGATGTTCCCTTGAACAATCATAAAGAAATATACGTGTTCCAGGAGTACATGTACAGTGATCACTTATTTCTGAAAAGAATAACACTCATTAAGTATAAGACATATTTAGTTACATGTGCATAAAGAAACAGCCTATTAGGGAGACAGAGTCTCTTGTTTTGAGCTGAACTCCTGGGCAATATACCTTAAAAGTTGCCACCCATCCAACAACAATAAAGCTGAAAATAATATAATAAACAACCAAAGTGTAAAGTGAAAGACAGGAACCAAACACCACCACCAGTACCATTTGCATTAGCAATGCCTTACTGCACCCTACTTTCACCTTCACTAAAACAAGCAGAAGTATAACTCTACCACAACTATCATCTACACCACCAGAACTACCTGAATCACGATTATAAACAACATCAACTCACTAAAACAGGGTATAACTTCACTATCTCTACCACCAAGCTGGCTTCAAATAATTTTAACTGCACCGCCTGAACATACAACTTTAATTCTTTATTTAGGTTGAACAGATTGTAAACAGATACAGATAATCTGATAACTCTATCCATACACATGCCTGGATTAATAAATGTGTTTAACAGCACAATTTATGGGGAAATTTCCACAGCAAATTGTGATGTAAACTTTTCTGCAAGCCTGGACATCGAAGCTAATAAAGCAAAATAAAACACAGACCCACATAATGTACGATTTCTTAACTATGTCACAGGAAACATGGTCTTGATACACGATCTTAGTGAAAAAAATTTAACTCATTTTGGTGCTCAGTCACAACGTCCAATCATAAATAATAATGTAAAATAAGTAGGACAGTATGTTTTCTCAAATCTGGTTAGACAATGCCCCATAACCAAGTGCTTTCTTCCAGCACCTCATGATAAACAATTACCATCAGCACCACAAAGACCAAGATGTACCATAACACATCAACTAAAATCAGACACACCAACACCAGGGTATACCTACACCATCTATAAAACCACTGACATCAGCAAATACCAGCATGTACCTACACCTTCCATACCACAACTAAAGTAAGCAACACTAACACCAGAATGTATCTTCACCATCTCTACCACAACTAACATCAGCATCACCAACACCAGGGTGTACCTACAACATCTATATAACCACTGACATCAGCCACATCAACACCAGGGTTTACGTTCACCATCTATATAACCACTAACATCAGGATCACCACATGCATGAATACTACATACAACAAAACAAACAGCACCAGCGAAAGCACTTCCAGACCTGCTGCCCACAGCAATACTATAATGATCATGTTCATCACCAGGAGCTAGCCTGAAGCATCTTCAGACCATGATTACACCTCAACCACCATCCTGACCATCACCTGCACCATCACCTGCACCATCCCAAATGACTACAACTCACCACCTACATGACTACTTCCATCAGCACCACTTCTACTTCCAACAGCAACTAGAATACCTCTACCATATAAAAGACCACTACCAATAGTATTAGCATCTGTACAATCACCAGGATATGCACCAAAAATACTACCAGTACATGCACCACCACTATCACAAGCTCAACCTGCCGCAACATTACCTTATGCTTCCCACCTGCATTATAACCATCACCACCAACAGCAACACCAAAGAGAACACCAGCAGCACATTAAGCAACATGACTAGATATAACAACACCAAAAGCACTGCCACTGAAACCCATTGTTACAACACCGCAACCTGCACTACCAATACCATCATAAGCAACTGCTACAGCAAAAGAACTTGCTCCACCACTATCACATCATTAGCCACTAATAACAGCAGCAGTAGCACCAGGCACCATGAGTAACCATCAGTTAACACAATCACCATGAAGACTATCGCCACCACTGCCATCTTCCACCACAAAGAGATGAGCAAATGGAAATATATAAGGAGAGATTTCGTTTGATTTTCAAACAATGCTTACCTTATCAATTAGGCAAATTCTGCCCTCAAAGTTGTTTTCATCAGTGAAATAAAGGAATGGTTGACAATGATTCCTGAAATAAACAACAAATGATTTAAGTGTGACATACATGTAAGGCTAAATATTCATAAACAACAGCTAGGGTGTACCTACATTAACAGCACTAGGGTGTACCTACATTAACAGCACTAGGGTGTACCTACATTAACAACACTAGGGTGTACCTACATTAACAATGCTAGGGTGTACCCACATTAACAGCACTAGGGTGTACCTACATTAACAACACTAGGGTGTACCTACATTAACAACACTAGCGTGCACCTACATTAACAACACTAGCGTGCACCTACATTAACAACACTAGGGTGCACCTACATTAACAACACTAGGGTGTACCTACTACATTAACAACACTAGGGCATACCTACATGGTGTATACAACATTACACCAACACTAGGACGAACCTACACATTCTCTACAACCATTGACGTCAGTGACACCAACACCAGGGTGTACATTTACCATCTATACAACCAATGACATCAAGAATACCAATATACCAGGATGTACTTACACCATCTATACAACCAGTAACATCCGCCACACAAACACCAGGGTGTACCTACAGCATCTATACAACCACTGACATCAGCGACACTAAAACCAGCATGAACTTTGAAAATCTGTACAATCAGTAACATCAGCCACATCAACACCGGGGTGTACCTTACCCATTTAAACAACTACTGAAGTCAGCGAAACCAACACTAAGGTGTACCTTGACAATTTATACAACCAGTGACATAAGCGACACCAGCACCAAGGTGTAGTTACACAATCTATAAAATCACTAATATCAGCAACAACCACACCAGGGTGTACCTTCAAAATCTATAAAACCACTGACACCAGCGATACCAACATCACAATGTACCTTCACCATCTAAACCACTACTACCCTCAGCATCACCAACACCAGGGTGTAACTTTACAATCTTTAAAACCAATGACATCAGCACCATTAAAACCAGGGTGTACCTATCTCATCTATACAACCACTGACATTAGCCACACCAAGACTAGGGTGTACCTTCACCATCTATACAATCACAAACATCAGCCACACCAACATCAGAGTGTAACTTCACTATCTATACCACAACTAACATCAGGATCACCAACACCAGAGTGTACCTTTCATATCTTTACAATCACCGACATTAGCGCACCAACACCAACACCAGGTTGTACCTTCACCATCTAAAGTACCACTGACATCAGCATCACCAACACCTGGGTATTCCTTAACCATCTATACCTCATTTAGAATGAGCATCAAGAACACCAAATATACCTGCACCTTTTTTACAGCCACTGACATTAGCGACAGATACACCAGGGTGTATTTACACAATCTTTACCACCACTAACATCAGCCCACCAGAGCATACCTACACCATCTATACAATCACTGACATCTGCGACACCAACACCAGGATGTACCTACAACCAACTATACAACCACTGAGATCAGCTGCAACAACACCAGGGTGTACCTACAACCATCTATACAACCAATAACATGAGTGACACCAACACTAGAGTGTACCTATAGCATCTATCAACCACTGAAATTAGCCACACCAACACCAGGGTGTACCTACAACCATCTAAATAAACACTGACATCAGCCACACCAGGACAAGGGTGTATCTACAACCATCTATACAACTACTGAGATCAGCCACACCAACACCAGGGTATACATTACCCATCTATAAAACCGCTAACCTTAGCCACACCAACACAAGGGTGTACCTACAACCACCTATACAACTACAGACATCAGCCACACCAACACAAGGGTACACCTACACCATCTACACAAGCACTGTCATCAGCCACACCAATACCAAAGTGTACCTACACCATCTTTAAAGCCAGTCTAACCTCACCACAACAACACCAGCCATCTATACAACCACTGAGATCAACAACACCAACACCAGGGTGTTCCTTCACCATCTAAACAACCATTAACATTAGTGTCACAAAGTGCTTGAGCACTCCTACCAACTAAACAAACAGCATCAGCACCAGCACTTCCAGATGTGTTGGCGACAGCAACACTTTAATGACCATAATCATCGCCAGGAGCTAGGCTGAAGCATCTTCAGACCATGATTACACCTCAATCACCATCCTGACCATCACCTGCACTATCACAAGCAACCACACCTGACGACCTACATGACCACTGCAATGAGCACCACTACTACTTCTGCCATTAACTAGCAATACCTCTACCATATGCAGCACCACCACCAATAGTACTACCATCTGCAAAATGACTATCATTGGCACAAAAAATATTAACAGTACATGCACCACCACTACCTCTAGCTGTACTTGCAGCACCACTACCAATGGTACCACCATAAGCATATATACTACCAATATGTGCACCATCACTACCACTAGCTCTACATACACCACAAGACTACCAAGTATACTTCCCACCTGCACCAAATCCTACATTACCAATAACAATGTTAGCAGCAGAAGCCAGTAACTATGGCCAGCAGCAGTAACACCTTACCGGCACTGACACTTAAACTGCAATATTACACCACCACCACCTGCACTACCAATACCATCTTAAAGCTAAGCAGCTGGGACAAGAACTTGCTCCACCACTATCACATCCTAAGCACTAACACCAGCAGCAGAAGCACCCACCACCACCTACACCACTTGTAACCAATAGCTGATACAATCACCACCCAGATTATCACTGTCACTGCCATTTTCCTCTACAAAAAGATCAGCAATTGGAAATAATTAAGGAGAGATTTTGTTCGTTTTACAAACAGTGCTTACCTTATCAATTAGGCAAACTCCCCCACAAAGTTGTTGTCATCAGTAAAATAAAGGAATGGTTGAAAATGACTCCTAAAATGAACAACAAATGATTTACGTGTGACATTCATGTAAGGCTAGATATACATAAACAAACTTGAGACAGGATAACCAAATTCATTACCTGACTATCCTTCATTTGACCATGTAGCACATATAGAAAGAAAATGGAAACTACGAGATCGTCACACAATAGTACTCTGAGGCGATCTCAACTTTGATTAAACAGTGACTTACTTAGGAACCATAATACCTTTTCATATACTAAGTTGTGAACATATCATAACTTTGATCTGTTGAATCCATTTGGAGTGTGCATTCTTTTGATTCATAATCCATTCTTGCATTTTAGAAAGCAAACGCAAAATCCCTTATAGGGTTCTAAGCCGGATTTGTATTTCCTTCCCCAAACCCAAAGGCTCCCTTACAAGCCAAATCAACAGGTCCATGGATCCTGGGACGAACAGTTCATTAGCATTTCCGCTTTGTTAAGAAAGTATGGTTTCAATTTCCACTGTTCGTACTTCCGCTTTCAGACTTTCATTCTTGTCTAGCTCGTGTAAATGTTGTTTTCATGAATGACTGTTAAGTCAAAATTAATTTACCAACAATAATTTCGGTAACTAATAAGCTTTCCCTTAGTTAAGTTAGCGATGCCGATATGAATCAAAATAAATCTGCTTACGTTTCATAAGTTCTCATTACAAGCGCTCGTCCTGCTTACCTTTAAGCTGAACGGAAAACTACCCTTCAGTTGAAAATGTTTCCCCTCGATCGCAGTCACCAAGAACATACAGCTGTGATCCTCAAAAGGCGATGTGTTTCTGCATGAAAGTCAAAATGAAATCAATTTACCAAGAATAATTTCGGTAACTAATAAGTTTTCCCTTATTTAAATTAGCGATGCCAATAAATGTGCTGACGTTTCATAACTTCTCAAAACAAGCGCTCGTCTTCCCTACCTTTTTGCTGAACGGAAAACTTCCCAACTTCCCTTCAGTTGAAAACGTTTCCCTTCCCTTTTCGCAGACACCAAAAAGATACAGCTGTGATCCTCAAAAGGCGATGTGTTTCTGCATGAAACAAAGAACATCGTCGTTGGATCGAGATAAAGTGTTTATGCAAGAAGAACGACTGATCCAACATCTCGTCTAGACGAAGCTGTACAAAGTCACGCGAAGTTAATAATTTCTGACTATGCTCTTGCTATTACCTGTGTTGTCAGTAAAATAAATGCTTCTTGATAACTTTTTCTGCTCTTAAGGAATTACGAACCTCTAGGAATCCCTTTTAGCATTGCTTGTACACTAACTGCCGCTCTCCGCACTGGGCTGAGGGTGTTTCTGCACAAATTTGTAATTGCGTATTGATCACGAGATCAAAAGCACTCACCCGGAAACGGAATACGATGAAATAATTGTATTATCACGAGATCAAAACTGCAAATCAACAAAACACTTGTCTGGCGTGATGGGGCATCATCTACAACAGACTTGATTCATACCAAGTGGACTGAGGAGGACTCGCTTCAAACGTCTTAAGAAAAAGGCCTTAGTTGGATGTGAAAAAGGCTTTCAGTTTGTAGCCTGCGTTACCGCCGTAAATGTACCTGCTAGTAACCCGCGGAAGGTAGTGTGACGTAAAGATTACAGCTAGTGTGTTCGTGGCGGCCTGCCCATATACCGTGGCCACGGTGGGGCACCTAAGAACCTTAGAGCCTGTTCATAGCCCATTCAAAAGAGTGAGACCGACGCTGCCACAGCGTGACATGTTTGGTGCAAAATATGTCATACTCACGACCTACACAAACCACAGATTGGCAATATGAATGATAAGGGCAAATGATGAGAAAATAATTATGCGTGATATTTGAAATAAAACAGACAGTTGTTGATTATGTTGTTTACAGTACCTCCACAACAACTCACCCCACCCCTCCCTTGATCCCACCCCTAACAAGGAAAGACAAAATGTGCCCTGTGAAGGCAATTTTCTGTGGTTTATTTTATAGCATAATTTTCTTCAAACAAGAACATGTATAGTTCTTAGTGTTTGTTCTGCCATACTAATATAGCCAAATGTCCATACCCTGCTCACGGAAAACTTTTGCTTGACCCCCTCCCCCCAGTCCCCACCCTGGTAGTCTCCTCCGCAGTTGTTTTTTGGGATGTCTGCATACGTGTCATCCCAAAAACAGCTGCCAAGGAGACTACCCACCCCTACCAGTTTCAAGTGACCTTTCATGGGGTGGGTATGGATATTTTCTGGAACTGCACATTCTGACTTTTAATTTATTGGTCACCCCAGACATTTGAACGTAATACACAAAATACTGCATCAAATCAAACAAATCATCAAATTCCTATTAGTGATGCAGATTGCCATAACATTTATTTCTGAAAATGTCTTGGATTGTATTGTACATGAAGACAGTATCATCCAGGTGATGACAGTCTGTATTCTTTCTACGTGATCTTATTGACAATGACAATGAAGTAAGCAGGAGAATTAAGACATTGATCGCTTCTGAAATTCAGCACGGCACAGGATCATTTAAGTCTCCCCAGTAATGAACTTCATTTGTACCCACTGCACAGCTTCTGACTAATGGATCCATTCTTCCATCATACAAACCAAACACTCCTCCTAAAAAGGGAAAATGTTCATAATACAGCAAATGAACTCGTAGTTGAAAGTTTGAAATTTGAAGCAGAACAACAGAACTACATCTGGCAGACTTCAGTTTTCATTACTGGCCATGCAGTCTTCCAGATTAGGGGATCTCAGGTCAAAAACGTATCATGATTCAGTACCAGGCAAATGTAAGTCAACACTTGATACTCAATACTTCTAAGCATCGAGTATTGAGTTCAGTTTCAATTTACTTGAAGTGCGACTCCATTCTCGATGCTCAATTCTTGCAAATTCAACACACTGTAACATTCACAGTTGCATGGCCTGTGTTTTATACATTAGAGAGAAACTCTGCAAGAATGCTCAAAACAAGACATCAAAAGCATTTATGCAATGAGGAACATACAGCATAGCATGCAATCATTGTTTGAGGGACTAAATATGAAACTTCAGGAAGAAAAGATGAATATTAAAAGCCAAATGAAACGCTGCTGAAATGATACATTGATTCACCCGATTACTTCAGTTCCTTGTAGAATTAACTTAAAGGAGAAGGTCACTCCAAAAAGCTTACTTTTTTTGTCCTCGCCAATAGCACATAAACATTCAGCTTTTCCCTCACCGAAGTTTCAGCCTCTGAAGTGCCCGCTATACTGATGAAATTTGTCTTGAAAGACGCAACTTCAGAGGCAGCCATTTTGAAACTGTCTTGGCAGCCAGACTGTGTTTATGTGAAGTCATTCTGTCCGACTTGAAATTGGCAGGAAGGAGAAAAACCTGCAACTGACCTGGCATCAGCAAAATCTATTCAAAATGGCGGCAACAATGTTCAAATTTTGCGCTTCTTTGGAGACAAGTTTCATAAGAAAAACCTGCACTTTAGAGACTGAAACTTCAGTGACTGGTTAAAATGTAGTGCAAGGTTTTTATTAGTATTGACAAAAAATATACGCTTTTTGGAGTGACCTTCTCCTTATAGGTAGCACCTTTCCACTTATTACTTACCAGTGTGAATGTAGAGTATTCTGTGTCCTTTAAATCTCCCGGGATTTTTTTTCATCTCATGAAGCATCCCTCTAATTGCCTTAATGTTGTACACAGGGTCCACCATTATTCCTGTTGTGCTGGAGATCTCTAGAATGTTCTCTGCACATCATAATTGATTGTATTCAGCAATTAGTGGCTGAGAGAATGCAAAATGACTGAAAGAGTTTCAAGATTGGCCTTTCGCATACTGAAACATACAGTAATGTACAGAATCCCCTTGCAGGATGGCAACAGAATGCAACACCTCCAAAACAGTGACCTCAACCAGTGACAAGCAGGACTGTCGTTTGTTTGGGATGTCTCAGTGAATATCTTACCATACTGCAGTATGGTGGATTTTCTACCATTTGGCCGTGATTAATTTTTTGCAATTAACACATGTACACCTATGTTTCACAAAGAAATAGTGGTCAAAATTATGCGAGAAAAAAATAATTTCTAGCTGATAAGTAAAATAAATTTTGGCCCTAGAGCTTGGGGGAACTAAGTCTCACAACCATGAAAAGTTAGAATGTAAAAGTGTAGTGACATATAAATGCATACATGTACATTGTGTAGTTCAGGTGCTGATCACCGCTGGAGCCAATACACTTGTAACGCTGCACAATGAAGGAGCTGTTATAACGAATTATGTTGAGGGACTACTCAGATCTTGAGTACATATGGAGTACATTGTGTATATTTTCAAAAATGTCACAATATCCAAAATAAAATGAGACATTTACCTAATTCTTCCTGAGAGGATATAGCATATCCTTTTCCCTTGTATCCTTCAATAATATCAATTATATCTTCTGCTTGGACATCTAATCCTCCCATCCTTAGATCCTCATTAATTTTGTCATAAAAATATGCTGCATTATCACACACATTTACAGCATGACACCTACATGCACAAGAGACAAAGTAAAGCCTGTCAGGTTCATAGCTATGTTTTATGTCAAAGTTGACCATCAAGAATAAAGTGTTTTGTCTTAGTGTCCAGTGACTAGTGTCCTGTTTCTGCAACCATTGTGTAGTAAACTGTTTCTGACACACATGCACAAACTGTAGTGTCCAGTGTCTAGTTCTCAGTGTCTGGTGTTTAATTTTTTATGTCTAGTGTCTAGTGACCAATGTCTGTTGTAACGCTTCTGATATCTAGTGTCCAGTCCTCATGTCAAGTGCCATGGGTCTAATACCTGATGTCCCAACTGCCTAGGTCCGATGTCTAGTATCTATCATACTAAATCTTCTATTGATTGAGTGGCTAGTGTGTAACATCTTAGGTCTACTTTCTAGAACCCAAACGTAGTGTCCAGTTTCCAGTGTCTAGTGTCTAACATTATGCACGTGAAGTGTCCATTGCCTAGTATCTAGTAAATATACATTATACCTAATAAACTAGAAAGAAGGCTGAAGAAGGCTGAATAGCCGAAACGTTGTTGTATTAAAGCTGGAACAGTCAAGAGTTAGTCGTTATCCTCGTAGAGTTAGTCAAGAGTCAAGAGTCAAGAGTTAGTCTTCATCCTCACACAGATCTAATAAACTAGATATATATACATATGGCTAGCATCCAGTGTCTCGGATGTGGTGTCTTGTGGCTTGTTGCAAATGTCTAGTGCTTCCTAGCTAATGTCGCATATCTAATGTCTGTGGTGTCCAGTGTCCAGTATCCTGGCATCCAGTGTCTAGCGTCCAGCGTCCAGTGTCTAGTGTCTCATGTCTCCTGTAGCCTGTTCCAGGCTCTCATTAGCTAGGGATGAGGTGAAAACGAGCGAGAGAAAAAAGCAGGGAGGACTAAGGCGAGGAGCGATAGAAGAGCCTGTAAGACTTTCTTTAACAACCCTCATCTGGTATAGCAGGAGCTACTATACCCTCTGATTGGTTGATTTTGACAGTACTTTAAACACTCTGTCAGTTCCCTCTTTTATTGTCGATCAGAAAGATGGTGAGCGTGGTCTGTCTTGGACGACTGTCTGCAAGATATTCCCAATTTTCAAGCGCTAAGGAAGAAACAAGAATTTGCCTTGTAAAAGTTCCTCTTGGGAAAGAAGTTTCATTTTTCAGCTCTTCACCAGGAGTCCATGACTGGATAAGACTGCGATGAAATCAGAAATGTGAACAAAGCCAAACAATAACTTACAATGACATATACAGTACGCAAAACAATCACCAGACTTTCACGTAAACAGCTACATTTGAATCATGTGGTGCCAGAACAAACAAAGGACGAATAATCCTATACTTTGAGCTCAAGAGACATAAGCTCGATTAGAGAGCTGCAAGAAACATAAGAAAGTCTCTAGACAAACACATAGCTTTCTCGAAGTAAAGGTATGGCGTCTCCAAAGAAAACCCACATGAGGACAAATAAAGCTAATAAATATGATATCCGTGACAAGAATCACCATGACCTAAACACTTCTAATTAAACAGACGAACCCGTCACAATATAGAATGCAAGCATGCTCTCAGAAAATTTCATATTTTGTCCATTGAAAGCAAATACATATATGTGATAATGAGGCATATCTTGCAATAGAAATGAACCTAAACACATAAAGCTAAAGCTAAGCACAGAACAAATTACAGAGGTGTCAAATGCGGCGAAGCGACATGCAGATAACAGTGGGCAGACCTAGGACCTTTAAAAATTAGCTGTAGCACAGTCTAACGGCTCAACTCTACTTAAAATTCCTTCTAATAATTTCAGAACATAAAGTGCCCTTCATAAACACGAGTGAAGCAAAGAAAGGTCGAGAGACCACAAAGAGAACAGCAAATGTACAAATGTCACGAACCGCAGGAGTCATGTAGACCCAATAGAAAACATGCAGGCAATAGGAGAATGTTTCCAGCTAATTAAAAAGTTGACATTTTTAATTTTCGACACTTCATTAAATCACAGGTGGGCGGAGGAGGGTCGTTAAAGAAATTCTTACAGGCTCTCTCCCTTCCCTTCCTCGCCTTAGTCCTCCTTCATTTTTTCTCTCAGTCACCCTTTTGTTCGCTTGTCCCCAACTACCGAGAGCCCAGTTACCGAGAGCCTGCAACAGGCTATGTCTCCTGTGTCTTCTGTGTACAATTTAAGTAAAAATCTCACTTGAGTTTTGATCCTGTCAGGTAGTTAGCGATGGCAACTCCTGCTGCACTTCCCCCACTGCCAACTGTTATCACAATGTCATCAAAATTCTCCAATAGGTTCTGAAACATGCAAAAAATATGTTTTCAATTCCCCTTTTATTGCACAAACAAGGTTAATACGAGAAAACTGTTTCACATGTAGCTCCAAGAGGGTCAACCATGCACTCTATATATTTTTTTCCTTTCTTAGTTCAATGCATAGTACGTTGGGTGTGCAGATTTACGGTCCCAGGCGGAAGGCCTTCATCTTACACACAATTCATTGTTATACATTGTTGCAGTGGAGCAGCAGTAGAGCAGATAAGAACTTTGAAGACCATTTATTGGTGTGCAAATGTCAGAATAAAACAAGATAAACTAAGCTTTCTGGTATCTACCTTAACATGCTAATATGGATACAACCATCCCCCCACCCCTGCCCCTTCTGGTACCAATTTTCCTTACAGAACACTATAGCTTAAACACAAATAGCCAAGAAACAAGTTTTTAGGACAAATTCATTTAACTATTTGTGACTTCCTAACAATAGCCATGTACATGTACATGCAACAAGTTTGGCACTGTCAGTAGCGCACGCTACCATTGCCTGCCAGATGATGGCAGGCAATATTGATCACACATGTAAAAATGACACAAGTAACCCTAAGAAGAAACGAAAACCACTTCAGCACTTGAAAGGCGTTTACCGTATTTACCCATGTATTAGTCGATCCCGTGTATAAGTCGACCCCCAATTTTTGAGGCCAAAAACTAGATTTTTTTAATTTCAAGGTAAGAATTTCTTGGAAAACTTATCTTGTATTTCTTAAAATTATCTTTCAGCTACCACAGATATGTAAACAAATCACAGCATGTTTCAACGCGCAGTTTTAAAGCTTATTATGGCACGTATACGAGCGTTTTACCCAGTTTAGCAACACATGTGCATGCAGACTTTTCAATGATAATTTTTGTAAAATGCTCACAAAAATCAAACGTAAGGATTTCAAACAAGCCTTTTTAAGTGCGAAGAGATTAAAAGTGGCTTTATAAGACAGGCAAAACACCAAAGAAGCTCACGACTTTCAGAACGACGTCATAAACAAAGTGCAAAGCGTGTGTTGGGAACTTGGTAGTCAAGCCTTGAAATCGGTCAAGTACTGGTACAGAAGTCCTCGCACTCGTATCCTGCCAGGTTACCAAGCAGAGAAGTTCCAAGCGTGACAGATATTTTCTCCGAGCGGCTTTACTACAGCTTTATTTAAAGGAAAAATATTGGTTCTTTATGACAAAATTGAGCCAGTGAGTGTCTACAAGATTCAGGTTAAAATTTAACGGATAAATGTTGATGCATTTTAACTTGAAGCTCTGATATGGAGAGACAGATCGCTAAGCGAACGTACGTTGTAAACTGTGCTGCCGTTTATCACATGTTTGTTAACATCGAAAGACAATTATTATGCTAATTATTTGACTGGCGCTTGGATCTCAAGTTTTGACCCATGTATAAGTCGAGGGCGAATTTTTGGACTGATTTTTAGGTCTTGAAAGGTCGACTTATACACGGGAAAATACGGTAATCACTTTGGTATATGTAGCAATAGTTTCAAACTCCATTCAAACATGTGTTTGAACCTAGGGCCAAAAAATATGACAAAAAGTGCTATAAATAACCGGTTAAAGAGCTCTAATTTACTCTTGCTTTCTCGCACAAGATAAGTGGCATCACATGAGTGTGCGCTTAAATAAAGGGCATACGCAATTTAATTCTCCTCCAAGGTTGTAAAAGCTAGTCTTTGATCGAGAATTGCTAAAAAAGCTACAGTACCATACAACCCATGATAAAATTTTCACATTTGATTTGTAGGGGTGAATCCAGTTTGGAGCCAAAATTTAAAAAAAATCTGTAGGACAGATTTTGAGCTATTTTTGATCTCACATTTTCTTAGTTTACAGAAAATCTGTCCTAAAGATTTTTATTTTACTCTGCACGAATGTTAAATGAGAGCCAATTTTTTATTACTCAAATTTTGAGGTGGGGTCATACAAGTAGATTTTGAGAAAAACGTGATTTAATGTACTAGTGCCCAGTCTCTCCTTAGGTACTCGACAGTTCATTTTGGCCATTTGTTGATGCTGAATTGTTCAAGTTTCACATAGAATGGTAAAAGACTTCAGCAAACAGTAAATAGAGAAAGGAAAAACATCTTGGAACATTTTTGAAAAGAGTTAGAAGTTGGGCTGTTATAATCCATCAAAACTGTAGTAAGCCACCTTAAAAGCCTTTTAGTTACCTCTTAGGTACAAGCTCTCCTAGTTAAAACCCCACGCAAAACCCCTTATGTGTACATATGAAGTTGTACCGTATAGTCAACAGAAATTCTTTCATTATTAATTACAGGTCATACATGTATCCAGAAACTTTTCGTCAGAGAAACACTTATAACTAAATTTACTCCTAAAACTATCAATGTGGAAAACAGCTTTTCTATGTAGTTTACACTACTTGTTTCACCTGGTTCATCATTTCTTCAAATGCTGTTAGGTAACCAAACATTCCCATGTATGAAGAACCCCCTACCTCAATTAGATAGGCAGAGAAACCCTGTTGTTTTCTGAAAGAAAGAAAAAAGTTCGTAAAAAAACATACAAAACAATCAGTAGGAAAAGCAGGGGTGGATTTAGCCTTTCATGCGTGAAAAACCTTAGCTTTATATACTAATTAAGTTATAATGCCTACTAGGTGCAAATGTGGTCAAGCCTTCTTCCTAAGAGCAAAGTGTGAATTTTGCTGTTCGAAACTTCATGAATAATTCTTCATTTTTTTTTTTAATTTTCAATTTTTATAATTATATTACATTCATTTCATTACATTTTTAAAAAAGGACCTTTTACACACATACTGTAAAGTACTTACTTACATTACATACTACTTGACTCTACGCCTACATTGTATATTACACTACCACACACTACTACGCTACTTAGTAAGTTACTTAATTACTTTACATATTACTTAACTCTACTTTACATCCACATTGTATACTACACTATTACACACTACTACACTACTTATACTTAACACCCGAAAAGGAAATAAATAATAGTAATTCTTCATTTCTCTTTCAACAATTATTTTTTAAATAAGACTGAATCCAAAAACTAATGCATCTTGCAGTTTCATGGGCTTCATGACTGGATTTAAATCTGGCATGATAGTAATATGCATGTTTATATTGTTAAGTAGCTACTTACAAACAAAGAATTTTACAGTAGATATTGGAAAGTATTATTAATAATTAGTAGTGACTTAATAAATTTCAAATTTGTAATTTAACCATAAACTAGGGTCACAGACATTTTTCCTCATTCTCTTTACTGTTAACTTTTCTCAACCTTCTTAGAATACCGAATAGCTTGTCAATTAAGACATTTATGTTCTTAGCAAGTTGGAAAAGATGGGTGGCTAAGGAGAAACAAGGAGAAAACACCAGATACCAGTTAACTAACAGCAGCCCAGTTGTTTAACATACAAACTAAAATATCTGTTCAAAAACAAAAAAAACAAAAACAAAAAAACAATAAAAACAGACAGTGAAATCCAATTTAATTGAATTCATTTTTAAAATCTTCCTCTTGAAAGGAATGCCAGACCTCTCTGTAACAACCTCCTCCCCACCCCTCCCTAGCTGATCTTAACTACTACTTAAAAGAAACAAAAGAGTGCTAAATAGGACCAAGATACATGTACGCATGCTACTTACAACTTTTCTGCCAGCTTTTCCATCATTTGTTTGAGACCTGATTTATACTGAAGTGGTGGAACAACAATAACATGACTTCCAACCATTCTATTTAAAAGAAGATTCCCTTTACATCCAATGTCTGTAGTCTGCATGAACAAGAACAACAGGAAAACCTTGATCAGAAATTATCAATTCCAATTAACTCTGTCACATGGACTTCATTCTGCTGGAGGTCATTGACTGTCCCAAAAATTAAAGCAACTGTACTTGTTCTTTCAGGTTTTTGTAGCAAAGTACAGAACTTCACAATCCAAATTCTTCTTAAATGGCAAAGGCAGTACTCAAAATTTCTTGTCTTTTTAACTGCACATCAAGAGATCTATGAGATCTACAACAGGCAACAAAGTTCTGAGATATACACATGTACACTGTATAATTATGCTTTTGAATATTTTAGACAAGTTTCCCTCTTTTCCTCAAACAATTGCTTTTTCGCACCATGCAGACCACAGCACAAATTGCACAACATTGAATTCGGGGCTGGGGTAAACAAGGAATCATCACAAATATGGCCATGGCTATCAAATTAATTAATCAATATCAAAGCTACCTGACTGTGAAATACAGGCTTTGTTTGCAGTTAGAAGTTTATTTCAGACATGCCTGTTGACGATTCCGTAGGAACAAGTAACAATTCAATCCAAGTTGTCTGGCAGCAACTGCAGTGCTCCTACAATGATTGGACTGAATCCCACCACATGTCAAAATTGTGTCACACTTCTTGTCTAGAGCATCAGCCAATAGAAACTCCAACTTGCGAACCTAAACCAAGTTAAGAATTACTGGTAGTTGGGATTTAATTTAACAAGAGATCTGAATAAAAGTTATTTCCTTCATGAAGGAATTAGAGGATATTGTAGTTTACTTTTTTCTCAAGCATCTAAGTGGGCCAGAATCCTAAATCCTTGAATTTGATTGGCTAATCACAAGCTTGTGATCAGTCCAGCTTTTTGCGATACAGCCCACAGGCCGGATTTTTTCCCCGCTGTAACGATTACAGCTCCTAAATTTCACTCCTAAGAGTTAGCAGTAATTGTCAATCTTTTGCTTTGTTTACACCTCCATCGACGATTAGTCCATTTTAGTTTATCTCTGTTCACTTCAAAATGCCAAGGAGAGTCACTGTAAGTAAATTCAATTGTCGGTGAGTGTTTTGAAGTTGTGCGAGTTTGCTTGGTTGTTTGTAGCTTGGTGCTGTAATGGCGCGTAATCCTGTATTTCTCTCACCATAAAATCTGAGTCAGTTTCAGCCGAGTTTACCTGTCTGATCGTTGCTGTATTTAGGAGAGTTTCTGTGGAATACACTTGATAAATTTCCTCCCTTTCTGCTATTCAATTTACAGTAGAAAGGTCTAATTTCAAGTGATTTTAAAAGCAATGACTTACAAAAATTGTTTTTGTAGTAAAACTTCAAACTTTGCACGAAATTTCACACCAGAAAAACAATTTTGGAGAACTTAAGAGGCTGTCTCTGTAAGAACCGACCATTGATTTTACTTCGAAAATTCGATTTTTCTCATAAGCTGGGATTTCAAAGCCCTTACCTAGTCAATCACTAAAATGAGTTTTGTTTCATTAAAAATTCCAATTGAAGTTTTCTAGGATTGATTGAAGTTCGGTCCGCTCGACGCAAGTTTCATGCCCGCCAAAACTGGAAACATTTTTTTTGAAAATATCCCAGTGAGTAACTAACACACTTGCCTTCATAAAGTGCTGCAATAAATTCCCATTAAACCGGCTTTGAGGAAAACAATGGTCAGTAATACAAAGAACAGCGAAGTATGTGACGGTCACGCTCGACACAGATGAGGAATGTATAAATCTACTTTATATACAAACCTACAGTTGGAAGGAAAAGCTGGCAGTTTTAATGCTGCCTAGGTTTCAAGGATCGCTACAAAGGACCAAAACTTTAATCTTGAAGCCAGGTAAGAGATTTACGGGAATTTATCGGAGCACTTTACGAAGGCGAGTGTGTTAGTTACTTACTGGAATGTTTTCAAAATTTCCTGAACTTTAAGCGGTCATTAGTTTTGAAAACCTAGTGGGCAGACAAATTTTATTATTGTTTTAAATTAAGGGACATTTATACTTTCTATTCATGTAGTTCAGCGGTTTCAAACAGGTACCACATTTTTAAAACGTGCCTTCAAAGTAGAACTATTTTCACGTTTGGTTCAAAACTCGATTTGACGGGTAGAAAATCTTCTTTTAATCATTGAAGGAACAACATTGAATTATAATTGCAACATGGCTAAACAAACTGTTATGATATATCTATAGTTGAAAAAAAGAATTGGGACTTTTGAGCGAATATTATTTTTTTTAGAGTGCCGGCAATATGTGTTATTTTTCCAGTTTCGGCGGGCATGAAACTTGCGTCGAGCGGACCAAACTTCAATCAATCCTAGAAAACTTCAATTGGAATTTTTAATGAAACAAAACTCATTTTAGTGATTGACTAGGTAAGGGCTTCGAAATCCCAGCTTATGAGAAAAATCGAATTTTCGAAGTAAAATCAGTGGTCGGTTCTTAGAGACAGCCTCTTAACTGGTAAAATAAATGCAACTAACATAACGTAGTTCGAAAAATATCTGTTCTCTACTACATCTTTCTTTGTCTAGTACCTGAGTAACTCACTCATTGCGAAGATTTTTTACAAATCATTGGTAGACAGTGCAGAATCTGATTCTATGAACAAAGTTGCATAAACAAACCCATTTGTAATCTGTAAAACAAATTTACCACAGGAAAAAAAATATATACACATGGTATTTGCCAGCTTAGGGTCAGTTTGTATCGTGAGAAACTGTGACCTCGGGCTTCCATTTTCAAGACCTTGGTCACAGTTTTTCACTATGCAAACCAACCCTATGCCAGCAAATAACATATATGTCATCCAAGCTAATGTTCTTAGTAATAAATTAATCACAGTCATACAGGAAAGAAGATAAAAAGTATACACTCAGTTCTTTACTGGTACTTAGTTCTTTTTCTTTAGGAATAAATTTGGGTTTCATTTAATGTATGTAAAATAAATATGAATGTGTCACTAGCCTGTGATTTTCAAAACATCAAAAATCCGGGGCAAACTTTCAGTATATGACTGGGAAAGGGAAATCAGTGGTCCTTCCCATATCCACGAGTTAACGACAGTTACTCACGTGGCTATTTACACCTATTTAAACTTTAACACAATGCACCTAGGTGTGGGATGTTAAGGGTGCTGTAAAAAAAATGACCACTACTGGAATTGATTAATGTATTTCACATTGACATGCAATCTTGACAAGCAACTAAAAAAAACCCTGAGTAAACTTTGTACCTTATTTCCAGACAGAGTGCTCCCTGTCAAGTCATCCCTTTTGATAAACAATGAAAACTCCTTTGGAAGATTTGGAATGTTCCATGGATGGATTGGAGTGTTTCCCTGTGCAAGCTACAAAACAGCAATACCTAGAGTTAGATCAAAAATAACTATCGTCAGTTAGAGCTGTTGTTACATGTAGATTACAGTTTTTTTTAGAGTTTCATTAAGCATTAAAAAAGGCAGAATGCTTGACAAAATTGAGATGTTTTCAAGACAAATCAATCAAGAACAAGGCCATCTGTGGTTGAAATACCGATAAATTGAGGCGCCAGCATTAGTCACAGCAGTTATTCTCTAAGCTTGTTCAGACCATCATTGAACTTGAGAAGATGTGCACAATAAAACAGGAACCAAAATTCTTGGGTTCCGGTCCGGATTGTCACTCATTTGGTCTTCACTGACCCAAAATGTGCCAGCTCAGGGGACAAGATCGCTTTATTTTCGGGGGGGGGGGGGGGCGGAATGCATGGCAGCATTCTGAGCATGTGCATGCAGTTATCTTGGACTCTTTTCTCCTGCCTGGGTTCAACCCCTACACAGAATGTCAGGGAAGGGAAGGAAACAGAGGGATTAAGTACATATGCCCTGATTAACACCTGTGAATCATGACCACTCCTTGTCACATCTCACATGGAAAATCTCCGTGCTACATGCAAATACAATATAGCTAATACAGTGGGGAAGACCAACTCACTCACCCACCATCCAATCGATGAAATTGACAATCAATGACAAACAACACCAATCAATACCAAGCTCACTTTTAACGCTATACTAAGAGCATTTTAATACCTAACCTTCACAAAGTGCTGTGGAATATTTTTGAGCGAAGAAGCCCAGTTTGGAGGCTCGTATTGGTGGAGTTGTGTGACCATGTTTATGCCTCGAAAAACCTGCCTATTCATTTTCTGAGAAATTATCCAGTACCAACTGAAGCTTGTTCTTCATGATTATTTCATATTTTGCAGAACGACACCAGATGATGAGTTCGTTCCGAGTTATAATTATATTCTCGTTTCTTCGTTCCTTTGCACTCAGCAGACGCCATTGACAAAGTCAGCGGTCTTTCGGATAGAAAGAACCTGTTATGTAAGGGAATACCAAAATTCTCCGTGGAAGAATGAGCGGCGTACTGTACGAGCAACGGTTTTGTAGAATATAGCAACGAAGAGTAAGCTTATTTCTGTTGCTCCTGGGTAAAATGCTACAGCTATAGTAATCGCACATGATATCCCCTAGCAACCAAATCCTTCATTTCAGTTCCCCTTTTTCACAAGATCTCACAAACCAGGGGCGTAGCGTCCATATACGCACGTACGCCCGTGCGTACAGCTGAAATCTGGAAATTTTTTTTTTATTTCCTTATAGCATTTTACAAAATAGGACCGATTTTTAAATTTCGAATTATACTGGCGTTTGCGTTTGTCTTTCCAGTACCTTTTAATTACTCCATAAACAACAAGAAACGTTATTTGGCTTCCTAGACGTGTTAACTCTCTAGTTATTTTAGGAAGCCAACACCCGTCTAGCTTTAATTTTTATTTGATGCAAATGTCTTCTTTTCTAAATATAAGAGCTAATAAAGTTGTTGTTGTTGTTGTTGTTGTTGTTGTAACGTAATGGTGGATTGAAACGAAAAAAAAAGCTCCACCCCCTGTGGTCCTCGCCTTTCCCCAATCCCTTGTCCCGGGTTATTTTTGAAGGAGAGATTACCTTTAAATGCTATGTGGCTTCAGAAATAATTGCACTCAACTCAGAACAGGAATATATACATGCAAAATGCAGCTGAAGTCATTGACTGTGTAAATCCTCAAAATCCCAAGAAACAATTAGAAGACGATCCGATGACTATCTCTGCGAGTTGAAATTCACAATTTATCACAGTATTACCTGACACAGTTGTATCATGGCTCGAAAATCCATACATGATTACTTTAACATGATCAACAAGACCACTGAACAAAGTGCAAATGCTGAAGGTCGAGGCTAACTCAGCGTCTTCATGCTGGAAGGGGAGTCTGTATCTTCCCTTTTTAGATCACCTCATCAACCAGCTTGATGAGCAATTAGTCAAACCTCTCCCTGGCTTCCAAGCGCAGCTTCTTATTCCTGGTGAGTTGTATATATATATAAGCTAGTAATAGGGATGCCGCAGGAAAAGGTGACAGTCAGAGAACAGAACAGAGAAACGAAGCCGCGTGCTTAAAAGCTACATATGTTGTTTACCCTACTGACGGCAAAGAGATCACTGCTCCTATGCTGTTAGCATAAAACAACATTAATTCGTTGATTCTATATTCCAGCGAAGCTCACTGAGCTAACAGAAAGAGCCGTTTATGATATCTTCAGCTGCTTCGGCAGTGACATGGAAATCTCTAAGGGCGAATTCAAATCCGAGGTCAAAAGATGGAGGCAAAAGTGAAGTATGTGGAATAGATGGTAATGTGAAGACTTTGGTTGAGTCTCTTGATCATGGCAACCTTCAATTCTATCCCGGAGATTATGTTGCTAAGATAACATTGTCGACGTATCCTCTGTCAACTTGCACTGCTGAGCGTAGTTTCAGCAGTATGAAGAGATTGAAAACGCCCTCACGAAGTACCATGACAGACGGGAGATTGAGCTCTATAGCACTTTTGCACATTCACAAGCGCAAGGACGTTCACCTTAATGATGTTATAACAGAGTTCGCCCGTCTAAAGGGTAGACGTCTTGCCCTTTGCTTGTAAACCCCTTGTTTTTACCATTGCTTTACCTCATTTTTTTTGATGTACGTTACCGAAAACTCTAGAGATGGGTAAAATAAACAACTAACTACCGCATTTTCCGTCGCATTTATTTACAAAAAAGTTCCGCGGAAATAACTGGAAATGGCATTTCCGAAACCCTAAATTTCACAATTTTCTGTGGGAGCATGCCCCCAGATCTCCCTAGTTTGGGGCCTTCGGCGCTTGCAATTTCCGCGCTGTGCGTACACCTTCAAAATCTCACCCTACGCCCCTGCAAGCCGCGCTACGCAGAAAAAGTAATTTTGACAAACTGTTGTTCAGAAAACCATTCGAGAAATTGACTTAGTGGAAAACAAGAGTGTATGTTAAGAAGCTTATTCCGTAAAAAGAAAAAGAAAAAAGCCTTACATGAGTAATTTATCTTTTAAATAGCCGCCAGTACTAGAAAAGGTGTTTGAAGTAAAAGATAAACTGGCAGTCGTAAAAGGTCCTATATTCCTGCCGCCAGTCGTAATCTTCAGTTCTCCAAACACCGTGCAGAAAAATTTCCCGAGAGCCTACAGCAGATGCAGACAGCTGTTTCTGTCTTCTTACAACAGCTTGTACTCAGTTATGTTCCATTCTCGTCCCCAGTGTTACTCGTTTAAAAACCAAAAGAAACGGAGGCTTTGACGAAAATGGGCATGTTTCAAAGAGTGCAGATGAGCTAAGAGCGTATGCGCAGTGACACTAAGGTCTGCATCTCGACAAATCACATTCTCCAATAAGCTAATAAGGTAAAAAAATACCATCAGCCATTAAACAACCGAAAATTTAACCATCAACCCTCAAAACCTTATATTGCCCCCCACTGAGATCCTTTGCAAAGGCCGTCAAATATACTTGATAACTTTTCAGTTTTTTCTTGCATTTTGAGTAGCACGTATACAAAGTGATCGTTTATCGAAGGACTGTTTGCAAAAACAAGACACAAACAAGAAATTTTGTACTAAATTATTTCTCTGGTATACTAAGTTTCGCGTTTATGTGACGGTGTCCATAAGGTACTTTGCATGTGGCGTGTGAAAGGCGATCGCTTCCAGCATATACCTCCTCTTTTATTCTCAAGAAACGCCTACAAAAACGAAAAACAGAGAACAAAAACGTTGGTTCACTCCGAAGTCGATTACAGTCAAACCTGTATTAGGCGGACCGTGCTAGTGTCCGCTTAATAATATAGAGTGTCCGTTCAAAACAGGTTCCCTCAGAATTCGTCGTAAGAGGGTCATTTTAATATTCTCGAGGCGGTTTAATTCCCATTCGAAAACCAGAGCGATGCAAACTTGGAAAAGTAAAGAACGTCTTAAAGGACCCTAGTCCGCATCCACCATTTTCGATGCTATAGAAATGATTGATATTGCGTGTTGAAGAGAAAACTTATTTCTTTACTGTAAGCTGTCTTCCTGAAAGTATGTTTAATTATTTTAGTAGTTTCACAGTGATTTCCTTCGTTTCGACAGACTCCGAATAAAATATAATAGCCAAACTCTCGCATGTAAACAAAAACAAAGGTGTGGCTGACTAGGACCCTTTAATTTCAGGCTCAAACGGCGGTAAACAAAGAAGAAATTAGGTGGTCTTAGAAGAAAAGAGTGTATCATTATAAAGCCAGAATTTTTTTGGAAAACACCCAGTAGGAAAATAGCGGTAATTAACATCCGGGAACAAGCGTGATCTAAATAACGGATTATTTGTAATCGAATCCTTACAGGTTCGAGCGCAACACGCAACGCAAAAATGGCGGTAAGGATGAGATCAGGGGTGGGGGTATGCCACACCTTTAACTCGTGTCTTATCCAGTTTCAATAAGTCAGTCAAAAACTAGGTGAATGCAAATTACTAAGAACCTAATGATTGGCTATTTGAGTTGGAACTCAACTAGCCATGGATATGTTTAGGGCATGATCGCACGGTCGGGTATCCAGGCAGCTGGTCATAAACTTTGCGGAGACCAACTGCGTTACATTTTTAGCGGAGCTCCAACGGCCCAAAGGCCACCAAGGGGATCCCCATACTCATAAAGGAAAGAAAGGAAAACCCATGAATTGATTTTTCTCATGGCTATCGTGGCTTGCAGCATTGCTCGTGGGCGCGTACGCACGACAGCGACGACGACGGCGACGATGGAGTCGCGCAAGATGGCGGGCATACCCTAACTAATAGGTTGACAGAGTTAGGCGGCCTTAGTTTATAGCGTACTTCTTTGACATTGAACATCCATGTTATGGTCAATTGACACCTGTCAAAACAAGCTATTCGCTAACCAGTATTACGTGATCATATCACGGGCTCCAAGAAAATATTGCGGGCTCAAGCCTAGAAGTCACGTGCTTTTTCTGAAGTTGACCGCTGACCAAGTGCCGGTTTGCCAATAGATGGTAGGCTCATGTCAAGTTAACTTGTGTAATCAGGGCTAGGTTGTAGTAGTAGAAGTAGTAGACTTTATTGGAGAGGGTAACATTTGACAGTAACAAAACTGATAAACTAATGGCCCTCGAAATAAACGCAAATGAAAATTAATTAAAATCACTATGTACAACCTTTAAATATGACTAATTTACAATATCTAAGTAGCAAAAAAAATGTAAAACTGCTACATACTAATAAATGATTGAGTAGTAAATTGATTTTTTAAAATTGATTTAAGAAGTGATCCTTTAAAATGCTCTGTGCTTAGACTACGCTTAAGATCGACATTTAGCTTGTTCCATTCTTGGATTGCTCTTACGGTGAACGACCGGCCACCTTCCGTGCTTCTCTTGTAGCGAGGACAGCTTAAATTTAGATTACAGTATCTAGTTGTTTTATTATGCATGTCAGAGTTTTTGATTAGTTAATCATTTATATATTCTAGTGTATTACCATTTAGTCTTTTGTACTAGGTTAAAGTGCATCGATTTACATACGACTCGGCACAGAAAGGAATCCAGTTTAAGGTATTGAATAACTGAACGGATGTGGCCGTTTTTTCGGCATTCAAAATGACTCTAGCCGCACGTTTCTGAAGACGAAGAAGTTTCTGAAGATTTTCCTTACTACAAGAGGTCTATATTGAACTGCCATAAAGGAAATATATTTTACGTTGATTCCGTTTTCAATGAGGACTTATATGACGAGAGAGACCTATCTGTTTCACCATTTTTTGCTCAACTCAATCTGACGATCAAAAGCAACGTGTTGATCTAACGTTATGCCAAGAAGCTTAAAAACGGTGACATTCTCGATAGGATATCCATTTAAATTGACATCAATTGAAAGAGAGGCAACTTTGTTCCGTAGGCGCCTCCCTGTTACCAGCATGGACTTGGTTTTTTGAGTGTTTATGAACATCTTATTCTGTGCCGACCATTCAGCTAGATGTTTAAGATCCTGATTTAGGGCGTGATTGATGTGGGAGATGTTTTCCCAACCAGCACGTTTTTATAAGGTCGTATCATCAGCATAAATGTCCAGTGTAGAGTCCCGTATGCTAAAAGGCATATCATTCATAAACACAAGGAAAAGAATAGGTCCTAAAATTGATCCTTGAGGAACACCTTGAAGCAACTGTTGACTGGAGGAGGAGCAGCCATTTACACGAACATGTTGGTTCTTACCTGTTAGATATGACCTAACTCATTTCACTGTGAAGTCGTTGGCTCCATAAATTGATAGTTTCTTTAATAATAACTCATGATTTATCACATCAAAAGCTTTTTTGAAATCGACGAAATAGTGACCATATCATTGTCCATATTAAAGAGCAGTTTGTCGGTTAACTTAATTAAAGCAGTTTTAGTAGAATGATCCTCACGAAAGGCTGATTGAAGATTATGCATCAGATCATAGCTGTGACGGTGATCAGAGACAGAGCTATTGCCCAGGGGCGTAGCCAGCCTTTTTGTATAGAGGGGTTCCTAATGTATATTGCTTGCCCGATTGATTATCAATCTTTACTAGGGGCCTCCGGGGCAATGCTCCCCCGGAAAATTTTTGAAATGGCGTTTCCTTGATTCTGAGCGCAAATTTCAAATAATTTCACCGCCAAACCTAGCTAGCATTTCTAAGAGGAGATTGTAAATCTCACTTCCTGAAGAGATCGATGGACCGTAATAGAATTAAAAATGGATAATATAATAGTTGTTTAACATACTACATACTCAGTCATCAAATGCTGTAGACTTGTGATTTACCGTTCACTCAGCTAGGATATCAGAAAGAAGGAGGCGCCGTGGATGCTTCCGTGCAAAAAATGTCGATTGTTGCACCAATGTCAATTTGCCTACCATAATGGATGTTCATTAGCGCAAGTCCAGACTCTCGCTCCCTGGTCATGGTCGCCCTCAGATGAGTTTTCAGTCGCCGCAATGACCTGAACAATCGCTCACGTTCTGCAGAAGTAATTGGCAACGTACATAAGATATGCAGCAACTTATGTGCGTTTGGAAAGAAGTCATGGTTGCATTCTTCTAATGCCTGAACTGCACTGCTGGGTAAGTCTTGATCCATGTTTAGCGACTTGCCCCGCCAACGGAAAAGTTCCACATCAAAAACCTGGGGTAATGGTAGATCATCTGCATAGTACTGCAAAGCGGCTTGTACAGGGTTTCCTTCTCGAGAAACTAGCAAGGCTGGAAGTAGGCACGGGAGGCTCGTATGATCCGTCCAATTTATGCCCCCTTATAATATTGTAACCTATGATATAGCATGTGATGCCTTTTTAAATTGATTGTCTTTTGGTCTTCTCCAAAAATAAAAATCTCGTCTCTCGGAATTTCGAAAGGGGGCTTCCGATACTTTTTTCCTCTTGAAATAATATCCATTTTCATAACCCAAAAGGGGGGTTCCAGAACCCCTGGAACCCTCCCCTGGCTACGCCCCTATTGCCATGTGTCTTTCAAGCACCTTGGACAAAACAGGTGAAACGGAAATTGGTCGGTAGTTTGCTGTATCTTCACGAGATCCATTTTTGAACAAGGCTGTGACTTGAGCAGTTTTCCATGTCGAAGGGAAAGACCCAGTACTTATAAACAAATTCATAAGACGCCAAAAAGGGGAGGCCAGAACTGTAACCGCTAATTTTAGCACTTTCGCGCTAAGGGCGTCACAACCAGTAGCCTTACTGGTGGGAATCTTTTTCAATAGGTCTAACATCCGAGCCTCGGTAATATATCGTATTTCAAACGACTGACTGCCTAACTAACTTGGGCTTGACAAATTCGGTAAGAGCCACATCATCGAAAACTGCGACAAACTAATCACTAAAGGTAATACGGGAAACAATATTAATGAAGGCGACGTTCATTTTGTCGGCAATTTCCTGTCTGTCAGTGATGGTACCATTTTCCGCATTTAGTTCTTTAATAATAGCTGATTCTTTCTTTACACCACTTGGCGTTTTTAACGCCCTCCAGATTCTTTAGGATTCCCTTTGTTCCTATTTATTGATTCCTGAAAAAAAAAAAACACCGCTTAGCATGCTTTATCAAATTGGATGTATTGTACTTTGCACGAACGTATAGAGACCAATCGGTTGAGAGATTTCATCTACGTGCTTTCTTTGAGCAAGTCGTTCGGGAGCCGGGTTTTCACTGCTTTTGTTTCGCGTAGTTTGAGATTACTCAAACTTAAAACAGAAGGCCAAACAATGTACAGAAAACGTCACTGCAAAGTTACAAAACTCAAATCAAAATTCTCGCTTATCCTGGGTTAGCTTAATCGGGCTTCGAACAACCCGGCCCAGGAGCTCTGCTTTTAGGCCTAGCTAAATCTAAATATTAGTGTACGACAAGTTTCTCTCGTTTTTGAAAGGGATGATTCAACGCGACTTTCCAAGTTGTATTCCCTTCGAACTGGTAACAGGTGTTGCAGTAGAATGGAAACAGAAAACAACGTTATCCTGATCGCCATGGAACACAAGCTAGATGTTCAGAATATTTGATACTGACGTGCGTTTGGAGATTGTCTCCAAGTAGTCGTTCTCAAGTTTTCGAGTTTTTTGAAACTGTACAGTCGGTCAGCAGAATAAAGTATAAAAATTAGAATAAATGAAACCGGAGGAAGCAGCGTGGCTGAATGGTTTATTAGAGCACTCCACTTTTACATCACAACCAGACAAACTTGCTCGATTTACCTAACCATTACTGTTAAAAGTCCACTGAGGTATTTAATTCACAAAAAAAAAAATCACTCTCGAACGCCTTGCGTGCCTATGCTTTTTTGTTTTTGTTTTTGTTTTTGCTTTTGTTTTTTTTAAACGACCAATTACCCGTCTATAGTTTCTAAGCTCTTATAAACCAGGATAAGCGAGAATTTTGATTTGAGTTTTGTAACTTTGGGGTGAGGTTTTCTGTACATTGTTTGGCCTTCTGTGTTAAGTTTGAGTATCTCAAACTACGCGAAATAAAAGCAGTGAAAAATCGGCTTCCGAACAACTTGCTGATAAAAGCACGTAGATCAAATTTCTCAACCGATCGGACAATCGACTGCGGACTGGGTACAAAACAAGAACATCGGTACAAATTAAAATACCGATTTTCCTGCTAAGTGACCACAGTGCATGAAGGGAATGGTATTTTTTCGTGCCATAAATGCCATTTGGTAAATCTGCGCGTGTGCTATCATCTCAAGATGGCCGGCATTGGAAGTAACTGCTGCGATTGTTTCACAGATTAATTCTTTTCTCGAAGAGTTTCGATTTCCAAGATAGCAAAATTATGGTAGCATAGAGTACAGTGCCTTACTAGCTATTGTTATCTTCATGGGAAAGCAATTGACAATTTTCAACACCAGGTAGTGCAAAATTAACCAATAATGGCGATTATATCAAACGTATGTACCTTTGTTCCTGTCCGTTTTGTCCACGTCCCTTTTGGTCATAAACAGGGTATGGTTTTTGCACTATAGTCTTGAATTGGGAATGTTTTTAAGAAGAAGCTACTTTTTCATCATTATCGCTAAGACCATTAACAAAAACTCTTCACCAACAAAAGCTCTTCACAAATTATGTTAACGGCGATCTTACATCGATCTGAACTAGGGAACTAATTATAAGACAGGTCTGAAACAGGGTATTGATTTAAGGGTCAGGTCACTGAAATAGGGTATCGAATTTTTGGTCAGGTTATAAATAGGCCTAGGGTTAGGAAAATCGCAGATTTTGGTCATAAATAGGGTAAGGGTTTTGGGAATCGAGCTGTACACCCCCACCCAATGTTTCTGGGAGTAACCACCCCGGGCTTGGATCTCTTCAAAAATATAGTACGCACTGTAACATACTCTTGAATTGAATACAAGAGACACAATTGGAGTCGAGGTATATGCTTAAACAATTGTTCTCTACTCAAAGATTGATGCGAAATGTTTAATTTTTTAGTAGACCTTCCCCGCATTTCACTTCAGTGCGCACGAACAATAGCACCAGAGCGAGGTTGGACATTTTCATACATTTGCTGTATTTTTGTCCACCCTGACCTCGACTGGGCGCCATTGTTTGTCAGAATGCGGGAAAGGTCTATTGAAAGAAATCCTTGGGTGGCTGTCCGAGTACTTACATAAAAGCGAAGCGGACTAGTAAACTATTCATTTATGCTTGTAACCAGGTAATTGGAAAGTGAGAGCAGAAAACTGAAATGAAAAACAATTACATGAATGTTATTTAAAAATAGTCTAATGATTTTTCTCGTGCAATTTGGAATAAATCAAGCACAAGTAAATTTTTCAAAGGCTGAAAAAGATAGACGAGCGCATAGGGCGAGTGCAATTTTGAGTCTTTGAAAAACTTACGAGTGCTTATTTATTCCAAATTGCACGAGAAAAATCATTTTAATAGTCGCTCGAACCCGAATGCGAGCGTGTTAGTGATTTCGCCGCTCAACACCAGGTCTGCAACATCGTCGAAGAACAATTCCGTAAATATGAATTGACTGAGTTTGGCCTTTCTGCCGTCCATTTGAAAGATTAAACCCGACTTTCACTTGAAAGCGGACATTTACTTGACTTCCTATTATTGGGTTGAAAAGCGTTTAAAGTATTGTAGTGTTGTTTGCCCTATGCAGGCGTAAGGAATGATTTTATCAATAACAGCTCAAGGTCGTTGATCATCATGATTGTTTATGCAAAGTGGAGTATCAGGTGTTTCTTTCTGCCACTTTTACATTTCGTAACTTTTTTATTGCGTCGTTATTTTCCCTCGCCGTAGCACAAATACGTCCCAAAATCAAAGTTAGCATTTATACATATGGAAACATATATGTCAGGATTGTTTTTTCATGGAAAGTGGACAAGAGCATATCACAGTGGAGTATCAGGTGTTTTTTATACTTCTTTGCTTTTTTATTTCGGTATTTTCCCTCGCCGCCATTAATTTTTCCTGGGTGCCATAGCATGGATATGTCCCAAAATGAACTAACATATATCATACATATGGAAACAGGTATGTCAGAAAAAATGGCGAAGCACTAGCATTAGGAAACGTTTCTGACTGATTCTACAGAATGGAATACCAGCAACGAGGTTCACCTCACATTCACATGCTTACATGGCTAGAAAATGCACCAGTATTTTTCTACCCATTTTTCTTTTCATGCTTCCACTTTTGAGTCACGCGCGCGAGCGGCGAAGAGCAAAGCGATCCGGCGGGAAGGAGTCTGGTCAAGAGGCACCAAGAAAGTGAGCCTGCTTTGATCTCTGTAATTTTTTTATTTCTGCTTCGCTGAGCCATGAGCGAAGTGAAATACCATTGGTCGAAAGGCGGGAAAGGCGACAAAAGTGTCAATTTATTATCTTTGATGAGGAGCGATTTAATAGATCCCCGTGGAGTTAATATTGTCCAATATTCTATTCTTTCAGAAATCTTGCCATAATTACAATATGACATACATGTAACATCATCATCTCACATCTCATGTTGTGTAGGCTCAAGGGATACATTTTCGGATGTACTTTATAATCTTTAGACTAAAAGTTCACTATTGTAACTTAAACTTTTCTTTCAGAGTTGCAGAATCCCTCCGTCGAAGAGTAACAAAAAAGTCCAAGTATAAATAGGGTTAAAGCAAACCCCTTGAATTTATAACTTTAATGTTGAGTAGCTGCATAGGAGTAACCACATGTTCATAATTTGTTTCATTTTTTTTTATTTTGTGTCTTTTTAGTCCAAGTGGACAGGAAGGGTGACAGGTCACTGCCCAACGTGCAATAATTCTTATTCTAATGCATGGAAGCTAAAAACTTGTGTTAAATGTGGTTATGAACTTGGAGGCAAATATGTCCCTAGAACAACCAACAAGAAAAGAGAGTTAGAGTGGCCAGAAAGTGTCCTTGTGGTTGACTCACAGCTGGTGAGGATTTACTCGGTTAAATTAGACCATCGCTGTAACAGGGTTTTTGTGTTGAAAGACAACACCAGTGTTGTCTGCCACCATGAAAAGTGTAAAGGGAGCAGAGCAGTGCACATGGCAAGTGCTGTACCATTCTCCTGTGCACGTATAGCGGCCACAGAAAAGTCTTCAGAACCCTTATCTGCCAAAGTTTTAATTGTAGAAGATATTGAGGCTTACAAGTGCGACAAGGTAACAGAGGGAAAGTTGTTGTAACATTTGGATCCACCTGAAGATTTTCGTTATGTGGTGAAAGTTTCAGAACACTGCTTTGCCATTTTTACTGAACCTTCCACATCAAACCCAAGTGGATTTTGTCATGTTGAGTATGGCGATGGAAAATTGCAATGCAGTAATAAGAACTGTAGCTGAAAATCGGGAAGAGGCAAACAAGTCAAGACTATGAGTGTTTACTTGCACCTTCATGTTCTGCTATGCATATTGAAGTTGCCCGAGGAGCAACAGGACGCATCCTGTAGCTCTGCTTCATCTACAACCCCTGACACTGCACCTGATGCCACTGAATTTGGTTTGTCTGCGAGCAGGACATCGTCCATAAAACTGAACCTGTCAAAAACCATTTCATATGCAGTGCCACAAGTCACTCTCAAGGAATGCAGGATGCAGACATCATGGCCAACAAGTTTCCTTCCACAGGCACAGGTTTGCTATCTTTGTGGAAGCCCCCTAACAAATGGACAAGGTCATCCTGGTCAGTGACGTGATGACCTGTCATACATATTGACGCCCTGGAGCTTTCAACCTGCTGGAATACAAGTGAAATTTTGTTCAAACCAAATGTGCAAGGCCACGCATCAAGTATGGCCAGTTGATCAAGGTATATTTATTTACTTTTTCATTTAAGTGCCACTATGATCAAATTCTCGATACTCAATTTTTTTACATTTTTGTACGCAATAGGTCTTTCCTAGATATCTTGCCAAATTTCAATCTATTACGATCATTAGAACTCATGTTTTTTGGACCTTTATTTCCGAGAATTTACGGCCGCCATTAATTTTCCTCGTTCCAAGCCTTGGTTGAGAATTGGAGAAAATGACGTCATTTTCTTAAAAATACCACACGGGTTGAAATTATGATATCAATTAGTACAGCAATTCGGGTAAAGAATAACAAAAAATTTGGCTCATATATTCGTGCAATTTTTTACATTAATTGTTATTATAATTTCACCCCGTGCGGTATTTTTAAGAAAATGACATCATTTTCTCAAATTCTCAACCAAGACTTGGAACAAGGAAAATTAATGGCGGCCGTAAATTCTCAGAAATAAAGGTCCAAAAACCGCAAGATATCTAGGAAAGACCTATTGTGTACGAAAATGTAAAAAAATGGATATCGAGAATCTCATCATAGTGGCACTTTAAGTTTGGAAATGCAATGAAAATTTTTTTGGAAAAATGTCTACAATCCATCTACGTTAACTGTGCCACTTAGAAGGAAAGTGACCAATCAAAACATTGTTTGAGAACTAACGATTACAACTTTTTTTTAAAGGGACCAATAAGAAGCATCTAGAAAATTGGACTCAAACGAAATTTTGAAATAGTATCATGCCTATAATTAGACTGGTTAGTTTTGATGCTAATTTCTGAGCATTAGTTTCAAAGGTCACAAGAATTACTCATTGAATGTATCTTCCTCTCAGATCAACTTTATTCCTTAGGGGAGTGCAGGGCATCTATCGTGGATCTGTTGTGGCATTTCTCCTGGCCTCTGTCTAATACAGGTCATTCTTCCCCATTTTATCAAGGGTGCTCAGCTTGCTCCCCCAGGACTGTTTTGGATGGCCTCTCTCCTGTAACCCTGAAGGTTTACATTTAGTTTGAGGGTCAATCTGGTCATGTTGTTCGCTGGTTTTCTGTATGCTTCACTGTTATTGGTCTGTTTAATTATGAAAAAGTTTGAAATTTATTGTTATCAATTTACATTTTCATACTTTAAATTTTTTCACAAATTTGCTGGTTCAAGATAACTAGTATCAAGAAATTAAGAACTTGTACTAAGTATTTAAGAAATTGTTATGGTCATTAGCAATTATTAACATGTTGAAGTATTTTTTGAAGACATGTTCTCTTTCCTAATTGCCCTTCTCTTCCATTCTTATTTGATACTTCATTGTTCTGAACTTGTATGAACACAATATCCATGGTGGACTCTGCAAACAATTTAGCCGTTTTTCCGAGTATTTCTTAGTATATCTTCTTAATTGATGAATAAGCAGAAACTAATGCAGTAGTCGGCATATGCATATTTGTTGTTTTTCTTGGTTATAGGTCCATTCAATATCTGTGATAAGCTGCTGGTTGCCTTAGAGATCCTTGTCCACTAGAGGGAATTGTTTAAACGTGGTGTTCCTCTCACTACTGCTACTGAAAGTAGCCTTGAAAGCTGGAGAAAGTGTGGCCAGGTATTGTCAATTCTGTAGCAACATATAAGGCTTTAGCACAGTAACGTAAGTTTTTATTGTAGATTGTTATGTCCTAGATATTTATCTTACATTCTTGCAAATCATCAGTAAACTGTTTGTTCTTTATCCTTTCATTTTCACCAATTTTTAGTTGCAGTTTAAAATATTGTGTAATGACATTGTGGAGTTTGTCATATTTCTTTGAATGGGTAGGGCACTTATAACCAGAATACTTTCATCAATTTCAGTGAAAAGATGTGTTCCTTAAAGCTGAAGGCTTATCATCTTATTTCACCAGCCAAATTAGGTTAAACAAATTTAAAGCTTTCCTCTTTTAAATTTTATTTGCTTTGTTTTCTTTTAGACGGAGCTTAACAATAATGAGCAGAAGTACATCACAGAATTGCTGTATGATGGTTTCTATGCATTGGAATTGATTTCTGAACGAAATAGGGATGATGCAATCTGTGGAATTTGTGGTGTTGTTGGTCAGATTTATTTTGGTGATGGTAATGAAAAGAATTGCTGTAGCATAGATAAGGTGAAGTAATATCCAATATTTTTATTTTGTGAGTAAGCGTTACAGATACAGCATGTTTTTCTGGTTTACTGGATGAACAAAGGTGTTTTCCAAGTTTGATAATGATGCTAGTAAATGCAAACAAAATCTTGAAATGGGCAGATTTAGACCCACTCACAAGGAGCAGCAAGAGCTGCAAGAATTAGCTACTGTGTTCCAACATGAGCCTGTTCCGGGTCCATTATGGTATATCTTTCAATTGACCCATACAAACTTGCATGTGGTCATGTTAAATTGTTCTGTATGAATACTCAACAAGCAGTGATGGCGGACGGAAAGCTTCAGCTACTCCACCAAGTGAAGTCGGCTTGCAGGCTACTTTCTTGTCATGATTCTAGTTATTTGAACAGGCATTCTGTCAAAGTTAACATAAAATTTGTTTCTCTGATGAATTCATTTTTTAACTTCTTGATGTAATGGGCTTTTTGCAACAAAGGGTCACGTGGTACAAAATCCGCCACACTGGAGGGGAAGCTTATTATTCCAGCACTGGGGAATCCAAAACAAGGAAAAGTCTTGGAGGCTGTCACATTCTTTTGCCCTCCAGCATAGCGGATTTTGTACATGTGGTCGTTCGTTGCAAAAGGCCTATTTTTGAAAGAAGGGACTATCTGTTTTTCTTGCGTTTAAGATCTGTTAATGACTTTCTATGTTTTAAGTCTAACATTTGGCATGAAATCAGTTGAAACCCAAATTCCATTTCTTTCCCTGTTTTCTTTTTTTGTTTAAAGTTTACAAAACAAAATGGCTTGATTCAGAGCGTAAAAACCATCTACTAGTCTGGGCCCCTCCTCTGGATCCACTACTGGGATTTGCATATCGCTGGCTACAGTGGTTTTACCAATTTATACTGCCAGCACTTTGTAATTATTTGAACTTGTCAAATAAATTAGGATCCTGTTCGGAGATTGATTTCTATTGGATTCATGGATTCATTTCTATTGTCCTTGAAGTCAGTCTTTGTTGAGAAGATGATTACCTTTAACGTCTTCGAAACAAGATAACACAGTTAAGGCTGTTATTTATTGCACCAGCTATGAGAGGAGCAAAGATCTTCAAGACCGAGATGGAAAAGAAAGTGTTTATTTGGGAGGCAAATTGTTTGAAAACGATAAAATTAATGGTACTTATATCTTCTTTAATCTTATTTAGTAGAGATTACGGTTTCTTATAAGTTATTAGTACATACCACACAAGTGAATAGTACTTTTCGTGCACGCTGATTGGCTAGCTCGGATGATTAGCCAAGTAGTATTCACCTCCGAGCAGGTGAAGAAAAACAAACTGGCTTCCCGTTTCAAATAAAGTTACTCTTAAACAAACAAAGTTACTCTTTGGTCCGCCAGTTATTCAGCTTGTGTGGTATATACTTAAACAATTATTCACCTCAGTGTCGGTGAAAGTGGTGGATATTTACCACCACTTCGGTGAATAATTGTTAATTAGTAACTACATGTATGCAATCAAATGTTTAAATCAAAAGATTTAAGATTTTATCTACCGGGTAATGTTGATCTATTAATATGGATTTTTATCAAAGGTTTGGAGCATGTTAGTTTATCAAAATGTTAGTTTTGTTCTCAATGTACACACTTACTTCTTCATGAATGTGATAAGCTAACTCCATTGCATTATAGACATCTCTCAGTGATGATTGATGTATTATTCACCCAGCTGTGAATTGAATTATAAACTACTTATTATTAACTAATGTGTAATATACATTGTATTGAATATATTTTTTAAGTTGTACATTAATTTCTTTCCATTTCATACAACTGCAGGTGATCCAATGCTCTTACATCATGTTATTAAATCTAAACATCTGGACATGAAATTTTCTGGAGAGGTTGACACAGCAAGAACTACGTAGCATTTGCGAAGAAAGTAAAATTGAAAAAGTCTCGAGTCTTTCAAAGGTGATTATTTGAAAATTTTTCACTCTTTGATCCATTTTTTGTAGAGATAAATTAAGTTTCAGATAAAGTGTACCACTCCTCCTTAATGGCGTCAAGCCAAACAAGGTTGAGATTTTCCGAGTTTTAATTTGTTCTCTTGAAATGTCATAAGCCAGGGCAAGACAATCATTAAACTTTCATTGGTCTCAGTCTCGTTGTTTGAGCATTTCTGTTTGCATCACATCTCTATTTCTTTGGAAAGCTTTTTTTAGTCTTGATCTCGGTCTCGCAAGTTAAAAATTGAAAAAAGTCTTTGTCTCGCAGAGAAAAATGTTTAATCCGCGGCAATGCTTGACTTTACCATTCTCCACCCTTGTCACTGTAGCTATGAAACCCAAAATTAGAGCAGTGAACCTTAAACCTTTCATTTATAGTGAATAACTTTTGATCATATAGTAGTTAGAATAGAATATCAGTTTATGTATGAGAGTCAAGCATAGAGTCGTAACGAAAATGTGAGATGTGATTTCTGTCAAATTTTGTTACTTTTTTTTAATTGAATTGTTATTATGGAAAAAGTTAAGGTTTGTAAACTTTGAATGCTAATGTGATGTTATGGTATTATGTCTCCTTTTCATTAGGCACTGCTTATCGAAAGACTTCAATCTCTTTACTCGTTATTGCTTACTGGATCTTCGCCATGCCATGGTTACACCCATGTACGTGGCCACACTGGTAGATTCTATCACATGGTGTGCCGCCATGGGGTGTGTTACAATTTGTTTTTTCTATCTCTACATTCAAAAAAACTACTGCAGCATATTATTTTCTCTTATTTGCCATATTTACAATCTTTGATGAATTTGTATTGAAATTGCAGTGATACTGAGCCCAAAATACTAAAATTGCAGTTAAGAGTGCACAGAACAAAAACTAAAATGTGCCTTATGCAAACTTACACAGTTAAATTTTAAAAACAATGTTTGTGTTAAACTTGAGTTTGTGATTTCTTTTTGTCCCGGCTCGCAAGAAGTTAATGGATTTATTTAGGAAAACTTAAATATGGGTTTTAGGCTTCTTTTCTTTACTTGATACCTTCACATTGCTTGCTACCCCTAAAACACATTTTTCTTTGAAATTCTCTCCTTTTAGACAACTGTGGCATCAAAGTTCCTGCTTTTACAAGAATCTGTTAGAGATGCTGCTGATCTATACCTTTCCTTAAAGTGTCCTCCACTTCTTTTGGTGCATGACACACCATGTGGATTTGCTCGGCATAGTGGACCTTAGAGAGCCCGTCTTTTTCATCACAGTTTTGGGGTGACCGTTTGGGCTGTTTTGAGAAACCCAATTAACCCACTCTGGGCACTAAACCAAAGGGGGCACAATATTGCTCTTATATTATTTTTATTCAAATTATAAGCTTATTGAGTTTTTACACAAAACTAATTTTTTAAATGTTAAGCCACATGCATGATCAACATTTAAGAAATAGAAAACATCGGCCGAGTTTCTATCGAGTTATAGAAAAAGGAGTGGAAGTTTGGGAGACCGCGAAATGCTGTGGGAACACGAGCCGCAGGCGAGTGTTTCCACAGCTTCTTCGAGTTCTCCCAAACTTTCACGAGTGTTTCTACAACTCGATAGAAACACGGAGAACATTTTTCTATTTCTTTTAGAAAACACCGCGACGAAAAAAAGGAAAACAACTTGTTTACTTTGATCATCAAAACGTAAATTCTCTTTGCACGCGCCATCATTACGTCAACAGCTCGTGCTAGTTCTGTGTTTCCATCGAGTTATAGAAACACAATTTTTAACCAATCAGCGCGCGTATTATCGATCTGAATGTTGTTTTGGATATTTTGATCTTAAGAGTCCCTGTCCATAAAAATGGAAAATAAATCGGCAAGGATTGAAAATTCGATTTCGCTCATATTTTTATGGTAGATAGGCTAGGGCATGACAAAAACTACTGGATAGTTTTTTTGGCAAAATGTCCTTTTATTTCAAAGAAATATGCAAATTACCAAATACCGTTAAAATCGTCATTTGACGCACTATTTTATTAAACAAGTTTGAGAGCCTCGCATGCAAAACCACATCATTCTTCCGTCTTCAAAACACTCAAATATGTTTGTGCAATGTTTAAATGTGTACTGGGTTGATTTTAGGGAATGTTGCGTTGTCTTTTTGGGTGCACAATAATTAAATTTCGAAGACATGTATTTCATTCACTTAAAAGTACTTCGTGAATATAATTAATTTTCACCATGTGCGAAACCTTCAAATGGACCAAGCTTCTGGTGGTTGAATTGCAGAAGGATGGTCTACAGATTCCTGTAAAAATTTCTTTGGGCAAATGATTGTGAGCGACGCGAGAGCTTTTCAAAGTACGTCAAAAATGCAAATATTTGACCATCCGTCGTCAAATTTCAATTTACGGGTTAGACGTATATTTTAGCATGCGCCACATGACTTGACCTATGTTAAGTTGAAATAGACACGGAGCTGATAATTTCGAAATGTTCTAACCTCATTTGCTGTAAAAGGCAGGTCCAAAGCCGATTTGACGTGTTTCTATCACCATTCGTCGCACATAAAGGAGAAGTTTGCTTTTGTTTACATAACGTCCGATGTACATCGCCAACTGTCAACTTATTTAACGGTCGAATACCATGAATCTGTGACCCTTGTTCGACACATATGATCACCACTGCATCTAAGTCAAAAACGGCTAAGTCACTTGTAGATAGTTGCTTGCTTTGCACTACACCAAAATATTACGTTTGATCATCATGGTTTGAATCCTTGCTTGCAGCGGTTCCTTGTTCGTCACGCAATTCTGTCATCCCATTTTAGGGGGTAGGGGTGGGACAATTTCTATCCTGATACGTAAGACTCCGTAAGGCTTGGAATCACTGGGAGCACGCAATCGTGTTGAGTAGGAAGAGATTAAATTAAGAAATAAAAAGAATGAATAATTTACCATTGCCCCTGTTGTTATCTTTTACTCGACCACCGGTACCTACATGGCCCTGCGTAATACTGTAACGCTAAACTCATACCTAGGTCTTTTCGCGCTATGCAATTATTTTTGGTTTACATGTAATACAGTGGGCTACCCCCGGGGAAATGGGTGGCGACCGCTTAATGGGGTTAGCCGCTTAAATAGAGGTTGGTGTACCTTGAATATTTAATTTTTCACTATCGGGCTATAAATGTCTTGGTGAACATGGAGTCAATTCAATACAATCATGATAGACGTGTGTTTGAATTATCACTCTTCATGCACCTTCAATTTCAGACTCTTATCTGCCATCGCCCTTTCCAAAACAAAGTTCTTAAATTTTGGGTGGCCGCTTAATAGGGGTAAAGACAATAATGAAACCCTTATCGGAATGACCAAATGATGGCCGCGGAGTTAACCGGTCAATAGGTGTTTTATTTACAATATTTTACTGACGATAATTTTGGACTGTTTTGACAACAGTCCTCTATTTTCTGTTACATACCAATGCCTCGCCACTAAGCAAACAACTGATACGCCAAACAAAATGGCATGGCCAGGGCTATTTACTCACGTAATTACTAATTAAATTTAGTCTGTTTTTCTCACGAATTAGACTCGTTGTGATTTCCTATTTTTATTTCAGCTAGTTCTTGCTTCATTAATCTATAACTTTTTTATGGCGATTTTCTTAAAATTCTAGTGAGTACAGGTACTAGCTTTATCAGCTGTTGTCTGAAACATCAGAACGTACAACAAACGTGATATGGACCGAGGCCACGTACACTATAGAATATGATTATATAAATATACACATATATTATTATAATATGAAAAAACAGAAGAACAATGATTAAATTGTTTCACTTATGCTGAGAGTACTCTATACAAAATAGATCAAAATGTGCAGCATATGCCGTGACAGCACTGCGTGACGAACAATAACGGCTGTAAGATTGGGCTGCGCCGACACGCTTATCAGCAATGGTCAGCAATCGATCAAACGCAATATTTTGGCGCAGCGCAAAGCGAGCAACTATCTACAAATGTCTCAGCCGTTTTAGACTTTGATGCAGTGATGTTCATATGCGCAGAAAGATGGTCACGGATTCATAGTATTCGACCAATATTAGGTTGACAATAGGCGATGTACATCGGACGTTAACCTTGTGTAAACAAAAGCGAACATATGCTTTATGTGCGACGAATGATGAGAGATCGACTAGAAACACGTCAAATCGGCTTTGGACCTGCCTTTTACAGCAAATAAGGTTAGAACATTTCGAAATTATCAGCTCTGTGTCTATTTCAGCTTAACACAGTTAAATTTTAAAAACAATGTTTGTGTTAAACTTGAGTTTGTGATTTCTTTTTGTCCCGGCTCGCAAGAAGTTAATGGATTTATTTAGGAAAACTTAAATATGGGTTTTAGGCTTCTTTTCTTTACTTGATACCTTCACATTGTTTGCTACCCCTAAAACACATTTTTCTTTGAAATTCTCTCCTTTTAGACAACTGTGGCATCAAAGTTCCTGCTTTTACAAGAATCTGTTAGAGATGCTGCTGATCTATACCTTTCCTTAAAGTGTCCTCCACTTCTTTTGGTGCATGACACACCATGTGGATTTGCTCGGCATAGTGGACCTTAGAGAGCCCGTCTTTTTCATCACAGTTTTGGGGTGACCGTTTGGGCTGTTTTGAGAAACCCAATTAACCCACTCTGGGCACTAAACCAAAGGGGGCACAATATTGCTCTTATATTATTTTTATTCAAATTATAAGCTTATTGAGTTTTTACACAAAACTAATTTTTTAAATGTTAAGCCACATGCATGATCAACATTTAAGAAATAGAAAACATCGGCCGAGTTTCTATCGAGTTATAGAAAAAGGAGTGGAAGTTTGGGAGACCGCGAAATGCTGTGGGAACACGAGCCGCAGGCGAGTGTTTCCACAGCTTCTTCGAGTTCTCCCAAACTTTCACGAGTGTTTCTACAACTCGATAGAAACACGGAGAACATTTTTCTATTTCTTTTAGAAAACACCGCGACGAAAAAAAGGAAAACAACTTGTTTACTTTGATCATCAAAATGTAAATTCTCTTTGCACGCGCCATCATTACGTCAACAGCTCGTGCTAGTTCTGTGTTTCCATCGAGTTATAGAAACACAATTTTTAACCAATCAGCGCGCGTATTATCGATCTGAATGTTGTTTTGGATATTTTGATCTTAAGAGTCCCTGTCCATAAAAATGGAAAATAAATCGGCAAGGATTGAAAATTCGATTTCGCTCATATTTTTATGGTAGATAGGCTAGGGCATGACAAAAACTACTGGATAGTTTTTTTTGGCAAAATGTCCTTTTATTTCAAAGAAATATGCAAATTACCAAATACCGTTAAAATCGTCATTTGACGCACTATTTTATTAAACAAGTTTGAGAGCCTCGCATGCAAAACCACATCATTCTTCCGTCTTCAAAACACTCAAATATGTTTGTGCAATGTTTAAATGTGTACTGGGTTGATTTTAGGGAATGTTGCGTTGTCTTTTTGGGTGCACAATAATTAAATTTCGAAGACATGTATTTCATTCACTTAAAAGTACTTCGTGAATATAATTAATTTTCACCATGTGCGAAACCTTCAAATGGACCAAGCTTCTGGTGGTTGAATTGCAGAAGGATGGTCTACAGATTCCTGTAAAAATTTCTTTGGGCAAATGATTGTGAGCGACGCGAGAGCTTTTCAAAGTACGTCAAAAATGCAAATATTTGACCATCCGTCGTCAAATTTCAATTTACGGGTTAGACGTATATTTTAGCATGCGCCACATGACTTGACCTATGTTAAGTTGAAATAGACACAGAGCTGATAATTTCGAAATGTTCTAACCTTATTTGCTGTAAAAGGCAGGTCCAAAGCCGATTTGACGTGTTTCTAGTCGATCTCTCACCATTCGTCGCACATAAAGCATATGCTCGCTTTTGTTTACACAAGGTTAACGTCCGATGTACATCGCCTACTGTCAACCTAATATTGGTCGAATACTATGAATCCGTGACCATCTTTCTGCGCATATGAACATCACTGCATCAAAGTCTAAAACGGCTGAGACATTTGTAGATAGTTGCTCGCTTTGCGCTGCGCCAAAATATTGCGTTTGATCGATTGCTGACCATTGCTGATAAGCGTGTCGGCGCAGCCCAATCTTACAGCCGTTATTGTTCGTCACGCAGTGCTGTCACGGCATATGCTGCACATTTTGATCTATTTTGTATAGAGTACTCTCAGCATAAGTGAAACAATTTAATCATTGTTCTTCTGTTTTTTCATATTATAATAATATATGTGTATATTTATATAATCATATTCTATAGTGTACGTGGCCTCGGTCCATATCACGTTTGTTGTACGTTCTGATGTTTCAGACAACAGCTGATAAAGCTAGTACCTGTACTCACTAGAATTTTAAGAAAATCGCCATAAAAAAGTTATAGATTAATGAAGCAAGAACTAGCTGAAATAAAAATAGGAAATCACAACGAGTCTAATTCGTGAGAAAAACAGACTAAATTTAATTAGTAATTACGTGAGTAAATAGCCCTGGCCATGCCATTTTGTTTGGCGTATCAGTTGTTTGCTTAGTGGCGAGGCATTGGTATGTAACAGAAAATAGAGGACTGTTGTCAAAACAGTCCAAAATTATCGTCAGTAAAATATTGTAAATAAAACACCTATTGACCGGTTAACTCCGCGGCCATCATTTGGTCATTCCGATAAGGGTTTCATTATTGTCTTTACCCCTATTAAGCGGCCACCCAAAATTTAAGAACTTTGTTTTGGAAAGGGCGATGGCAGATAAGAGTCTGAAATTGAAGGTGCATGAAGAGTGATAATTCAAACACACGTCTATCATGATTGTATTGAATTGACTCCATGTTCACCAAGACATTTATAGCCCGATAGTGAAAAATTAAATATTCAAGGTACACCAACCTCTATTTAAGCGGCTAACCCCATTAAGCGGTCGCCACCCATTTCCCCGGGGGTAGCCCACTGTATTACATGTAAACCAAAAATAATTGCATAGCGCGAAAAGACCTAGGTATGAGTTTAGCGTTACAGTATTACGCAGGGCCATGTAGGTACCGGTGGTCGAGTAAAAGATAACAACAGGGGCAATGGTAAATTATTCATTCTTTTTATTTCTTAATTTAATCTCTTCCTACTCAACACGATTGCGTGCTCCCAGTGATTCCAAGCCTTACGGAGTCTTACGTATCAGGATAGAAATTGTCCCACCCCTACCCCCTAAAATGGGATGACAGAATTGCGTGACGAACAAGGAACCGCTGCAAGCAAGGATTCAAACCATGATGATCAAACGTAATATTTTGGTGTAGTGCAAAGCAAGCAACTATCTACAAGTGACTTAGCCGTTTTTGACTTAGATGCAGTGGTGATCATATGTGTCGAACAAGGGTCACAGATTCATGGTATTCGACCGTTAAATAAGTTGACAGTTGGCGATGTACATCGGACGTTATGTAAACAAAAGCAAACTTCTCCTTTATGTGCGACGAATGGTGATAGAAACACGTCAAATCGGCTTTGGACCTGCCTTTTACAGCAAATGAGGTTAGAACATTTCGAAATTATCAGCTCCGTGTCTATTTCAACTTAACATAGGTCAAGTCATGTGGCGCATGCTAAAATATACGTCTAACCCGTAAATTGAAATTTGACGACGGATGGTCAAATATTTGCATTTTTGACGTACTTTGAAAAGCTCTCGCGTCGCTCACAATCATTTGCCCAAAGAAATTTTTACAGGAATCTGTAGACCATCCTTCTGCAATTCAACCACCAGAAGCTTGGTCCATTTGAAGGTTTCGCACATGGTGAAAATTAATTATATTCACGAAGTACTTTTAAGTGAATGAAATACATGTCTTCGAAATTTAATTATTGTGCACCCAAAAAGACAACGCAACATTCCCTAAAATCAACCCAGTACACATTTAAACATTGCACAAACATATTTGAGTGTTTTGAAGACGGAAGAATGATGTGGTTTTGCATGCGAGGCTCTCAAACTTGTTTAATAAAATAGTGCGTCAAATGACGATTTTAACGGTATTTGGTAATTTGCATATTTCTTTGAAATAAAAGGACATTTTGCCAAAAAAACTATCCAGTAGTTTTTGTCATGCCCTAGCCTATCTACCATAAAAATATGAGCGAAATCGAAGTTTCGAGCCTTGCCGCGAAATTAAGAATTTGTCTGATTTTTACGGGCAGGCACTCTTAAATTGCCATTATCATTTCTTGTTGTTTTTTGATTTACACAGTTTAGTATTTGGTTATATTTTATTATAGGCCCATCTGCAGACACTTGTATTCAAGACATTATCCTGCTGTTTTGAGACCGCATATTGAATTGAGTCATGCTTTGATTTCCATTTTTTTACTTAGCTCTTATTAACCGAGCAGGAGGTCTGTATGGGAGAATCTTGACCGAGGTCGTGAGTACAGACCGAACGTAGTGAGGTCTGTACACACGACCGAGGTCAAGATTCTCCCATACAGACCGACTAAGCTCGGTTAATAAGATGTTTATTATATGGCAAACGAGAATAATTTTTAAAATTGAATAAAAATTCGTTTAATGTAACTGGTTTGTACTAACTGTCATTTTGCTTGCGAACGGCGATGAGCTGAATTTAATTCCGCTAAAGTTTGCTGGTCCTCTTTACTTTTTTTTCTCATCAGGCTTTTTGGGACTTCCATAAATAAATATTGTTAGATGAAAACAATCAATGACTTTGCATTTTAGTTTGCAACTTTTTTTACGGCAAAACATTACCGGTCTAGATGCCGGTCTAGATGGGAAAATCTAGACCGCTTTCAATATCGATTTCAGCCAATCAAATTCGTGAATTTGGTAGTTCCCAGTCTTTGTGAGACAGAGCCATATGATAATGCTCCATACAAACCGGTGCAACCAGTGAAACCAATCATCCCTTTGTGTGATCAGTTTCAAGAGGTTAACACTTCAGTTACTAGCCTGTAAAAATTTTATTGACATGGGAGGCGGTGGCATGAAGTCTGAAAGTACTCCCTGAAAATACAACCTTTTGTTTGTGAAAATGTAATGACCCTGTTTTCACTTTTTTAACAGGTCAGTGTTCCTGAACTGGTGACTGTAGAATTCAGTGCAAACAAACTTGATAGCAAGTCCCTCAGCCATGCAGGTCCTGCTTTGCAGCATGCATTGACGCAGTCTATCCAGCGGTATGTGGTTGGCGACAGATTCCATACCTCTGCAAATCCCCATAAATCGCAACTTTGTGAGTTCCATAATATTAATTTGTGCCTCCAGAGGGACACAATCAAGACAAGCTACCAAGAGTGTCAAAATAATTGTAAAAACCTGAAACGTCTGCGGAGTGCAACAATGCAGTCTTTCCCTGTTCATTTTGTTTACAATTTTCTCATGGATTTCTATCACAATGAGGAGATTGTTGAGAGACAGACAAAGCATTTATCATCATCATTGACAGGTAATCGGGAATTAAGAAGAGATGACCATCATAGAATTATTGTTGTCAATAACTGACATTTCATCCGTTTTAGATCAGTTTATGTATGTTAAGCTGTGTGCATATATGGCAGCCTACAATTTCAAAATTTTCCGGGGAGCTTACCCCCGGACCCCTTTAATACGCTGGCTTGCTCGTTCTGGCGAAGCGAGCCTCACGGTAATTTATGCCGTCTGTTATGCTTTATTGGACGCCTGTGAAAACTTCTGCTAAGAACCTGGATCAGATATCGGGAATGGAAGACACGGATCAAGAGACTGCACCATGGCGGCTTCATTAATCTGTAAGTCAGCATCATAGTTAGAAATATAACTGTCACGTGACCGTTTAAAAGCTCTTAATATGCACATCGAAATATGAATATGTGTGCCAAGACATTGAGGGGGGATCACGAAATTTATCACTGACTATGAAGGGGATACTTCATAGTCAGCTGATACACCAACTAAAACGAAAATGGATCAGCCTACTTTCAAGTGTGACGCTGCACGAGAATGGAACGGATTACCAAGAGAAATCAGAGAATTAAACACTCTTTCTAAGTTTAAAACACATATTTTTAAGCATTTTATGGATCAAGACCGTATCAATCATGTATGTACCGTAAATTAGGTTCAATTTTTTGCTTGTTTGTTTGTTGTTGTTGCTCTTCTTTTTAAATGCTTGTTTTTACATAATTCTCCAGAATGGTTGTAATTTTTAATGTAAATGTTTAGTATATATATCTTCTTGTTTTTTTTTCCATTTTTTTTTTAAAGTACAATTTTATGAATAGCTGTATTTTATATGTAAATGCTGATCGCCAGTTAACACCAGTGATCTAGTGAACACTGATTGGCCTTTCAGTTAAATAAAGTCTTTTATTTTATTTATTTACTTCAATAAAACAACATTTAAAGGTGGGATCAGCTAAATATTACTGTCTTAAGCCGAAAATTTTCCGCCACCCCCCAGGCGATAAATAATGATCGGTCCTATTGATCAGGTCTATTGTCGAAAGTGATTATTTGTATAGAAAGGCTCTTTCATGGCTAAAGATACTAAGCAAAACAATCTTGTTATTTCATTATTTCTTTCTTAAAGGTATAAAAAAAATCAACCCAAATTAATGCGAAAAATAAAATAGACGCCCCATGCAAAAGGAAATCCTGCACGGCACGGGACCCCGTACCCCGCGACCTCGGCCCCGCGTTTTCCATCTAACTCACTTTCACCGGAGGCTATAATCTACTCATCGCTAGTTCAACTTCACGTGCAGATCGTTATCTGACATTCGATCAAACTTAGTTTTCTATTGAGCCATTCGAAAGCCACGAAAGTAAGCCAAACATGCGAAGTACGCGCGTGAACGCACTGCTCTAATCTTTGATTACGCGGGCTTCCGGAAAGGCCGAGTCTGCACTTGGTGGGTCATAGTGTCAGGCGTTCCTAGCGGAGAGCGCGAAAACTGGGGATGATAATTGTAACACGAAGACGGAACAGTAATGACAAAACTATGGCTACTGACTTAACAAGCAACTGTACGATGCTCCTCCGAACACCTCAGATGTTGCAGAAATCAGGGATCAACAAAGGAAACGCAATGAATTACCTGGTATTCATCGTCCGAATCGTTCATGTTTGTGTTAAAAAACAGAGTGCTGTAAAGCCATGTGACGCAATAGACCAATTTCGATATATTAAAATTCAACCTAAAACAATAGACTTCGTCACGAGGCTCTGGGGAATACCTAAAGAGTTTGTGGGGTTTATTCCCCAGAGCCTCGAGCTGAGGTCTATTGTTTTAGGCCAGGAGCCATAATCGGGGATTATGGCTCCTGTTTAGGCTGAATTTGAATATATCGAAATTGGTCTATTGGCGGGAAAGAAGAGGAGCCTGCACTCATTGTGGTCAGTCCCTACCAATCCTCTACCGACTCCTCTACGCCCAAAAATATCTTTTCTTATAATCCATCAAATATTTTCGCTCGCGCGTGATTGGTCTAAACGCCTCACGTGACCGAATATTCCCCAGCCAAAACTGGGGAATATCCGAGAATATTCCCCAATTTTCAAAACTGCGCGTGTTGCTAAAGATATTTCAAGGATAATAAATACAACAGCCTCCATTTGACTTTGAAAATATGTTCGGATATCTGTCCTTGGACATTATCTGTCTCTCAAAGCTCACAGTTTTCCTCGAGCTACGCTCTCGGAAAACTGTTCGCTTCTCGGAACAGATAATAACTTTATTTAGACACGGTAAAACTGATTTACATGTTTGCCGTGTGGGAGTAAGAGGAGACATTTGGCGATTTATCTCATATCTAAAGTTAATAAAAGATCTAATGGCTCTGACGTTAGATGGAAGGCTATTCCACAAATCTGCCCCACTGTAGCAGAAATTACGTTTCAGAAAATCGGTACGGGGCTTAGGCAGAGCCAGTTTGTTTTCACTATTTCTAAGTCCATAGTCCGTGCTGAAGGGTGTAATTAACTTCAATTCTTCCTTTTTCTTTCTGATATAGAGATTATCCCATCCTAGTTTGCCGCGGAGGGCGGTAGCGCTAGAGTAGTAATCAGACTTGGTGATAACCCCAATGGCGCGATTTTGTAGTTTTTGTAGTTTGTCAGCTAGCTTGTTGTTGAGACCGTCCCAAACACGACAACAATAATCAAAATATGGTTCGATAATAGCTCTATATACCAATATGGCTGTATCTTCGCAAATGAACGGCCTCAACCTTTTAAGTGCATCTATACCAGAGGAGATAATCTTGGCAGTCTCATTAACATGTTTGGACCACGAGAGATTTTGATCGATGTAGACTCCTAAGGATTTGGTGTGGGGCACTCTATCAATTTCGTGACCTTCAATTTGTACAGTAAATGAATGGCCAATTGTAGCAGCAAGTCTCTGACGTGAGCCTATTAGCATTAGTTCGGTTTTAGCAATATTCAGACTAAGCTTATTTACATTAAGCCAGTCATGAAGATTAGCTAGTTCAGTATTTAGTGCTGATTCAAGCTCTGGTAAGCTACTGGCGGCGATGCTGATACTTGTGTCGTTGGCGTAAAGTCGTGTTAAGGCTTTACTCAGGCAGTTCGGCAAGTCGTTAATGTAAATCAGGAAAAGCGGGGGACCAATAAGACTTCCCTGTGGGACACCACGAGTAACAGCACGCGCACCAGATAGCTCACCATTAACTAGCGTCCTTTGTTCAATGCCATAGCTAGCTAGCTTTCGTAAAAGAACCTTATGGTCAATGGTGTCGAAAACCTTTTTTTTTATATCTATGACTATTACACCATCTATAAGACCGTGGTCGATATTGACAGACCAACTGTTAGAAGCTTGAAGCAAGGTCTGCTATGAAGTGATCTAAAGCCGGACTGACAGTTGGCTAAGAGATCGTTATCATTGGGATGCTTGTAAAATTGGTCGTAAATCATTCTTTCGAACACCTTAGCGACAGCTGTGAGGAATAATCGGGATTGGCCAGTAGTTGTTTACTTCTTCTCTTTTGCCCTTTTCGAAAACTGGCGTCACTCTAGCTAGCTTCCATTCAGTTGGAACAATACCAGAGGAAATCGACTGATTGAGCAAGAATGCCAGGGAAGGTGACTGAACACCGACCGCTATTTTAAGCATTTTGGATGGTTAATTATCCAATCCAGTCGCTTTCTTAGTTTCGAGTTTTTCAAGTAGTTTTCAGACTGCATTGGAACTACAACTTTTAAAGAGAAAGTCCTTTTTGTTGAGGTACCGTAAATCTTCGAATTAGCGCCCTCCCTCGAATAAGCGCCCCCTTCGAATAAGCACCCCTCCTATCGGCCGAAATTTAAAACAAGCGCCACCTCCCCTCATTTTGTGGACGAGTAATGAGACAAAAAGGGTGTATAGTTTTCGTCATGTAGTATTAGATTTGTACATTGTTTCACTTTGTGAACATGTTGAACACACTAAGTACTAACGGTGCCGCGACTTAAACTTTAGGATCAGCTTTTTATGTCAATAAACAGCTTATATTTGTGTTTACGCGCAGATGATGTATAAAAAAATGATCATGTCACGCCACGATTTGGGAAAAATTAAATAAGCGCCCCCTCCAATAAGCGGCCTCCGTCTTCTCCTAAATTTGAAATAAGCGCCCCGGGCGCTAATTCGAGGATTTACGGTAAGATAACTCTCTGGAATAGTATCAGCAGGAGGTATGTCTCTTGCCAATTCATGTCCAATGTTTGCGAAATGGCAATTGAACGCTTCCGCCTTTTCAGACGCAGAACTAATTTTCGTGTCCCCGAGCTCAGTATCAACAATAACTTTCTTCATATGTTGACGAGAGCTCAGCTCATTAATTAGCTGCTAAGTTTTACTGGGATCTTCTCTGCTAGCAGCGAGGTTATCGCTAAAGTATTTGCGTTTGGCATATTTAATTGAATTGTTTTAACTTCATTTCTCGCTGTTTTAAAATCAGCCCAACAAGACTGATCTTTAGTTCGTTCCGCCTTCTTTTTCAGGGAGTCCCTTTTAGGCATTTTACGTATTAACTCATACGTAATCCACGGGGACTACTTGTTCCCAATTCTTTTCGATTTCATAGGGCCATGTTTATGGATGCAGGTCAGAAACTGTTCTTCCAAAACCCCTACATTTCGTTGGGGTCAGAGAATAGACTAATGGCATCCCATAGTATTAATTCAACGTCCGTTAGAAACTCCTCCTTATTGAAATTTTTGACACCTCGAGTACTGATAATCTTAACACACCCAGGGATGGTATGTGTTTTGCGATAGACAAGGGAGTGGTCGCTAATACCTAACGGCATAACTCCTGATCTAACTATTTTGTCTGGGGTATTAGTTACGCATAGGTCAATTAGAGACTGAGAATGAGCTGTTACTCTCGTTGGCGCCGTAATCAGTTGACTGAGACCAAAAATCTCACAAACATTGATGAGTTTGGAAGAATTGCTATCTGCGACACCTGGTAACAGGTTTGTATTCATATCACCGACAAGTTGGAGTTCTCGATTAGAAGCATCAATTTTACCAATTAAATTTTCAGTCGTTAAACAGGTCAGGAGGAGAGTTGGGAGGTTTACACCAGTTACTGACAAGAAATGGCCGAGAGTGAGGATTACTTATTTCGATAGTTAAACATTCGAGCCTATCAATCATAAGCTCCTCGCATACTTTAAAATTAAGGTTTCTGTGTAGGTAAAAGCAAACCCCGCCACCTTTTCGACCATTAATTTGTCTGTCTTGCCGAACAATTTTAAAACCTGCTATATAGACTTCCTGGTCGTTAATTGTATCATCTAATTTCCCTTCATTGATGGCGAGAATGTCAATTTTGGAATCTCTCATAAAAACTCTAAGTTCGTCAATCTGAGCAGTTAAACTGTTAATATTTAAGCCAGCGGTAGCCAGGCCTCGATTAACCGATCAGCACGGAGCTCTGGAAGTCCTCGGACTCCGCTACGGCAAACTCCTACTGACCATTAATATACGAAATAAAGTTCTGACTCAAAAGACAGGTCCCAGTTCTGTTCAAATGCAGGCGATTAAGATGTTAGTCGGTAGTGATGTTACTATGATCTATGAAGCCCCATTCGTTTTGACAGCAGAACTTCCTTAGAATCTTGTTGACCTCCTTGGCTCTTTTAGCCAGTTCATTGTCGTCAGCGCGTGCAGTTAGACTGGAAATGGCTACAGAAATACCTTCTTGATCAACCATGCGCCCAATGTCAACGATCTCATCCGCACACTCGCGCGAGAAGTTCGAGTTTCGAAGGCTGTTAGTTCCGACATGGATGATTATTGAATCAGGATTCCGTCTCATAATTGGCCTGATGTGATCAGCCATGTCGTTCGTAGTGCAGCCAGGAAAGCTCGAAAGCTTGAAAATTTCGAGCTGATACCAGTTTATTTTTGCTTCTTTTATTTTCGAAAATGTAATTTTACCTATTTTTCGCATAATTATCATAGTTATTTGATGTTCCGGGATGATCCGGAAAGTTCTATGTTCCTGGTTTTATCGATTATACGTTCACTAGCAAACGTGACAATCGTGCTTTTCACGGGAACGTTTGTAACTTGATACTTTTGTTTTCCTCGTAAAGGTAAACCACACGATCCCCTTGGTTTCTCGAAAACTTAAGGGCGATGTGCTTTTTTCTTCACTTCTGGAGATAAATGGTATAAAGTTAAATATCTGGGAAAAAATGGAAGAGGAACGATTTTTTTCAAAACGCTAATTATCAATTCACGGATAAACAAAAACTAATCTAATTATCAGATAGTCACGTCTGACATGTCGACGATCACACAACAAGAACTGAAGACTGTTTTGTAAGCTATACCTATAGTGAAAGAATTCTCTATCTATCTATCTATCTATCTATCTATCTATCTATCTATCTGTCTATCTGTCTGTCTGTCTGTCTGTCTGTCTGTCTGTCTGTCTATCTATCTATCTATCTATCTATCTATCTATATATTTTTGCGAAGTATATCGTAACCAAACAAACTTGTTGGATCAACATTATCATAACTGTTAGGACTACAGTGAGCGCTGTTACCTCCAGGGTTTTTAATTCACAAAAAAATAACTCTTGCACGTCTTGCAGAGAAATAGCTAGAATAATTTGTACCATTAAAAACACCGACCAACTGAATAATTGTCTCCGAAAAACGTATCAAAAAAGAGCAACGTCCTTTTCAGTTTCGGATCAGTTTAAAAAAGTCCTTGCATTAAAAAGTTCTAAACGAGCTCTCCCTATTTGGTGGTAATATGAGATTCAAGTAAGATTCACCAAGAGCGTAGTCTCTGTTGTTTTGACTTTCATTGTCTCAGGAAGGGAAGCAGCAAAAGCATCACCAATATTATTATTCAACAGAGCCAGCTGTGTCACAGTCGTATTGACTTTCTTTGCCTCAGCAAGGGAGCAGCGCCAGCATCACGAAGGTTATTATTCCTCAGATCCAGCTTTGTCAGTGTCGTGTTGCCTTTCATTGCCTCAGCAAGGGAAGCAGCGCCAACATCACCAATGCTATAAGACAACAGATGCAGCTGTGTCAGTGTTGAGTGTTGACTTTCCTTCCCTCAGCAAGGGAAGCAGCGCCAGCATCAACAATGTTATTAGACGACAGATGCAGCTGTGTCAGTGTTCTGTTGACTTTCATTGCCTCAGCAAGGGAAGCAGCGCCAGCAGCACCAATGTTATTTAACCGCAGATCCAGCTGTGTCAGTGCTGTGTTGACTTTCATTGCCTCAGCAAGGGAAGCAGCGCCAGCATCACCAATCTTATTATACGCCAGATTCAGCTGTGTCAGTGTTGTGTTGACTTTCATTGCCTCAGCAAGGGAAGCAGCGTCAGCATCACCAATGTTATTAGACGACAGATCCAGCTGTGTCAGTGTTGTGTTGACTTTCATTGCCTCAGCAAGGGAAGCAGCGCCAGCAGCACCAATGTTATTAGACCACAGATCCAGCTGTGTCAGTGTTGTGTTGACTTTCATTGCCTCAGCAAGGGAAGCAGCGCCAGCAGCACCAATGTTATTAGACCACAGATCCAGCTGTGTCAGTGTTGTGTTGACTTTCATTGCCTCAGCAAGGGAAGCAGCGCCAGCAGCACCAATGTTATTAGACGACAGATGCAGCTGTGTCAGTGTTGTGTTGACTTTCATTGCCTCAGCAAGGGAAGCAGCGCCAGCAGCACCAATCTTATTATACGACAGATGCAGCTGTGTCAGTGTTGTGTTGACTTTCATTGCCTCAGCAAGGGAAGCAGCGCCAGCAGCACCAATGTTATTAGACGACAGATCCAGCTGTGTCAGTGTTGTGTTGACTTTCATTGCCTCAGCAAGGGAAGCAGCGCCAGCAGCACCAATGTTATTAGACGACAGATTCAGCTGTGTCAGTGTTGTGTTGACTTTCATTGCCTCAGCAAGGGAAGCAGCGCCAGCATCACCAATGTTATTAGACCACAGATGCAGCTGTGTCAGTGTTGTGTTGACTTTCATTGCCTCAGCAAGGGAAGCAGCGCCAGCAGCACCAATGTTATTAGACGACAGATTCAGCTGTGTCAGTGTTGTGTTGACTTTCATTGCCTCAGCAAGGGAAGTAGCGCCAGCATCACCAATGTTATTAGACAACAGATGCAGCTGTGTCAGTGTTGTGTTGACTTTCATTGCCTCAGCAAGGGAAGCAATATGAAGTTCTCGTAATGTTACATCAAGGAACGCAGCATATTGAAGTTTAAGACCTGAGCCAAATACTCGAGCCAGCCTTACATGAACATTCCTTTTTTCTCTTTTACATTCGGCAATGCACTCTAATGCAATAGGCACAGTTTTGGGGCCAAATTTGTTGACTTGTGTTGTTATGTTTGCTATAAGATCCACAGCTGTTTCTTCGCACTGGACTGCTAGAATGCCACATGAAAACAAAAGCACCTGTTTCAGCTCACTGAAATAGATCGCGTCAGAAACCAAGCTTTCGGGAGTATTTTCGTGCTTGAGAAGCTCACAACAAAGATAATAGGCGGCGAAAATTTCTTGGAAACTTTTGTGTAGGAAAGCGTAACGACGACATGGTCTCATTTTGCTGCCTCCGGGCTGCACTGACAGGAATCCAAATCCAGATAATTCACCATTGTGATTCCTAAGTTTACGTTCGTCAAAGTCCAAGTTCCCTTCGCGTAAACCATTCAAAGCTATCCGGCCAAGCAATTTTAGTTCCGTTTTGTATACTTCAGTCAGTTGCTCACTGGTTTCTGGTAATCCTTTCCTTCTCCTGAACCTTCTCAGAACACACTCTATTATATCTAGGTACAGTTGAGTACTACTTCCCGGGAAAATGCCCTGACATTCTTCACACAAAAGACAAAGAAGGGCAGTGTTTAAAGGATTTGCCGTCATGTCTTGTAGGCTTTTATCATTGCTCAGCTTGAATAGGAGCTTTTGAGCGAGATCCTCCATGTTTTTGAAGTACTTGTAGATGAACTTTCCTGCATCCTCTACGGTAAATCCTTGGATCTCTAATATGGTGTCACAGTATCTTCTTACCTTCATTCCGGCCTCGAGGCGCGATGTTGCAACTAAGTGACATTTTGGCAGTACTCTTCCCTGAATTATTTCTGAAAACTCGGGCAGTTTACTGGCAGGTAACTCATCCAGCCCATCTAGTACTAGCAAAACGCTTGACTGATTGTGACGAATAAACGTGAAGAATTTCTCTCTGATGTCTTCTTGGATATCTCGGGGCAACAGCTGATCATCAATGGCCTCCCAAATGTCAGACTTGATATCTCGACATTTCAGCAACAGGACGGTTTCGAATTTTGGAAAACAGTCGTCTGCCACTGGCTTTCCTGTAGCCCAGTCGTAGACAAGCTTTTTGCAGTACGTTGTCTTTCCCATACCAGGCTCTCCCTCAATCAATACTGTTCTTGGCTGTGGACATTCTTCATGCGGTTTGAAGATAGTCGACATGTTGACGATTTCGTTCTGTTGACTTTCATTGCCTCAGCAAGGGAAGCAGCGCCAGCAGCACCAATGTTATTTAACCGCAGATCCAGCTGTGTCAGTGCTGTGTTGACTTTCATTGCCTCAGCAAGGGAAGCAGCGCCAGCATCACCAATCTTATTATACGCCAGATTCAGCTGTGTCAGTGTTGTGTTGACTTTCATTGCCTCAGCAAGGGAAGCAGCGTCAGCATCACCAATGTTATTAGACGACAGATCCAGCTGTGTCAGTGTTGTGTTGACTTTCATTGCCTCAGCAAGGGAAGCAGCGCCAGCAGCACCAATGTTATTAGACCACAGATCCAGCTGTGTCAGTGTTGTGTTGACTTTCATTGCCTCAGCAAGGGAAGCAGCGCCAGCAGCACCAATGTTATTAGACCACAGATCCAGCTGTGTCAGTGTTGTGTTGACTTTCATTGCCTCAGCAAGGGAAGCAGCGCCAGCAGCACCAATGTTATTAGACGACAGATGCAGCTGTGTCAGTGTTGTGTTGACTTTCATTGCCTCAGCAAGGGAAGCAGCGCCAGCAGCACCAATCTTATTATACGACAGATGCAGCTGTGTCAGTGTTGTGTTGACTTTCATTGCCTCAGCAAGGGAAGCAGCGCCAGCAGCACCAATGTTATTAGACGACAGATCCAGCTGTGTCAGTGTTGTGTTGACTTTCATTGCCTCAGCAAGGGAAGCAGCGCCAGCAGCACCAATGTTATTAGACGACAGATTCAGCTGTGTCAGTGTTGTGTTGACTTTCATTGCCTCAGCAAGGGAAGCAGCGCCAGCATCACCAATGTTATTAGACCACAGATGCAGCTGTGTCAGTGTTGTGTTGACTTTCATTGCCTCAGCAAGGGAAGCAGCGCCAGCAGCACCAATGTTATTAGACGACAGATTCAGCTGTGTCAGTGTTGTGTTGACTTTCATTGCCTCAGCAAGGGAAGCAGCGCCAGCATCACCAATGTTATTAGACAACAGATGCAGCTGTGTCAGTGTTGTGTTGACTTTCATTGCCTCAGCAAGGGAAGCAATATGAAGTTCTCGTAATGTTACATCAAGGAACGCAGCATATTGAAGTTTAAGACCTGAGCCAAATACTCGAGCCAGCCTTACATGAACATTCCTTTTTTCTCTTTTACATTCGGCAATGCACTCTAATGCAATAGGCACAGTTTTGGGGCCAAATTTGTTGACTTGTGTTGTTATGTTTGCTATAAGATCCACAGCTGTTTCTTCGCACTGGACTGCTAGAATGCCACATGAAAACAAAAGCACCTGTTTCAGCTCACTGAAATAGATCGCGTCAGAAACCAAGCTTTCGGGAGTATTTTCGTGCTTGAGAAGCTCACAACAAAGATAATAGGCGGCGAAAATTTCTTGGAAACTTTTGTGTAGGAAAGCGTAACGACGACATGGTCTCATTTTGCTGCCTCCGGGCTGCACTGACAGGAATCCAAATCCAGATAATTCACCATTGTGATTCCTAAGTTTACGTTCGTCAAAGTCCAAGTTCCCTTCGCGTAAACCATTCAAAGCTATCCGGCCAAGCAATTTTAGTTCCGTTTTGTATACTTCAGTCAGTTGCTCACTGGTTTCTGGTAATCCTTTCCTTCTCCTGAACCTTCTCAGAACACACTCTATTATATCTAGGTACAGTTGAGTACTACTTCCCGGGAAAATGCCCTGACATTCTTCACACAAAAGACAAAGAAGGGCAGTGTTTAAAGGATTTGCCGTCATGTCTTGTAGGCTTTTATCATTGCTCAGCTTGAATAGGAGCTTTTGAGCGAGATCCTCCATGTTTTTGAAGTACTTGTAGATGAACTTTCCTGCATCCTCTACGGTAAATCCTTGGATCTCTAATATGGTGTCACAGTATCTTCTTACCTTCATTCCGGCCTCGAGGCGCGATGTTGCAACTAAGTGACATTTTGGCAGTACTCTTCCCTGAATTATTTCTGAAAACTCGGGCAGTTTACTGGCAGGTAACTCATCCAGCCCATCTAGTACTAGCAAAACGCTTGACTGATTGTGACGAATAAACGTGAAGAATTTCTCTCTGATGTCTTCTTGGATATCTCGGGGCAACAGCTGATCATCAATGGCCTCCCAAATGTCAGACTTGATATCTCGACATTTCAGCAACAGGACGGTTTCGAATTTTGGAAAACAGTCGTCTGCCACTGGCTTTCCTGTAGCCCAGTCGTAGACAAGCTTTTTGCAGTACGTTGTCTTTCCCATACCAGGCTCTCCCTCAATCAATACTGTTCTTGGCTGTGGACATTCTTCATGCGGTTTGAAGATAGTCGACATGTTGACGATTTCGTCAGTCGCTGTTCCTCTTGTTTTCTTCCTGCCTATCACTTTCAGCCTCGTATAAATATCATCAAGCTGAAAGTGAAACTCCTCACACCAAGGAAATGGTGACAGCCATCCTTCGCGCGTTTTGTAAACTTGGCGAATTCCGTCAACAAGCTCAGATGGATCTAAAGGGTCTAAAAGTAAAATGACATGAAAGAGGTTGTTAGTAAACAGCGGCGAAGTAAAATAAGGATTCTATTCAACGAGGTCTTTGGATTAGGTTTCAGTATTTCGTACCTCATTGGCTAATAAGATTAAACATGAACGATAAACATCCACGTGCTTTAAAATTAGATAGGACAGATTCTATTTTCACTCCTCCCCTTGGAAAATCCGAGCTTCTTTTTACCAAATGAGAGAGAGAGATTTCTCGTTACATGTATCTGTCAAAAAAACAATGAAAGAAAACCGGGTCACCATCGATTTTGCAGCGCTGTTTGAGTGACTGCCCTTGGTGTTGCCGTGCTGTTCAGACTTCTGTTTGGTTTATCGCACGATCGTTATTTTTTATTGGTATGGAATGCTGCTAAGTCACTACTCAGTCATCCACTTTATTATGCTATTTTTTGTCATGACAAGTGGTAAGCATTCTTGGTAACAAATTAGGGCTTTAAGAACGTCTGCGTAAGAGGCTACAAATTAAAAGGCCCAGTACAGAGTGTCTTATCCACTACCGGACGTTCATTTTTCCGTCAAACCAACTTCGTCGGTCATCGCAGTGTGGCAATGCGCAGTTTTATCTATTATTAAAATTTTGTAAACTGACCTTTGTCCTCGCTTTCTCCGCTTTGCGTCCTCAAGTTCTCCAACCTTTCCCCGAGAATTGCAATTTCATCTTTTATTTGCTCAATCTTGTCGTTGAGGTTTTCTGTGGATCAACATTTACTCCACTTTAATAAAGATTGAAACCTTAACTACAATATTAGCACTGGTACTGGTCATCAACTGAATTGGCTGTTCCGCTTTCAAAACATGCCAGCTACCACGTTTCTTTGAAGTTACATCCTCAATTATGTTCAAACGAAAAAAAATAAAGAACACAATAAAACGCTGCTAGTCTCCCTAGGCTACACCTACAAAGAAATACCTATTACTGAGTTTTCAGTTGAGCTTTGTTAATCAGTTTTGGGAACTTACTTTCATCCTTTGTTTCTTGTCTTGATACTGTGAAAGCGTCCAGCTTGTCACTGATATTTTTTATTTCACTTCTCATCTTGTTGAGGTCATCTCTGTATCGTTCTGATGGTTAAAAGAGTTTTTTTTAATTCTATAATTCAAGGTGTTTTGTCAAAGAAAGTTGAGATTTTGGCTTCTATTAGAATTTCTGTTCTCTCTGTAGATCCTCAACTATGCCCAATTACTGTATTGGCTGGGTTCCCTGTTTTACTTTTCTGCCTTTAAGTTCACATCACCCCTTTCATCTTGAATGTTTCACATGTAATCGCGCACGTTTGATTTTTTTATATGGCATACACGCAGCATTCACTAGAAGTACCTAGGTCAGTGATCCTGAGCAGTGAGCTTGAGTGTAGATTGGTGTTTTGACCCTAACAATTCCATGCAAGAAACACGACTAACAAACCAATTTGTTAACTGACAAAGAGGAATTCAAAAGTTACAAACCAAGATATGATCACACACTCAAGACAGTGTTTGACCGCATTTCCAAACACCTCGAAGTTCGCCAAAAATACTCCGCTGGGGGTCGTATTTCCAATTCTCTTCACGTTGTTTGTGGTCAAACACGGTCTTTCGTGTCTAATATATTACTTGAAACGTTTTACAACTAACCTCTTCCGTCGCTTTCTCCGCTTTGTAGTCTCAAGTTCTCCAGGGAGTTCTCCAAACTTTCCCCAAGTTTTACCATTTCATCTTTCAGCTGCTCAAACTTGTCTCTGAGGTTTTCTGAGGATCAACATTCACTCCACCTTTAGGCCATGTAACAAAGATTCTGTTTTTAATCCTTAATTACAATATTAGCACAGACATTAGTCACTAACTGAATAAGTTAGTTGTACCTAAACAACGGCCGCTTTGGTTAACTTGCATTCAAATTATTTTTAAACGAAAAAACAAACAAACAATAACAACTAGCGAGCGTCCTGGACTATACCTTCAAAGAAATACATTTTACCGAATCTTCAGTTTACCGTTTCGATCGGTGTTTTGTTTGTCGGGTCTGCCAACCTACCTTCATCCTTTGTTTCTTGTCTTGATACTGTCAAAGCGTCCAGCTTGTCACTGATATTTTCTATTTCACTTCTCATCTTGTTGAGGTCATCTCTGTATCGTTCTGATGATTACAAACGTTTACCACTCTTTAATTTAGGTGTTAAAACGAAAGAAAGTTAAGGGGTGAAATCCCACAGAAAACCTTGTTTCTATAATAGAGCCTCATTACCCTTTATTGGCACAGATATTATTCACCAAGTGAATTGATTGTTCTACCTAAACGATAGCCACTTTTGTTAACTTACATTCAAAATTATTTTTAAACGAAAACACAAACCACAACACCAATAACTATAATAAAACGCTGCAAATGGCCTGGACTACACCTTCAAAGAAATACCTTTTTAACCGAATCTTCAGTTGACCGTTTCGAGTGCGTTTTGTTTGTTAGGTTTAGCAAATTACCTTCATCCTTCGTTTCTTGTATTGATACTGTCAAAGCGTCCAGCTTGTCACTGATTTCACTTCTCATCTTGTTGAGGTCATCTCTGTATGATTCTGAAGATTACAAACGTTTATCACTCTTTACTTTAGGTGTTAAAAAAAAAAGGAAGTTAAGGGGTGGCATCCCATTGAAAACCTTCTTTCTATAATAGCGCCTCAATCATTACATTTTTCGGATGGTTTTCCGTGAAACTGGTTCACGCTGCTTCGGGACTCAAATTTGATCGAGAAATATAAAAACTGAAACATTAATCAACAATACTATGGTAATCTTAACAGGATGGTAAACACGGAAAATCCTACCGTGAATGCGTTGGTTACGGGCGAACAAACCAATCAGACTCACGCACTTGCAACACAACATGAGAAGTCTCTACGTACGAAAGAGTGCAACAGAAATCTCGCCGAGTTTCTTTCCACAATTAAATAGGCCATTTCCGAGTTACCTAAGTTTGCCTCTGTTTCAAAATGAGTCTTCGTACAAAACCTTTCATATGAAAAAGAGTTTGATTTGCATGAAAATGAACCTGTAGTCGAGAAGCATTTTCACGCGAATGGGTTCGCAAGAAGACTTCTTTTAACACAGGGGCAAGAGGCAACTCGGAAATGGTCCATTACACATTCAACGAGAAAGACGCAAGGGTCGTTGTGTAATTATTGGCAGCAATAACTTAATTTAAGTCTGTCCTACAACTGACCTTCATCTTTGTTCTCTTCCAATGAGGCAGTCAAGGTGTCCAGTCTTTCCTTCATTTCTTTCATTTCACTTCGGATGTTGTTTTTCATTTCACTGTTCATCTGCTGTAATTTGTCCCTGATGTTTTCTGAAGATAAATATTTACTTTGGCTTAAGCTCAAATTCACATTTTTGGTGCGAAAAATAGAATAAATAGGTCGAGTTTAGGTATCTGATACATCGAGCCGAGATGAATATTTCCCCTTTAGACTATTGATCCGTAGCCTTGCGGGCTACGGGTCAATAGCCCATGAGTCCTCCCTACTCGAGGACTATTACTAATAGTCCTCTAGTAGCGTGGCCAATTAAAATGCAGGATTTGCATTAATCCACTAGTTGGGTGATACTGATTAATGTTATAATCCATTTTCGCTCGGGCGCGACTGGTCTAAACACGTCACGTGACCGAATATTCCCCAGCTAAACTTAGGAAATATCCGAGAATATCCGAGAATATTCCCCAATTTTCAAACTGCGCGGGTTACGCAAAATATTTGAAGGATAATAAACACAATAACCTCCATTCGACTTTGAAAATATGCTCGGATGTTTGTCTTTAGGCATGATCTGTTCCTCAAAGCTCACAGTTTTCCTCGAGCTACTCTCTCGGAAAACTGTTCGCTTCTCGGAATAATAATGTCCGCGGACAAATATCCGAGCATATTTTCGCGCCAAATGGAGGCTACTGTTTATATAACGAGGGGAGTTTTTATTTAACAATTAGACTTTGGACAACAAAGGATAACCAAGTAGCCATTTTGTTTAACCTCCTGTCGTGTTTTTCTGGCACTGAACGATACAAAGCGACGATAGTTTGATGACCTCGAAACATCGCTGCGGAGAAAAATTGGTCCGACAAGATGCTCGATCAAGTTCTTCAAATTGCGGAGCGAAAAGGTTGCGCACATGTTGAACTGATAGCGAAACCTTTCTGGGAGAATTGTAAACTTGTGTTTATCTTTGTAAGTTTCTCCTACAACTGACCTTCATCTTTGTTCTCTTCCAACGAGGCAGTCAAGGTGTCCAGTCTTTCCTTCATTTCTTGCATTTCACCTCTGATATTGCTTTCCATTTCACTTTTCACCTGCTCTAATTTGTCCCTGAAGCTTTCTGAAGAATAAAATTTATTTTTGTTTACGTGGTTTAGACATTATCTGCGCAAATAATGACAAATAGATGCATTGACCGAAATGAATCTTTTACCAACAAACTTTAGAAAGCAACACCTAAGGGTTGAAAATGAGGGCTTTTATTTAACAATATAGACTACGAAATCTATGCTTCTTTCGGCTAGCCTCGAGTGGACTACAATAGATAACAGAAACTAAGAACAGAACGTGTTACTGTCTTAGGATAGCGCAGTAGCCGTTTTGTTTCAACTTAGCCATTGAACCCCTCATCATCTTCGTTCCCGAAAGTAATTAGTGAATTGTGTCAATAAAGGGGAAGAGGAAAGTTCAAAAAGCGTCACAGCTGATTTGTATTTCGTTGTTCATAACTTTTGTTTCATCTTTCTTCGAATTGGCGCAATCCACGCAATATCCTTCCAAAAATTCTTATTTTCCCACGAAGTTTATTAATCTAAAAATAGCATACTCTTAAAGGTGATCTCGCAAATCGTCATAAGAGATATGGACTTCTAGCTTTATACACTTCTCGCCTTACCTACAAAGGAACTTGCGTCATTTAGATTCAACTACCCCTAAACCGCGGAAGAGAATTCTTAGTACCTGTCTAAAAGTATGAAAATAAAGTTCATATTACCTTCCATCTCTTCGAGTTTCTCCTTGATGCTGTCATCATCTTTCTTCCATTGTTTCATGAGTTCACGAAAATGTTCCTCCATATCAGGATCCATGGTATCATGCTCAAGATTGTCGATGTATCTTCTAAAACTTGTTCCTCCCAATCTTACCAGGGCTTCACGGATTTCCTGCCAGTAAGCATTGAAACTTGCATCATCAACAGAGGCTTGATTGGCATGGCCGTACACAGTGTTCCTGTAATACTTCACTCGGGCGATGTCATCTGCGGTACTTGTGTCTGTTGATGGGGGAAGGTTATCCCAACCTTTGGTTGGAGCATCGAAACCACAAATATTTCTAAGCAGCACCGTTAGAAGTGTGATATCAAAGGTTGCTGATGTCACAGGTGAATGAACAGGATACAGCTTTCCCCATTGTGTAGGATTAAGCACTTTCTTCACTTTCTTCTTTCCAACAGAACCAGTATAAAGTGCATGCAGTGTAGGTTTATGTCTTAATAACACTCCATGGAGAGTCGATGGAGAATGTACTTTATCAAATGTGTCTCTCAGCGCCTTGGATCCTAAGTCCACCAACAGACGACACAGCCTGGCATAATTAGTCGTCTCTTTGGAGGACGCGAATGGTGATGGAGCAGCCGCCATGGATGGGCGCCCAATAACCCTACAAAGGCATTATTTTCAGCTCTTAAATTAAATTGCTTATATAAGTAAACTAAACAACTCTATGGCAAAGATTTAATTAGGTCAAATAATAATAATAATAATAATAATAATAATAATAATAATAATAATAAAATGAAAGTGAAGAATGATCATCGCAGTTAATTTTCCAATTTAAGCAATTGGAAAGAAGAAGCCTGAAACAACAACAACAACAACAAAAAATCAGGGCTTCAACGGGATTTGAACCCGTGACCTCCGCGATACCGGTGCGATGCTCTACCAACTGAGCTATGAAGCCACACATTGGGAGCGAGGTTAATTAGTTGAGTTCATATCTTCCCGTGAGGAGTGAACTGATGTGAAGTTTGTATGAAATAATTCATATATGAACTGCGGTTGAAGATGAAAGTGAAGAATGATCATCGCAGTTAATTTTCCAATTTAAGCAATTGGAAAGAAGAAGCCTGAAAAAAAACAGCAACAACAAAAAATCAGGGCTTCAACGGGATTCGAACCCGTGACCTCCGCGATACCGGTGCGATGCTCTACCAACTGAGCTATGAAGCCACACATTGGGAGCGAGGTTAATTAGTTGAGTTCATATCTTCCCGTGAGGAGTGAAATGATGTGAAGTTTATATGAAATAATTCATATATGAACTGCGGTTGAAGATGAAAGTGAAGAATGATCATCGCAGTTAATTTTCCAATTTCAGCAATTGGAAAGAAGAAGCCTGAAAAAAATCAGGACTTCAAAGTGATCATTCTTCACCTTCATCTTCAACCGCAGTTCATATATGAATTATTTCATATAAACTTCACATCATTTCACTCCTCACGGGAAGATATGAACTCAACTAATTGACCTCGCTCCCAATGTGTGGCTTCATAGCTCAGTTGGTAGAGCATCGCACCGGTATCGCGGAGGTCACGGGTTCGAATCCCGTTGAAGCCCTGATTTTTTGTTGTTGCTTTTTTTTTTTCAGGGTTCTTCTTTCCAATTGCTTAAATTGGAAAATTAACTGCGATGATCATTCTTCACTTTCATCTTCAACCGCAGTTCATATATGAATTATTTCATATAAACTTCACATCAATAATAATATAATAATAGTAATAATAATAATAATTAAAATTATAATAATGATAATTATAATAATATTTATGATAATGATAATGATGATGATGATGATTGTTTCGTCAATAGAATGAATTAGTAACTTGATTTCCTGATTGATTTTGATTGACACTAAATTATATAATTTAGCCACGTGAATACGCCAGCTTTCAGTTCAGATATTATAGATTCGAAGATATGTGCATGTTTTGCTGACCTGTCTCGCTGACGCGTCTTCTGTTATACCCCGACCTGTTTATCTGTTGCTGACCTGTACACCGTGAAACAATCCTTCTACACATTGTCAAAGAAGAAAGTTCTCAGTGCTGTAATTCTAGCTGATAGTTTTACTCGTGTGTTTATGTACCGATGGATCCTGTTCAGTTTCTCAAATGTATTTCGTTCTTTTCTTTAGATCAAATAATAATATATTAGAATAAATTATACGATTTGCGTAACCTAGTTGGATTGCCTGTTGGTTTTATTGGACCAATAATGACGGTGATAGGGATGGTGATAGTAATGGGGATGGGGTTCGGGATGGTGATAATGATAATGATAACGATAACGATAACGATAACGATAATGGTAATGGTATTGGTAATGATAACGATAACGAAAATAATAATAATAATAATAATAATAATAAATATTTTAACAGGATGACCCATCAGTGTATCAAACACTGTTATCAAAGGGGTCCTGTAAAAGAAACTATAATGAAAATAAGGTAAAAAAGGTAAAGGCTTCTTTCTGCAGAACAGACAGGAACACAAAGCACTGAACAGCAAAATGTCTTCTCGGGATCTACCCTAGTGTCCCAGAGGGTGTCTCCGTAATGAAAGTTTGTTGAGTTTACACAGAAGAGTAACCTTCAGCATTTCTATGTGATAAACCTCTAAATTGTTAACCAATCTATCCTGGATCCAAGTTCGGGAAAAACCTTGATATTCTTTGTAATCTGTACTCTCAACACTATGGACTTTTCAATCGACACTTTCAAAGGCGACATCCACTGTCCATTATATCATTGTGTAAAATAATATAAGACCCTTCTAATGGAAATGAACCGAGTATCGGCTAATGAAGGTGGTCTGATCAATTAGGAGTTCATTTAATACACAAGGGTTTTGGTGAGCCAGAGTTGGGACCTTCTTCAATAGATTTTACTTACAGCATACCAGAATAAGATTAATGAGATTTTATCCTTATGAGCACTGAAGCACATGAAATTTTCATTGTACATAAATAAACACCCATAATTTCCAGTGAGACAGATATGTCTTACCGTCTGTGAAATGTTTTCTTAGAAGTTTTCAATCGTCAAGAAACAAAACCGTCTCGGATCAAGTGGTGATTTGTCCTGAAATTAAGAAATACCAAGTGTCAGATCACAGCACAATATAGGAACTGAAACAACTACAAGAAACATAGCACATATTACACCAGGAGTAATGCATATTCACTAAAGAAAAATGAGCAATAAACATTAACCACGCAACAGATTAGAAAGAACGACTACTTCTGTCCAATCAGTTAAGTTATATAGAATATGCATGACATAGACAAAATATTCTGTTTCAACCTATAAAAAACTATCCATGGAGTATAGGAAGTAATATTACACACCTATTGTGGAATTTCTGCAACCACAAGTAAGAACTGCCTCTACAAAGGGGAGGTGACTTTTGATATTCCTAAAAAGAAGAATGACTGAAAGTTACATAATCACAAGGTTGGCATCCCATGAGGGGGGGCACAGTACTTTAAATAATGGCCTATACAGGGAGGATCCATCCGAAATGGGTACCTTTTTCAGACTTCAGGTACATAACAAGATAGGGATTTCAAAAGTTTAGGTATATGAAAGGGTCGGGAAATCTGTCTTTTAGGTATTAAAAAGGGCCTTTAATTAAATTATTTCAACCAAGCGCACCTCACAGCTGTATCATTTATGTTATTAAGCACTACATGAAAAAGAGAAGAAGGCTTTCTCCTTTTCTGCAGATTTATTCATAATATGGGCCAGTTACAGCAGTTACAGCGTTCTTAAGTAGGTATGTGAGGGTTATATATGTTATGACATACTAATTACCTCAGCTGATGTTCCCCTGAACAATCATAAAGGAATATAAGTGTTCCAGGAGTACATGTACAGTGGCCACTTATTTCTGAAAAGAATAACACTCATTAAGTATGAGACATATGTAGTTAGATGTGCATATAGAAACAGCCTATTAGGGAGAGAGAGTTTACTGTTCTGAGCTGAACTCCTGGGTTGCCATTCATCCAACAAGAATAAAGCTGAAATTAATATAATAAACAACCAAAGTGTAAAGTGAAAGACGGGAACCAAACACCAACACCAGTACCACTTGCACTATAAATTGCCTTACTGTACCCTACTTTCACCTTCACTAAAACAAGCAGCAGTATCAGTCTTGGACAACTATCATCTACACCACCAGAACTACCCGAATCATGACTATAAGCAATATCAACTCACTACAACAGGGTATAACATCTCTACCACCAAGCCGGCTTCAAATAATTTTTATTGCACCACGGGACATATGACTTTAATTCTCTATTTAGGTTGAACAGATTGTAGACACATACAGATAATCTGATAGCTCTATCCATACACATGCCTGGATTAATAACTGTGTTTAACAGCACAATTTATGGGGAAATTTCCACAGCAAATTGTGATGTAAACTTTTCTGCAAGCCTGGATGTCGAAGCTTATAAAGCAAAATAAAACACAGATCCACATAATGTACGATTTCTTAACTACGTCACAAAAAAAAAGTTGGTCTTGATACACAATCTTAGTGACAAATATCTAACTCTTTTTAGTGCTCAGTCGCAAGGTCCAATCATAAATAATAATGTAAAATAAGTAGGACAGTATGTTTTCTCAAATCTGGTTAGACAATGCCCCATAACCAAGTGCTTTCTTCCAGCACCTCATGATAAACAATTACCATCAGCACCACAAAGACCAAGATGTACCATAAAACATCAACTAAAATCAGACACACCAACACCAGGGTATACCTACACCATCTATAAAACCACTGACATCAGCAAATACCAGCATGTACCTACACCTTCCATATCACAACTAAAATAAGCAACACTAACACCAGAATGTATCTTCACCATCTCTACCACAACGAACATCAACATCACCAACACCAGGGTGTACCTACAACATCTATATAGCTACTGACATCAGCCACATCAACACCAGGGTTTACCTTCACCATCTATATAACCACTAACATCAGGATCACCACATGCATGAATACTACATACAACAAAACAAACAGCATCAGCAAAAGCACTTCCAGACCTGCTGCCCACAGCAATACTATAATGATCATGTTCATCACCAGGAGCTAGCCTGAAGAGTCTTCAGACCATGATTACACCTCAACCACCATCCTGACCATCACCTGCACCATCCCAAATGACTACAACTCACCACCTACATGACTACTTCCATCAGCACCACTTCTACTTCCAACAGTAACTAGAATACCTCTACCATATAAAAGACCACTACCAATAGTATTAGCATCTGTACAATCACCAGGATATGCACCAAAAATACTACCAGTACATACACCACCACTATCACAAGCTCAACCTGCCGCAACATTACCTTATGCTTCCCACCTGCATTATAACCATCACCACCAACAGCAACACCAAAGAGAACACCAGCAGCACATTAAGCAACATGACTAGAAACAACAACACCAAAAGCACTGCCACTGAAACCACATTGTTACAACACTGCCACCTGCACTACCAATACCATCATAAGCAACTACCTGCCACAGCAAAAGAACTTGCTCCACCACTATCACATCATTAGCCACTAATAACAGCAGCAGTAGCACCAGGCACCATGAGTAACCATCAGTTAACACAATCACCATGAAGACTATCGCCACCACTGCCATCTTCCACCACAAAGAGATGAGCAAATGGAAATATATAAGGAGAGATTTCGTTTGATTTTCAAACAATGCTTACCTTATCAATTAGGCAAATTCTGCCCTCAAAGTTGTTTTCATCAGTGAAATAAAGGAATGGTTGACAATGATTCCTGAAATAAACAACAAATGATTTAAGTGTGACATACATGTAAGGCTACATATTCATAAACAACAGCTAGGGTGTACCTACATTAACAGCACTAGGGTGTACCTACATTAACAGCACTAGGGTGCACCTACATTAACAACACTAGGGTGTACCTACATTAACAACACTAGGGTGCACCTACATTAACAATGCTAGGGTGTACCTACATTAACAGCACTAGGGTGTACCTACATTAACAACACTAGGGTGTACCTACATTAACAACACTAGCGTGCACCTACATTAACAACACTAGGGTGCACCTACATTAACAACACTAGGGCATACCTACATGGTGTATACAACATTACACCAACACTAGGACGAACCTACACATTCTCTACAACCATTGACGTCAGTGACACCAACACCAGGGTGTACATTTACCATCTATACAACCAATGACATCAAGAATACCAATATACCAGGATGTACTTACACCATCTATACAACCAGTAACATCCGCCACACAAACACCAGGGTGTACCTACAGCATCTATACAACCATTGACATCAGCGACACTAAAACCAGCGTGAACTTTGAAAATCTGTACAATCAGTAACATCAGCCACATCAACACTGGGGTGTACCTTACCCATTTAAACAACTACTGACGTCAGCGAAACCAACACTAGGGTGTACCTTGACAATTTATACAACCAGTGACATAAGCGACACCAGCACCAAGGTGTAGTTACACAATCTATAAAATCACTAATATCAGCAACAACCACATCAGGGTGTACCTTCAAAATCTATAAAACCACTGACACCAGCGATACCAACATCACAATGTACCTACACCATCTAAACCACTACTACCATCAGCATCACCAACACCAGGGTGTAACTTTACAATCTTTAAAACCAATGACATCAGCACCATTAAAACCAGGGTGTACCTATCTCATCTATACAACCACTGACATTAGCCACACCAAGACTAGGGTGTACCTTCACCATCTATACAATCACAAACATCAGCCACACCAACATCAGAGTGTAACTTCACTATCTATACCACAACTAACATCAGGATCACCAACACCAGAGTGTACCTTTCATACCTTTACAATCACCGACATTAGCGCACCAACACCAACACCAGGTTGCACCTTCACCATCTAAAGTACCACTGACATCAGCATCACCAACACCTGGGTATTCCTTTACCATCTATACCTCATTTAGAATGAGCATCAAGAACACCAAATATACCTGCACCTTTTGTACAGCCACTGACATTAGCGACAGATACACCAGGGTCTATTTACACAATCTTTACCACCACTAACATCAGCACACCAGAGCATACCTACACCATCTATACAATCACTGACATCTGCGACACCAACACCAGGATGTACCTACAACCATCTAAATAACCACTGACATCAGCCACACCAGGACAAGGGTGTACCTACAACCATCTATACAAATAATGAGATCAGCCACACCAATGCCAGGGTATGCATAATCCCTCTATAAAACCACTAACCTTAGCCACACCAAAACAAGAGTGTACCTACAACCATCTATACAACCACTGATATCAGCCACACCAACACAAGGGTACACCTACACCATCTACACAAGCACTGTCATCAGCCACACCAATACCAAAGTGTACCTACAGCTACACCATCTTTAAAGCCAGTCTAACCTCTGCACAACAACACCAGCCATCTTAACAACCACTGAGATCAACAACACCAACACCAGGGCATTCCTTCACCATCTAAACAACCATTAACATTAGCATCACAAAGTGCTTGAGCACTCCTTCCAACAAAACAAACAGCATCAGCACCAGCACTTCCAGACGTGCTGGCGACAGCAACACTATAATGACCATAATCATCACTAGGAGCTAGGCTGAAGCATCTTCAGACCATGATTACACCTGAGTCACCATGCTGACCATTACCTGCACTATCACAAGCAACTACACCTGATGACCTACATGACCACTTCCATGAGCACCACTACTACTTCTGCCATCAACTAGCAGTACCTCTACCATATGCAGCACCACTACCAATAGTACTACCATCTGCAAAATGACTATCATTGGCACTAATATTAAAAGTACATGCACCACCACTGCCTCTAGCTGTTCTTGCAGCACCACTACCAATAGTACCACCATAAGCATATATAGGCACCAGAAATACTACCAGTACGTGCACCATCACCACCACTAGCTCTACCTACTCCAATAGACTACCAAGTATACTTCCCACCTGCACCAAATCCTACATGATCAATGACAATGTTAGCAAGCAACTGATTAAGGCCAGCAGCGGTGGCACCTTACCAGCACCAACACTTATACCCCAATATTACAACACCGTCACCTACACTACCAATACCATCTTAAAGCTAAGCAGCTGGGACAAGAACTTGATTAACCCCTATCACATCCTAAGCACTAACACCAGCAGCAGAAGCACCCACCACCACCTACACCACTTGTAACCATTAGTTAACACAATCAGCACCTAGATTATCACTATCACTATCACTATCACTATCATTATCACTATCACTCAGCCATCTTCCTCTACAAAAAGATGAGCAACTGGAAATAATTAAGGAGAGATTTTGTTTGTTTCTCAAACATTGCTTACCTTATCAATTAGGCAAACTCCCCCACAAAGTTATTGTCATCAGTAAAATAAAGGAATGGTTGAAAATGACTCCTGAAATGAACAAGAAATGATTTAAGTGTGACATACATGTAAGAATACATAAACAAACTTGAAACAGGATAATCAAATTCATTACCCGACTATGCTTCATTTGACCATATAGAAGATAGAAAGAAAATGCAAACTATGTGATCGTACACGTAACACACAATAATACCCAGAGGCGATCCCACCTTTCATTAAACAACAGCGACTTATCAGGAACCACAATACCTTTTGATATACTAAATTGTGAACATATCATAACTTTCATCTGTTGAATCCATTTGGAGTGTGCATTCTTTTGATTCATAATCCATTTTTGGATTCTAGAAAACAAATGCGAAATCCCTTTTAGGATTCCAAGGTCCTGATTTGTATTTTCTCCCCCAGACCCAAAGGTTCCCTTACAAGCCAAATCAACAGGTCCATGGATCCCGGGGCGAACAGTTTATTAGCATTTCTGTAGCACGGTTTCAATTTCCACCGTTTCTACTTCAGCTTTCAGACTTTCATCCTTGTCTAGCTCATGTAAATTTGTTTTCATGAATGACTGTCAAGTCAAAATCAATTTACCAACAATAATTTTGGTAACTAATACAGTACTAATCTGAAGAAACCTAACAGGGAACGCGTTTGTGAACGGGAACGGAACGGATAGAGAACGGGTACAAGAACGTGAATGGAACGGGTACAGAGCAGGTAAAGAATGGATACAGAACGGATACCCAACGGAAATGGAACGGATACGGAATGGTTACGAATCACAAAAATGGAAAAAAGCGTTCTTCATAACGCAAACTATAAGAGAACGTGTTCTTCAGAACACATGCTGGTAAGTTACACTATCAGGGTGCTTACCAAGGATTTGGAAACGATGTAACTTTAAATACACGTTTGTTCAATTTTTGTCCAGCCCAATGATCTTGAGAAAATGACAGAACGAAGCATCCTATCTCTTTTTTTATTTCTTTTTACACGCACTAAGCAAGCATCTTCCCTCTATCTTCTTGTCCATTTCATGTTCATCGTGGCCATTTTGTTATTGTCAACAAGCTCAACTTATGTCCAAATAAGGAAATGGATGGACAAGTCGAGTTAGACTGGGATTGAAAGGTTTCCTTGTTAAGGACGGTGCCAACTTTTGTTAGTGCGCACACGTTCTGCGCATCACGCAAGGCAGGTTTAAGTGCCACGTGCGCGCTGGGGTTGACACTGACGCAATCAACTACGCTACCAAGTACACGACTAAAATGAAAGCAAAGTTTTCCCACTGTGACTAAATCAAGTTTAATGAACCTGTACTTAAACCAGGAACACCAGAATAACAGCATATCGCTGACCACTAACTATTAACGTCTTCCAGCTGAAAAACTAGCTGTCATCTGTCGCAAATTATGCTGAAATCCAACTGTAAACATATACCTGCAGATGGCGTAGTGCGTGTGCAAGACAAGTTCGAGATATGCAAATGTTTTATTTACTGGGGAGGTGACAGGAAAATATGTAACGGGCACCGCAAAGGTTTTCAAAAAAGATCAATAACTTTAAAAAACGCGTGGCTACCCCTACATTTTATGTTATGAGATGGAAATGGCAAGCCTATTCAACACGTGATTAGTTTCTGGTTGTGAGCAAAAGGTATTTAGACTGTATTTTAGCTGAACCAGAGGAAGGCTGTCAGAGACCCTAAAAGTGCCGTTGCAACGATTTTGTTATTACAAACCTACCCAAAATGGTTTTAATGTTACCATTTACCATGTAGTTTTAAGATCTTTATTAATGTGTTTGCTTTTCTGTCTGTAAAGGCGAATTCTGAGGAAATCTGTGAAGAAATATCCTTTCTTTCTTTTTGCAGAAAAATGCTGATGTCAGCATTTTTGTTGAGATGCAAGGCTAATTATCTCGAAAAAATGAATGGCTACCCCAATTTTTCTTCTGATATTCCAGTAACCTTTGCAAAGATCTACTTTTTCCGCGTGGTCCTAACCTGGCGCAAAAACCTTTGTATTTAGTAGGCACCATCCTTAATTAAGAGAAACAAAACAAAACATCGATGTTTTGGTTCACTTTTATTACAGTGTTGTTCACCAACTTTGCGAAAGGATCGGTGAGGATAATGTTCAATCTTAACTGAGCATTCGCCTGAGAAAATAACATCACTAATAGTATCACAAAATGCTCCCTTTGGCTTTTTGTCAGTACTTTGCACCGCTTGCATCCTCCAGCCAAGTTTCTGCCGCATTCACCGAATAGTTTTCGCCGATACTTCAATGTTAAATCTCACTAAAAGTATTCGTGTAAATACAAGAGCCGAAAGTTCGTCTTTTGCTTGCATTGTTTTCATCGATGGCGTTAAAAGTGCTTGGCAAGCTGGTTCACTTCTTCCTTTCCTCGGGCATTCACACAGATTACTGGTTGCTTTGTCTCGTTTCGGAAAAGAACTTACTATTTAAAACTGGCCTTGAAGTTACAATACCATCTTCTCATATTTTTCGAGTAACTGGACTCATATTTTCACCACAAAAATTTAAGTTTACTGTCCGTATTCTCGCATAGAGGCGACAGTTTTAACCCATTTTATGAAATGCAAATGAGTGTCGCTAATCTTGTAAACGAGTTCTTGGAAACCTTGTTCCTCTGAATGAGTTCCAAGAACGCTTACCGATGGAACGCTCACAGAACAGGAACAAAACGGCACAGAACGGATACAGAACGGGAATGGAACAGATACAGAACAGTAACGGAACAGATACAGAACAGATATGGAATGGATACAGAATGGGAACAGGTGGCTGAACGCGTGTGGAACGGAAATAGAATGCGTTCAGTCAAGTGTTCCCTGTTAGGTTTCTTCTGATCAGTACTGTAAGCTTTCCCTTATTTGAGTTAGTGATGCCAATATAAATCAGAATAAATCTGCTTACATTTCATAATTTCTCATTACAAGCTCTCATCTTGCTTACCTTTTTGCTGAACTGAAAACTTCCCTTTGAATTCAGTTGATCGCAGTCACCAAGAAGATACAGCTGTGATCTTCAAAAGGCGATGTGTTTCTACATGAAAATCAAAATGAAATCAATTCACCAACAATAACTTCGGTAACTAATAAGCTCTCCCTTATTTTAGTTAGCGATGCCAATAAATGTGCTGACACTTCATAATTTCTCATAACAAGCGCTAATCTTCCCTAGCTTTTTGCCGAACGGAAAACTTCTCAACTTCCCTTCAGTTGAAAATGTTTCCCTTCGATCGCAGACACCAAAAAGATACAGCTGTGATCCTCAAAAGGCAATGTGTTTCTGCATGAAGCAAAGAATATTGTCGTTAGATTGAGATAAAGTGTTTATGCAAGAAGAACGACTGATCCAACATGTCGTCTAGACAAGCTGTACAAAGTCACATGAAGTTGATAAATTATTCCTGACGGTGCTCTTTCTATTACCTGTGTTGTCAGTAACATAAATGCTTCTTGATAACTTTTTCTACTCTTAAAGAGTTACGAACCTCTGGGAATCTATTTTAGCATTGCTAGTACACTGACTGCCACTCCCCCGGCCCACTGGACTGAGGGTGTTTCTGCACAAATTTGTGATTGCGTATTGATCAGGAGATCAACAGCACTCGCCCGGAAACTGAATACAGTGAAACAGTTGTGTTATCATGAGATCAAAACCACTGTAATGCAAATCAACAAAACACTTGTCTAACCACAGGCAGCCCAAGCTCTCTTTATGAACCACACAAGCAACACAACATGGCATCGAATTATAAGGGTTTATATGGGATTTTCTACAAGATATCCATGGAGGTGGTTAAAAGTGAAAATTCTCAATAAAAATGGCTTACCTTATTCCATACGTGTGTTGTTTGCTCCTGGTGTGATTATTTTACCGATTGAACTTGATTTAAGCGACTTTTTTGAATTCCGATATTCCCTTTATAAAGAGAGGACAAGGCGAAACACCTCAGTCGGAACAGCCTGCCGAACGAAGTCAAAAATCCCAGGCTAAAATGTACCCACGGCCACAAATCCACCGCAGAATTCAAGGGCAAAGGTTGATCTTTCATTTCAATCCTCTAGCCACACAATTGCAGCCCTGCGAGCGACGCCAGGTGGCTCTTCGTGTCCCCAGTGAAACGATAAAACTATGGAAGAGCTCCGTGTCGTTTGATCCGCGACATAACGACCGTTGAAATCGGCTTGGTAACCTCGTCATGTTGGCAAACCAAGACTCGCGGGGGTACTAGACCGCAATTTGTCAAATTTGTCAAACGTAAGATCAACGGCGAAAGCTCCGTAGAAACTGAGGAGATCATTTTTGAAGTGGAAGTCATGGTAAGTTTTCACGTTTACGCACCATTGAGTTACTTGGTCCTCGCCTCACCAATTTAACTTCATCTCCCCATAATTCGTTAAGAATTCTCCCGAGCAAAAGAGAGTTCAATTTGCTTACGGCAATTTCTTTCTCTTCGTATGCTCTAGACAAAATTTTGCTGGCTTCCATTACAGTTTCCTCACAATATTCGTAATTCCACAATACCCTAAGAGAAGCAAATTTAGTTTATCAGCTCGGGAATATTTTATACAAACAAATCAAAGATGCATAAACGAGAAAACTTACCACGACTTCCACTTCAAAAATGATTGTATCTCCTCAGTTTCTACGGAGCTTTCGCCGTTGATCTTAAGTTTCTTTGGTTTTGAAGCCATTTTGCAAAAGCGTTCTGTACGATTTTTATTTAGCATTGTAAATTTGACCTGATGGGATTACAAAAAGTTTAGTTGACAAATTGCGGTCTAGTACCCCCGCGAGTCTTGGTTTGCCAACATGACGAGGTTACCAAGCCGATTTCAACGGTCGTTATGTCGCGGATCAAACGACACGGAGCTCTTCCATAGTTTTATCGTTTCACTGGAGACACGAAGAGCTGCCTGGCGTCGCTCGCAGGGCTGCAATTGTGTGGCTAGAGGATTGAAATGAAAGATCAACCTTTGCCCTTGAATTCTGCGGTGGATTTGTGGCCGTGGGCACATTTTAGCCTGAGATTTTTGACTTCGTTCGGCAGGCTGTTCTGACTGAGGTGTTTCACCTTGTCCTCTCTTTATAAAGGGAATATCGGAATTCAAAAAAGTCGCTTAAATCAAGTTCAATCGGTAAAATAATCACACCAGGAGCAAACAACACACGTATGGAACAAGGTAAGCCATTTTTATTGAGAATTTTCACTTTTAACTACCTCCAAGGATATCTTGTAGAAAATCCCATATAAATCCTTATAATTCGATGCCATATTGTGTTGCTTGTGTGGTTCATAGAGAGAGCTTGGGCTGCCTGTGGTCTAACGTGATGGGGCGTCATCTACATCAGACTTGATTCATACCAAGTGAACGAGGACTCGCATCAAACATTTTAAGAAAAAGGCCTTAGTTGCGGAAAAGGCTTTCAGTTTGTATCAGGAACCATAATACCTTTTCATAAACTAAGTTGTGAACATAATCATAACTTTGATCTGTTGAATCCATTTGGAGTGTGCATTCTTTTGATTCATTATCCATTTTTGGATTCTAGAAAGCAAACGCAAAATTCCTTTCATGATTCTATAAAGTCTGGATTTTGTATTTTCTCCCCCAAACCCAAAAGCTCCCTTTCAAGCCAAATCAACAGGTCCATGGATCCTGGACGAACAGTTTATTAGTATTTCCGCTTTGTTAAGAAAGTATGGTTTCAATTTCCATCATCTCTACTTTCGCTTTCAGATTTTCGTCCTTATCCAGCTCGTATTAATGTTGTTTTCGTGAATGACTGTTAAGTCAAAATCAATTTACCAACAATAATTTCGGTAGCTAATGAGCTTTCCCTTATTTTAATTAGCGATGCCAATATAAATCAGAATAAATCTGCTTACGTTTCATAATTTCTCATTACAAGCTCCGGTCCTGCTTACCTTTCTGCTGAACGGAAAACTTCCTTCGAATTGAGTTGAAAATGTTTCCCCTCGATCGCAGTCACCAAGAAGAGACAGCTGTGATCCTCAAAAGACAATGTATTTCTGCATGAAAGTCAAAATGAAAACAATTTACCAACAATAATTTCGGGAACTAATAAGCTTTCCCTTATTTTAGTTGGCGATGCCAATAAATGTGCTTACGTTTCACAATTTCTCACAGCAAGCGCTCGGTCTTCCCTACCTTTTTGCTAAACGGAAAACTTCCCAACTTCCCTTCAGTTGAAAATGTTTCCCTTCGATCGCAAACACCAAAAAGATACAGCTGTGATCCTCAAAAGGCGATGTGTTTCTGCATGAAACAAAGAATATCGTCGTTGGATGGAGATAAAGTGTTTGCGCAAGAAGAACGAGTGATTCCACATGTCGTCTAGACAAGCGGTACGAAGTCATGAGAAGTTAGTAATTCCTGACTATGCTTTTTCTTTTACCTGTGTTGTCGGTAACATAAACGCTTCTTGATAACTTTTTCTGCTCTTAAGGAGTTACGAACCTCTAGGAATCCCTTTTAGCATTGCTAGAACACTGACTCCCGCTCCCCGAACTCAACTGAGGGTGTTTCTGCACAAATTTGTGATTGCGTATTCATCACGAGATCAAAAGCACCCACCCCGAAACGGTATACAATGAGACAATTGTATTATCACGAGATCAAAACTGCAAATCAACAAAACACTTGTCTGGCGTGATTGGGCGTCACCTACAAACAGACTTGATTCATACCAAGTGGACTGAGGAGGACTCGCGTCAAAGGACCTTAGTTGCATGTGAAAATGGCTTTCGGGTTGTAGCCTGCGTTACAGACGTAAATTTACCCGCTGGTAACCCGCGATAGGTAGCGTGACTGACGCAAGGATTATATACCGCTAGGTATAAGCTCTTTTCTATTCCAGTATGTTAGTCGCGGCCTGCTCATACACCCTGGCTACGGCGGGGCACCTAAGAACCTTCGAGCCTGTTCATAGCCCATTGAAAAGAGGGACTGACCGATGCTGCCATTGGCAGGCGAGCAAACTTTAATTGTTTAATTATAGCGTGACATGTTTCGTGAAAAATGTCACACTCACGACCTAAACAAACCATAGACTGGCAATATGCATGATTAGGAAATATGATGAGAAAATATATGTGATATCTGAAATAAAACAAACAGTTGTTGATTATGTTGTTTACAGTACCTCCACAACAAATCCCCCCACCCCTTCCTTGATCCCACCTCCAACAAGGAAAGACAAAATGAGCCCTGTGAAGGCAGTTTTCTGTGGTTTATTTTATAGGATAATGTTCTTCCAACAAGACCATGTATAGTTGTCAGTGTTTATTCTGTCATATTAATATAGCCAAATGTCCATACCCTGCTCACAGAGAATTCTTGCTTGACCCCCTCCTGCTAGTCCCCACTCTGGTAGTCTCTTCCGCAGTTGTTCTTTTGGGATGTCTGCATGTGTGACATCCCAAAAACGGTTGCCAAGGAGACTACCACCCTGGTGGACATTCCACTTTAGCCTCTTACTTTTCTTTAAAAATATTGATGTTTGCAATCCCCCACCCCCTACCAATTTCAAATGACCTTCCATGGGGTGGGTATGGATATTTTCTGTAACTGCACATTCTGACCTTTAATTGGTCATCCCAGACATTTGTTCGCAATTAAAAAAAATACTGTATCAAACAAACAAATCATCAAATTCTTATTAGTGATGCAAATTGCTATAACATTTATTTCTGAAAATGTCTTGGACTGTATTGTACATGAAGACAGTATCATCCAGGTGATGACAATCGGTATTCTTGCTACGTGATCTACTTGGCAATGACAATGATGTAAGCAAGAGAATTAAGACATCGATCGCTTCTGAAATTCAGCATGGCACAGGATCATTTAAGTCTCCCCAGTGATGAACTTCATTTGTTCCCATTACACAGCTTCTGACCAATGGATCCATTCTTCCATCATACAAACCAAACACGCCTCCTACAAAGGGAAAATATTCATAATACAGTAAATGAACTTGTAGTTGAAAGGTTGAAATTTGAAGTAGAACAACAGAACTACATCTGGCAGACTTCAATTTTCATTACTGGCCAGGCAGTCTTCCAGATTAGGGGATCTCAGGTCAAAAACGTATCATGATTCAGTACCAGGCAAATGTAAGTCAACACTTGATACTCAGTACTTCCAAGAATCGAGTATTGAGTTCAGTCTCAATTTACTTGAAGTGCAACTCCATTCTCGATGCTCGATTCTTGCAAAATTAGACACACTGTAACATTCACGGTTGGCCTGTGTTTTATATATTAGAGAGAAACTGCAAGAATACACACAATTTAAAAGAAGACTTCAAAAACATTTATACAATGAGGAACATACAGCATAGCATGCAGTCATTGTTTCTGAGGGACTAAATATGAAACTTAAGGAAGAAAAGACGAATGTTAAAAGCCAAATGCAATGCTGCTGTAACGATACATTGATTCACCTGATTACTTCAGATCCTTGTAGAAGGTCACTCCAAAAGGCTTACTTTTTTTGTCTTCACCTATAGCAAGTAACTATTCAGCTTTTCCCGCACCGAAGTTTCAGCCTCTAAAGTACCCACTATCCTAAAGAAATTTTTCTCTTGACAGCCAGGCTGTCTTTATGTGACGTCATTCCGTCTGACTCGAAATTGGCGAGAAGGAGAAAAACCTGCAACTGACTTGGCATCAGCAAAATCTATTTTTTTTTCAAATGATTATCCACTTCAGTATCTTCAATGGTATCATTTTAGAGTTTCAAGCATGTTTGGCTCAAAATAATATGGCTCAAGAGCAGCCACAACCAAGAGAGGTAGTTAAAACGCCTGTCAGAACCCATTTTGACAAAATCTAGGACAGAATGACGTCACAAAAACACGGCCTGGCTGCTCAGTACTATTCAAAATGGTGGCAAAAATGTTCAAATTTTGGGCTTCTTTGGAAACAAATTTCATAAGAAAAACCTGCACTTTAGAAGCTGAAACTTCAGTGAGTGGCTAAAACTTAGTGCAAGGTTTTTATTAGCGTTCACAAAAAATATACGCTTTTTGGAGTGACCTTCTCCTTTAAAATAGCATTATTCCACTTATTACTTGCCGGTGTGAATGTAGAGTATTCTGTGTCCTTTAAATCTCCCAGGATTGTTTTTCATCTCATGAAGCATCCCTCTAATTGCCTTAATGTTGTACACAGGGTCCACCATTATTCCTGTAGTACTGGAGATCTCTAGAATGCTCTCTGCACATCATAATTGATTGGATTAAAAAATTAGTGGCTGAGAGAATGCAGAACGACTGAAAGATTTTCAAGATTGGCCTTTCGCATACTGAAACATACAGTAATGTACAGAATCCCCTTGCAGGATGGCAACAGAATGCAACACCTCCAAAACAGTGACCTCAACCAGTGACAAGCAGGACTGTCCTTTGTTTGGGATGTCTCAGTGAATATCTTACCATACTGCAGTATGGTGGATTTTCTACCATTTGGCCATGATTAATTTTTTGTAATTGACACATGTACACCCATGTTTCACAAAGAAATAGTGGTCAAAATTATGCAAGAAAAAAAATAATTTCTAGCTGATAGGTAATAAATTTTGGCCCAAGAGCTTAGGGGGCTAAGTCTCACAACCACGAAAAGTTAGAATGTAAAAGTGTAGTGACATATAAATGCATACATGTACATTGTGTAGTTCAGGTGCTGATCACCACTGGAGCCAATACATATACATGTGTAATGCTCAACAATGAAGGAGCTGTTATAACGAATTATGTTGAGAGACTACTCAGATCTTGAGTACATATGGAGTACATTGTGTGTATTTTCAAAAATGTCACAATATCTAAAAATAAAATCAGACATTTACCTAATTCTTCCTGAGAGGATATAGCATATCCTTTTCCCTTGTATCCTTCAATAATATCAATTATATCTTCTGCTTGGACGTCTAATCCTCCCATCCTTAGGTCCTCATTAATTTTGTCATAAAAATATGCTGCATTATCACACACATTTACAGCATGACACCTACATGCACAAGAGACAAAGTAAAGCCTGTCAGGTTCATAGCTATGTTTTATGTCAAAGTTGACCATCAAGAATAAAGTGTTTTGTCTTAGTGTCCAGTGACTAGTGTCCTGTTTCTACAACCATTGTGTAGTAAACTGTTTCTGACACACATGCACAAACTGTAGTGTCCAGTGTCTAGTTCTCAGTGTCTGGTGTTTAATTTTTTATGTCTAGTGTCTAGTGACCAATGTCTGTTGTAACGCTTCTGATATCTAGTGTCCAGTCCTCATGTCAAGTGCCATGGGTCTAATACCTGATGTCCCAACTGCCTAGGTCCGATGTCTAGTGTCTATCATACTAAATCTTCTATTGATTGAGTGGCTAGTGTGTAACATCTTAGGTCTACTTTCTAGAACCCGAACGTAGTGTCCAGTTTCCAGTGTCTAGTGTCTAACATTATGCACGTGAAGTGTCCATTGCCTAGTATCTAGTAAATATACATTATACCTAATAAACTAGAAAGAAGGCTGAAGAAGGCTGAATAGCCGAAACGTTGTTGTATTAAAGCTGGAACAGTCAAGAGTTAGTCGTTATCCTCGTAGAGTTAGTCAAGAGTCAAGAGTCAAGAGTTAGTCTTCATCCTCACACAGATCTAATAAACTAGATATATATACATATAGCTAGCATCCAGTGTCCCGGATGTGGTGTCTTGTGGCTTGTTGCAAATGTCTAATGCTTCCTAGCTAATGTCGTATATCTAATGTCTGTGGTGTCCAGTGTCCAGTATGCTGGCATCCAGTGTCCAGTGTCTAGTGTCTCATGTCTCCTGTAGCCTGTTCCAGGCTCTCATTAGCTAGGGATGAGGTGAAAACGAGCGAGAGAAAAAAGCAGGGAGGACTAAGGCGAGGAGCGATAGAAGAGCCTGTAAGACTTTCTTTAACAACCCTCATCTGGTATAGCAGGAGCTACTATACCCTCTGATTGGTTGATTTTGACAGTACTTTAAACACTCTGTCAGTTCCCTCTTTTATTGTCAATCAGAAAGATGGTGAGCGTGGTCTGTCTTGGACGACTGTCTGCAAGATATTCCCAATTTTCAAGTGCTAAGGGAGAAACAAGAATTTGCCTTGTAAAAGTTCCTCTTGGGAAAGAAGTTTCATTTTTCAGCTCTTCACCCGGAGTCCATGACTGGCTAAGACTGCGATGAAATCAGAAATGTGAACAAAGCCAAACAATAACTTACAATGACATATACAGTACGCAAAACAATCACCAGACTTTCACGTAAACAGCTACCTTTGAATCATGTGGTGCCAGAACAAACAAAGGACGACTAATCCTATACTTTGAGCTCAAGAGACATAAGCTCGATCAGAGAGCTGCAAGAAACATAAGAAAGTCTCTAGACAAACACATAGCTTTCTCGAAGTAAAGGTATGGCGTCTCCAAAGAAAACCCACATGAGGACAAATAAAGCTAATAAATATGATATCCGTGACAAGAATCACCATGACCTAAATACTTCTAATTAAACAGACGAACCCGTCACAATATAGAATGCAAGCATGCTCTCAGAAAATTTCATATTTTGTCCATTGAAAGCAAATACATATATGTAATAATGTGGCATATCTTGCAATAGAAATGAACCTAAACACATAAAGCTAAAGCTAAGCACAGAACAAATTACAGAGGTGTCAAACGCGGCGAAGCGACATGCAGATAACAGCGGGCAGACCTAGGACCTTTAAAAATTAGCTGTAGCACAGTCTAACGGCTCAACTCTACTTAAAATTCCTTCTAATAATTTCAGAACATAAAGTGCCCTTCATAAACATGAGTGAAGCAAAGAAAGGTCGAGAGACCACAAAGAGAACAGCAAATGTACAAATGTCACGAACCGCAGGAGTCATGTAGACCCAACAGAAAACATGCAGGCAATAGGAGAATGTTTCCAGCTAATTAAAAAGTTGACATTTTTAATTTTCGACACTTCATTAAATCACAGGTGGGCGGAGGAGGGTCGTTAAAGAAATTCTTACAGGCTCTCTCCCTTCCCTTCCTCGCCTTAGTCCTCCTTCATTTTTTCTCTCAGTCACCCTTTTGTTCGCTTGTCCCCAACTACCGAGAGCCCAGTTACCGAGAGCCTGCAACAGGCTATGTCTCCTGTGTCTTCTGTGTACAATTTAAGTAAAAATCTCACTTGAGTTTTGATCCTGTCAGGTAGTTAGCGATGGCAACTCCTGCTGCACTTCCCCCACTGCCAACTGTTATCACAATGTCATCAAAATTCTCCAATAGGTTCTGAAACATGCAAAAAATATGTTTTCAATTCCCCTTTTATTGCACAAACAAGGTTAATACGAGAAAACTGTTTCACATGTAGCTCCAAGAGGGTCAACCGTGCACTCTATATATTTTTTTCCTTTCTTAGTTCAATGCATAGTACGTTGGGTGTGCAGGTTTACGGTCCCAGGCGGAAGGCCTTCATCTTACACACAATTCATTGTTATACATTGTTGCAGTGGAGCAGCAGTAGAGCAGATAAGAACTTTGAAGACCATTTATTGGTGTGCAAATGTCAGAATAAAACAAGATAAACTAAGCTTTCTGGTATCTACCTTAACATGCTAATATGGATACAACCATCCCCCCACCCCTGCCCCTTCTGGTACCAATTTTCCTTACAGAACACTATAGCTTAAACACAAATAGCCAAGAAACAAGTTTTTAGGACAAATTCATTTAACTATTTGTGACTTCCTAACAATAGCCATGTACATGTACATGCAACAAGTTTGGCACTGTCAGTAGCGCACGCTACCATTGCCTGCCAGATGATGGCAGGCAATATTGATCACACATGTAAAAATGACACAAGTAACCCTAAGAAGAAACGAAAACCACTTCAGCACTTGAAAGGCGTTTAATCACTTTGGTATATGTAGCAATAGTTTCAAACTCCATTCAAACATGTGTTTGAACCTAGGGCCAAAAAATATGACAAAAAGTGCTATAAATAACCGGTTAAAGAGCTCTAATTTACTCTTGCTTTCTCGCACAAGATAAGTGGCATCACATGAGTGTGCGCTTAAATAAAGGGCATGCGCAATTTAATTCTCGTCCAAGGTTGTAAAAGCTAGTCTTTGATCGAGAATTGCTAAAAAAGCTACAGTACCATACAACCCATGATAAAATTTTCACATTTGATTTGTAGGGGTGAATCCAGTTTGGAGCCAAAATTTAAAAAAAATCTGTAGGACAGATTTTGAGCTATTTTTGATCTCACATTTTCTTAGTTTACAGAAAATCTGTCCTAAAGATTTTTATTTTACTCTGCACGAATGTTAAATGAGAGCCAATTTTTTATTACTCAAATTTTGAGGTGGGGTCATACAAGTAGATTTTGAGAAAAACGTGATTTAACGTACTAGTGCCCAGTCTCTCCTTAGGTACTCGACAGTTCATTTTGGCCATTTGTTGATGCTGAATTGTTCAAGTTTCACATAGAATGGTAAAAGACTTCAGCAAACAGTAAATAGAGAAAGGAAAAACATCTTGGAACATTTTTGAAAAGAGTTAGAAGTTGGGCTGTTATAATCCATCAAAACTGTAGTAAGCCACCTTAAAAGCCTTTTAGTTACCTCTCAGGTAAAAGCTCTCCTAGTTAAAACCCCACGCAAAACCCCTTATGTGTACATATGAAGTTGTACCGTATAGTCAACAGAAATTCTTTCATTATTAATTACAGGTCATACATGTATCCAGAAACTTTTCGTCAGAGAAACACTTATAACTAAATTTACTCCTAAAACTATCAATGTGGAAAACAGCTTTTCTATGTAGTTTACACTACTTGTTTCACCTGGTTCATCATTTCTTCAAATGCTGTTAGGTAACCAAACATTCCCATGTATGAAGAACCCCCTACCTCAATTAGATAGGCAGAGAAACCCTGTTGTTTTCTGAAAGAAAGAAAAAAGTTCATAAAAAAACATACAAAACAATCAGTAGGAAAAGCAGGGGTGGATTTAGCATTTCATGCGTGAAAAACCTTAGCTTTATATACTAATTAAGTTATAATGCCTACGAGGTGCAAATGTGGTCAAGCCTTCTTCCTAAGAGCAAAGTGTGAATTTTGCTGTTCGAAACTTCATGAATAATTCTTCATTTTTTTTTTTAATTTTCAATTTTTATAATTATATTACATTCATTTCATTACATTTTAAAAAAAGGACCTTTTACACACATACTGTAAAGTACTTACTTACATTACATACTACTTGACTCTACGCCTACATTGTATATTACACTACCATACACTACTACACTACTTAGTAAGTTACTTAATTACTTTACATACTACTTGACTCTACTTTACATCCACATTTTATACTACACTATTACACACTACTACACTACTTATACTTAACACCCGAAAAGGAAATAAATAATAGTAATTCTTCATTTCTCTTTCAACAATTATTTTTTAAATGAGACTGAATCCAAAAACTAATGCATCTTGCAGTTTCATGGGCTTCATGACTGGATTTAAATCTGGCATGATAGTAATATGCATGTTTATATTGTTAAGTAGCTACTTACAAACAAAGAATTTTACAGTAGATATTGTAAAGTATTATTAATAATTAGTAGTGACTTAATAAATTTCAAATTTGTAATTTAACCATAAACTAGGGTCACAGACATTGTTCCTCATTCTCTTTGCTGTTAACTTTTCTCAACCTTCTTAGAATACCGAATAGCTTGTCAATTAAGACATTTATGTTCTTAGCAAGTTGGAAAAGATGGGCAGCTAAGGAGAAACAAGGAGAAAACACCAGATACCAGTTGACTAACAGCAGCCCAGTTGTTTAAGATACAAACTAAAATATCTGTTCAAAAAAAAAAACAATAAAAACAGACAGTGAAATCCAATTTAATTAAATTCATTTTTAAAATCTTCCTCTTGAGAGGAATGCCAGAATAATTTTTTTTGAGACCTCTCTGTAACAACCTCCTCCCCACCCCTCCCTTGCTGATCTTAACTATTACTTAAAAGAAACAAAAGAGTGCTAAATAGGAACAAGATACATGTACGCATGCTACTTACAACTTTTCTGCCAGCTTTTCCATCATTTGTTTGAGACCTGACTTATACTGAAGTGGTGGAACAACAATAACATGACTTCCAACCATTCTATTTAAAAGAAGATTCCCTTTACATCCAATGTCTGTAATCTGCATGAACAAGAACAACAGGAAAACCTTGCTCAGAAATTGTCAATTCCAATTAACTCTGTCGCATGGACTTCATTCTGCTGGAGGTCATTGACTGTCCCAAAAATTAAAGCAACTGTACTTGTTCTTTCAGGTTTTTGTAGCAAAGTACAGAACTTTGCAATCCAAATTCTTCTTAAATGGCAAAGGCAGTACTCAAAATTTCTTGCCTTTTTACCTGCACATCAAGAGACCTATGAGATCTACAACAGGCAACAAAGTTCTGAGATATATACATGTACACTGTATAATTATGCTTTTGAATATTTTAGACAAATTTTCCCTCTTTTCCTCAAACAATTGCTTTTTCTAACCATGCAGACCACAGCACAAATTGCACAACATTGAATTCGGGGCTGGGGTAAACAAGGAATCATCACAAATATGGCCACGGCTATCGAATTAATTAATCAATATCAAAGCTACCTGACTGCGAAATACAGGCTTTGTTTGCAGTTAGAAGTTTATTTCAGACATGCCTGTTGGCGATTGCGTAGGAACAAGTAACAATTCAATCCAAGTTGTCTGGCAGCAACTGCAGTGCTCCTACAATGATTGGACTGAATCCCACCACATGTCAAAATTGTGTCACACTTCTTGTCTACAGCATCAGCCAATAGAAACTCCAACTTGCGGACCTAAACCAAGTTAAGAATTACTGGTAGTTGGTATTTAATTTAACAAGAGATCTGAATAAAAATTATTTCCTTCATGAAGGAATTAAAGGATATTGTAGTTTACTTTTTTCTCAAGCATCTAAGTGGGCCGGAATCCTAAATCCTTGAATTTGATTGGCTAATCACAAGCTTGTGATCAGTCCAGCTTTTTGCAATACAGCCCACAGGCCGGATTTTTTGCCCGCTGTAACGATTACGGCTCCTAAATTTCACTCCTAAAAGTTAGCAGTAATCGTCAATCTTTTCCTTTGTTTACACCTCCATAGACGATTTGTCCATTTTAGTTTTAATATCTCTGTTCACTTCAAAATGCCAAGGAAAGTCACTGTAAGTAAATTCAATTGTCAGTGAGTGTTTTGAAGTTGTGAGAGTTTGCTTGGTTGTTTGTAGCTTGGCGCTGTAATGGCACGTAATCCTGTATTTCTCTCACCATAAAACCTGCGTCAGTTTCAGCCAAGTTTACCTGTCTGATCGTTGCTGTATTTAGATTCTGTGGAATACACTTGACAAATTTCCTCCCTTTCTGCTATTCAATTTAGGGTAGAAAGGTCTGATTTCAAGTGATTTTAAAAGCAATGACTTACAAAAATTGTTTTTCTAGTAAAACTTCAAACTTCGCATGAAATTTCACACCAGAAAAACAATTTTGGAGAACTGAACTGGTAAAATAAATGCAACTAACATAAAGTAGTTTGAAAAATATCTGTTCTCTACAACATCTTTCTTTGTCTAGTATCTGAGTAACTCACTCATTGCGGAGATTTTTTACAAATCATTGGTAGACAGTGCAGAATCTGATTCAATGAACAAAGTTGCATAAACAAACCCATTTGTAATCTGTAAAACAAATTTACTACAGGAAAAAAAATATATACACATGGTATTTGCCGGCTTAGGGTCAGTTTGTATCATGAGAAACTGTGACCTCAGGCTTCCATTTTCAAGACCTTGGTCACAGTTTTTCACTGTGCAAACCAACCCTATGCCGGCAAATAACATATATGTCATCTGAGCTAATGTTGTTAGTAATAAATTAATCACAGTCGTGCAGTAAAGAGGATAAAAAAAATATACACTCAGTTCTTTACTGGTACTTAGTTCTTTTTCTTTAGGAATAAATTTGGGTTTCATTTAATGTATGTAAAATAAATATGAATGTGTCACTAGCCTGTGATTTTCAAAACATCAAAAATCCGGGGCAAACTTTCAGTATATGACTGGGAAAAGGAAATCAGTGGTCCTTCCCATATCCACAAGTTAACGACAGTTTCTCACTTGGCTATTTACACCTATTTAAACTTTAACACAATGCACCTAGGTGTGGGATGTTAAGGGTGCTGTCAAAAAATGACCACTACTGGAATTGATTAATGTATTTCACATTGACATGCAATCTTGACAAGGAACTAAAAAAAAAATCCTGAGTAAACTTTGTACCTTATTTCCAGACAGAGTGCTCCCTGTCAAGTCGTCCCTTTTGATAAACAATGAAAACTCCTTTGGAAGATTTGGAATGTTCCATGGATGGATTGGAGTGTTGCGCTGTGCAAGCTACAAAACAGCAATACCTAGAGTTAGATCAAAATAGCTATCGTCAGTTAGAGCTGTTGTTACATGTAGATTACAGTTTTTTTTAGAGTTTCATTAAGCATTAAAAAAGGCAGAATGCTTGACTAAAGTGAGATGAAACACCGATAAATTGAGGCGCCAGCATTAGTCACAGCAGTTACTCTCTAAGCTTGTTCAGACCATCATTGAACTTGAGAAGATGTGCACAGTAAAACAGGAACCAAAATTCTTGGGTTCCTCTCCGGAGTGTCACTCATTTGGTCATCACTGACCCAAAATGTGTCAGCTCAAGAGACAAGATTGCTTTATTTTCAGGAGAGAAATGCATGCCAGCATTCTGAACATGTGCATGTAGTTATCTTGGACTCTCTTCTCCTGCCTGGGTTCAACCCCTGCATAGAATGTCAGGGAAGGGAAGGAAACAGAGGGATTAAGTACATATGCCCTGATTAACACCTGTGAATCATGACCACTCCTTGTCACATCCCACATGGAAAATCTCAGTGCTATACAATATGGCTAATACAGTGGGGAAGACCAACTCACTTACCCACCTTTCTACCACAGGATGTCCAATCGATGAAATTGATAGTCAATGACAAACAACACCAATCAATACCAAGCTCACTTCTAACACTATACCAAGAGCATTTTAATACCTAACCTTCACAAAGTGCTGTGGAATATTTTTGAGCGAAGAAGCCCATTTTGGAGGCTCGTATTGGTGGAGTTGTGTGAGCATGTTTATGCCTCGAAAAACCTTCCTATTCATTTTCTGAGAAATTATCCAGTACCAACTGAAGCTTGTTCTTCATGATTTTTTCATATTTTGCAGAAGGACGCCGGATGATGAGTTCGTTGTGAGTTCCTTTCTGTCTTCCTTTCTTTCTTTTGGCCTTGGCAGACGCCATTGACAAGGTCAGCGGTTTTCCTATGCAAAGTAACTTATATGTAAGACAACATGAAAATTCTGCGGGGAAGAATGAGCGGCGTACCACAGGCTCCCCAAGCTCAAAATACGTGATGTATGCGACAGCTTGGGTATATAGCTAATTATATGGGAAAATCACCGATCGTAAAAAAAATTGTGTAAATAACTATCTCATTTGAAATAATGTTTTCCTACCTCAAATGTGTCGCGTATTTGTCTCTTGTGTCTCTTGTGCTGACGCCGTTTAGTGAAGTTATTCGAAAGCGTTGTTTCTAGAAGGAGAGACAACGGTTTCGAATAACTCCACTGAACGGCGTCAGAATGGTTTAAAATCGGTACAAGAGACAGGCACGCGACACAATTGAGGTAGCAAAACTTTATTTCAAATGAGATAGTTATTTACACAATTCCATTTACGATCGGTGATTTTCCCATACAATTTTCTATATACATAGGTTGTCGCATACACCACGTAGTTTGATCTTGGGAAACCTGTGGGCTCACGAGCAACGAAGAGTAAGACCAGTAAGTTTATTGCTGTTGCTCCTGGATAAAATGATACAACTGTAATCGCACATGATATCCCCTAGCAACCAAACCCTTAATTTCAATGCCCCTTTTTCACAAGATCTCACAAGCTTCACGCAGAAAAAGTAATTTTGACAAAATGTTGTTTAGAAAACCATTCGAGAAATTGACTTACTGGAAAACAAAAGTGTATGACTATGTTAAAAAGCTTATTCGGTAAAAAGAAAAAGAAAAAAAGCCTTCAATGAGTAATTTTTTCTTTTAAATAGCCGCCAGTACTAGAAAAGGTGTATGAAGTAAAACATAAACTGGTAGTCGTATTAGGTCCCATACTCCTGCCGTCAGTCGTAATCTTCAGCTCTCCAAACACCATGCAGAAAAATTCCCCGACAGCCTACAGCAGATGCAGACAGCTGTTTCTGCCTTCTTACAACAGCTTGTACTCAGCCATGTTTCATTCTTGTCCCCAGTGTTACTCGTTTTAAAATGAAATGGAGGCTCTGGGGACGAGAATGGGCATGTTCCAAAGAGCGCAGAGGAGTTGGGATGAATAGGACATGCGCAATGACAGGTCTGCAGCTCGACATATCACGTTCTCTCTCGTGTTCTTCTTCTCCGTTTATATTACAGATTACAATCATTGACTTTGTTTCCCCCATTCCCCTTTGATCTTCACAACTTCTTCTACAATAGCGAACAATTATTTTATGTAAAATTATATGTCAAAGAGGGATCTATTTTTCTCTCTGCAGGTGTCAAATCTTCTTTCACTGATCGACGTAACCGGCTACAGTAACATCCGATCTAAAGACACATTGCAAAGGGGGTACGTCTCAATGGAGTTAACCAGCAACCGTCAAACGGCCTAAAAATTAACCGCCAATCGTCGAATAAGCTAATAAGGAAAAAAATACCATCAGCCGTCTTACAACCGAAAATTTAGCCGTCAACCGTCGAAACCCTATATTTTGTTTTTTAACGCTGTCAACCGTACCCGCGGTGTACGCGTCGAAAGGTTGCCCCCCATTAAGATCCTTTGTAAAGGCCATCAAATATACTTGATAACTTTTCAGTTTTCTCTTACATTTTGAGTAGCATGTAAACAAGATGATCGTTTATCGAAGTACTGTTTGGAAAACAAGACACAAACAAGAAATTTCGTACTGGATCATTTCAAACTAAGTTTTCGCGTTTATGTGACGGTCTACATACAGTACTTTGTATATGGCGTGTGAAAGGCGACCGCTTTTAGCTTATCCCTCCTCTTTTATTCTTAAGAATCGCCAACAAAAGAAAGAAAAACAGAGAGCAAAAACCTGGTTTCATTCCGAAGTCAATTAACCAGTGTTGAGTATAATCAATCTTATCCTTGAAAGTATTTCAATAACAACCCGTTTGTTGTTATCATTAATTTTGCATCAGTAAACAACCCCCCAGATGGAATATATTGCGCTTCGTCATATCACAATGGTTAACTTTTCAAAACAACATAATTTGAGTGAAGCTGTTAATTGCGACTTTATTGTGTTGCCTTTCGTATTTTTATCCTGCTAACGTAAGCATGACGCAATTAGATTTTTCTGTTTTGTATTTACTCATGGATAAACTAATTTTTGATTGAGTTATTATCTCGAGGCCATTTCACAATTTGGTGTGAGACGATTTGATCTGAAAAAGAATAACCGTTCTGTTTCAATTCGGATCGAGTTCTTTCTCAAATGAATATGCATAAGTAGTACTTTAGACTGGGTCTCAAAACACCAAACTCTCATAAGCTATATATTTTTTTGACTTACGTAAGAGTCAGCGCCAAACGGTGAGAGCCAAAAGAAAATCAAACAGTGTATGTTTCCAAGGTTTTGAACTCAATTCTCCCTTTAGAGCTGGGCATCGCGGCACGTTAACAGACCGAGGTTCAGACGGTATTCATAAGAGCTCGTTGCGACATGAGGAAACTTTCAGTAGCAAGCATTCCAACTCTTTTTGATCTTGGACTGTATTCGAAAGACGACTCAGAAAGCACTGTTGTCTGTAAGGGCCAAACGGCTAAGCTTCACTCAAGAAATGGAGGGTTACAGGATGAAAAACAGGTCAGTGTGTCATGGAAAACGAATTTATTTATGTAACTGTAAATTCCATGAACAGATAATTAGATCTGCGATCGTACGCAAAGTAGTTTCAGCTCGTTCTGGCTTAAGTTCACCGAAGTCACGAAAACCGAAGCAAGCGTCGATGATCTCTGACACACTAACCCAGTTGTTGTTGACTGAAGAAGGAAATAAAAATTTCATATAGTTATTATAAACATTCTGAGCTATGCGTATTCTGAAGGCAACCTATTGGAAGGTCTATAACATAACTCCTCAATGATTCTAGATCTTTTGAATGTAAGTCAAGTTACCGAGTCATTCAAAACTTTCTACTAGCGGCTTGACTGCGGTTTTATGTTGTTAGCACTAAGATTTAATTATGATCCATCAAGTTTACGGACCCTTCAAATGACATACTAGCTTTACTACCTCAAAAGCTGATTTTATTACTACAATAATAATTACAATGAGAAAAGCAAACTGAGGATTTAGCTTTGGAAGTAAAATAACCGACAAAAACTGCATCAGTTTAGTCTTTGCGCTTGCATTTTTTCCTTGCGTACCATGGCACTTTGCTTTGTTGCCTTTGAAATCTTCTAAATGCGGGTTAGTGTGAAAAGAAGTTGCTTTCTATATAGCTCTGCGGTTTTCAGCCCTTCAAATTCACTCATCAATCAATAGCGTATTGCTTCGTGTTTTGTCGCTTAAGTGAACAATAGAGCGAACGATTTTGTCGAGTTATTGTGTCCTTGTGCACAAAAATACTGCTTACTGTATTGCCCAATGAAAAATTAAAGGAATCAATTTGAACTGTTGTCCCTTAATTTTGGGGTAATCTCTTTAATATCTTAATCGGCTCAAATCATAGGGGAAATAAATAGAATTACCTCCCGTAGCTCTAATAGGTTTCGCTTGCCATGACAATTTAAGTTGCTTGGTTACAGATGAGCACACATCAAATATTTGACAAGTACTAATCTGACCATGCAAGCGTGAAACTCTGACACGATTTTATTCGGTTTTCGTTAGCTTGGAAGCACATCTGAGAATTATTGAAAATTGAAATGATCTATAGTCCGGAACCCAACGACTGGAAAACACAGACAAACAAAAAAATCCCCAAAATGGCTCAACTTGACAATTTGCGTTCTATGATCTGTAATCTATAATCTATAATAAGATCTTTTGTTTTTTTTTTTTTCCCGGCACGGCTACTTCAACACGTGGTCTGTTTTTAGAACAAAATACGATACTGAAGGGAATTAACAAGGATTAGGTCTTTTCGGATCACTGCAAAGAGCGAAACAGAAATTTCTCGAGGCAGTTTCATTCTCATTCGAAAACCAGAAGGATACAGCATTGAAAAAAATATAGCTTAAGAATAGCTTAAGAACGACTTGATTTCAGGCTCAAACAGCGAACAAAAAAAGGGTCGACACTAAGAATGTCTGCCTTTGACCGAAAATTAGATGTTGTTAGAAGAGAAGAGTGTATCATGATAGGGAAGGAAGTTTTTGGAAAACACCCATAGAAGAATCGCGTTAAATTTTATTTTTAGTTAGTCAAATAAGAAATATATTTTCATATGTAGGGGACCAGACTGCGGAAAGAATCACTTATGCCTCCCATACCATCAGCGAGAAGCTCGCCTTTCTTTAGAAAAGCATCAACTCCTCGACGGCAGGATGGCCAGCGCCCTAACACACCAGTGGATCAAGAAGGTGATCAAAGCAACGCAGATAATGGAATCATGGTGGTGGGAGAAACTGGTTATTTACCGCTGAAGTCTAGGAAGAAAAGTTCAGCAGAGAAATTAAGTGACACTGCATTTCAGCTTTATACCCTTGAAGACTCTAACAAACTTCCTAGAATCTTAAAACCCCCAAAAAAAGTTTCCAAGGGTTCAAAACGAAAGAAGATTGCCGCCACGAATGATCAAAACAATAATTCAATTGAAGAAAGTCAAGAAGACAATATGGAACCCAGGTTGAAAGCAATTGAGGTGGAAAAACCAGGGACCTCAGAAGACGAAGGGGAATTGCACAACAAATACGGTTTGGACTTGAAGAAAGATTTCAGTAAGTTTATCAGCTAGCTAACTGGCCATGACTGACCAATACCATAGTAATAACATTAATTTTACGAATAAAAAAACCTGTCAAACTCCAAACAAATTAATGCAGCCAATGTAACGAGCAGAGCAGAGTAGACTCGAGTAAGAGTGGATTTGAGTCGAATCAAGTAGAGTCAAGCTGTGTCGCGTTGAGTAGGGTAGAGTAGAGTAGAGTAGAGTAGAGTAGAGTAGAGTAGAGTAGAGTAGGTTAGTGTAGGGTAGAGCAGAGTAGAATAGAGTAGAGTAGAGTAGAGCAGAGCAGAGTAGAGTAGAGTAGAGTAGAGTAGAGTAGAGTAGAGTAGAGTAGAGTAGAGTAGAGTAGAGTAGAGTAGAGTAGAGTAGAGAAGAGTAGAGTAGAGTAGAGTAGAGTGGAGTAGGGTAGAGTAGAGTAGAGTGGAGTAGGGTAGTGTAAAATAGAGTAGAGTAGGCTAGAGTAGGGCATGAGGAGGATAGGTTAGGGCAGGGTAGGGTAGGGTAGGGTAGGGTAGGGTAGGGTAGGGTAGGGTAGGGTAGGGTAGAGTAGAGTAGAGCGGAGTAGAGCAGAGCAGGGTAGAGCAGGGCAGGGCAGGGCAGTGCAGAGCAGAGCAGAGCAGAGCAGAGCAGAGCAGAACAGAGCAGAGCAGAGCCAAGCAGAGCAGAATAGAGCAGGGTAGAGCAGATCAGAGGAGAGCGGTGGACAGCTGTAGAGTGGAGTGGAGTGTACTGCTATTTAATTTTTCTTTTTTCATTTCCTTTATTTTCAGATATAGAAGTGACTAGACCATATACCTTCTCATATTTTCCTGAAATTATCAAGAAAAAGAAAAAAGTCGGGAACAGCGAGGCAGAGAAGAAAAAGACACGGAAAATTTCCAAGGTGGAGATCAAAACTTCACTGAGTTAAAATTGCACAAAGAACTGTACGACCCTCCTCACAAGAAACAGTGGCGTCGTTTGGTTCTTTCAGTATCCATATTGTTCGTATATTGTTCGTATATTGTTCGTCATCTGCCGCAGCGTACTTTCTCTACTCCAGTGGCGACGTATTGGGTGACGAAATGGCTGGTGAGGTCAGTTAATTTATGGATACCGATAAGCACGGTCTATAGAGACAGAGAACAAGAAATCAACCATATGATGTTACATCGCAACTGTTGTATTTTCAATTTTCATACCTAATGTATTTTTCAGATGCATATCAGTAATTAGCCTGCGATCAGAGTTTAAATTTGGTCAAGCAGTGGTTTAAGATCATGGCAAGAACAAAGGAGACTGATATGCATTCGAAGCGTACCAGAAAGGAACAATTAAAGTATTTACCGGGGGTATTTTACTCGACCTAGGCTTCTGCAGGTCTGTAACTCAGTCGATCAGGCAGGATATCAGGATAATAGAAAGGCTTCTGATTGGCTCCTTGCGAATTTGGGAACAATTTCCATAAAAATAATTAAATGCCAAAGAAGTCTCACTCCTTGAGAATGTTCAGAGGAAGCGATGTTTTAGTATTAGAAGTTGAAGAAGTAAATCGATCAACTCAATAAAAAGAACAAGGAATTTAGCTTTTTTTCTTTCGTTGGGGCAATCTTGTTCCAGAGCCCTCGTTACCCTTGTCCAGCGCTAACGGGGGCTCTGGGAAGGAGATTTTTGTGGCAATCGCATCACTATATCGTCTCTACACTTGGCTCAGTCTCCACCCACCCTGAAAACTGGGTTGAACTATAGAAGTAAGAAGTCTACTCCTTGCATTGAAGAAATTTTCTCCACAATCTACTTACCCACCCTCCCTTGATTGTCAACCATAGCTGTCACACAGCCGACCACAGGAAAGACCAACAAACCTACAATTTTTTAAAAATGTTGGTGAACAGTTGTCAATATTTTCTCCCCTCAATTTCTCATATTTTTGAGTAGGCTCATATGAAAAAAAAAAAAAAAAAAAAAAAATGGAAAAAAATATGATATAAAGAAACCAAGGCTATGCAGGTACGAAAATAAATTGAAAATAGCTCTTGCCCGACCTTTAACCTGTATCGTTTCCTCGGGGACGCGTAATCATTAATGGAGACTTAAATACGCGTTGATAAAGTTTAATTAAGACCTTTTACTTTGGGGGATTCGGCTTCAAGCTAAATTGAAGAAGTCTCTGAAAAAGCTCTGGGCAATTATGCTCTGATTTTGCCATAATTTTGAGTATTTTAAATATATTTCCGTAGCATCGTAGCACACTCCCGTTTAACTTGTTCTAGTAACTGGCGTACATGTACAGTCCTGGGCCATATTTTGTTTCTGTTTTATAATTTTTTGGTGAAGCTTCCTGTTTATATTGTTTGTTCTTCAGTTTTATCGCAAACTACAGAAAACCTAGGCAGTGAAAAACATTTTTGTGCAAGAAAAATTAATACTTCGGTTAGCTTTTAATCCTGGGTTAGCGTTAACCGGCTTTTGAACAACCCGGTCCAGGGGATTGGCAGGAACAGAGATCGCACAGTGGTGAGAGCGCCTTGGCTTCCACAAATGTGGCTCGGCTCCGTGCGTTTTTCCCCGGATACTCCAGTTTTCCTCCGTTCTGGAAAGCTGCAACATTTCCAAATTAAAATTCGACCTGAAATAGAGGACCTGTCGGAAAACCAGCCGAGGTTGATCGATGTTACGGCTTTCTCTCGAGTTCATAATTATGTGATTTATTGTGATTAGGAAAAACGATTAAACTGGTCTTGGTCCACATTTTTTCAGCATCGATCGAAAGTAAAATTAGCTGGTTTACTATCCAACAGTTTAGTACTTAGATAACTCAACTCTCATGACTTTCCACTGGGAACTGTAGCCCATAGCAACAGCAACAAGAGCAATTAACATCTTTAATTTATTTTTCTCAATACAGAAACAAATATCATTACATATCCATTACATTTATAGTACATTGTATTTTTACAATATATATAGTATATGTCAAATAAAGTAGCTTTTATAATCTTGTTTGAATGAGACTAGAGGCTAAATGAACCGTTAGGTTTTTGAGTTACTGCTTCCAGTCCAGTTATGTCTAATTGTAGGACAGGATGAGATGAAGGAAGAATTTGCAGTTTACAGTTTATTTTTACTGGAGAACAAAGAACAAAAATTAACTGACTAATATAACAGCTCAAAATCTGACAATAGTCTCTCGGCTCATTTCAAGGGAACGTCCCCAGATCAGAATACAGGTTCCTCAGTTACACCGACTTGAAACCAAATATCTGCAAAATTGAATTTCTCCATTTAAATTTTTGGATATTTTCAGTTTAGGTTGTCATGAAAGTTCCAATTTAATTGTGTGACAGTTTATCCTATTTTTAAGTTGCGTGATTCAGGGAATCTAGGAATAATAGAAATCGGAAGCACGTGCCTGACAGTCTCAATTAGTTCAGTCGATGATTACCAGTTAATTAGCACCAGATTGTAAACGCGTTCCATCTTATCAACAAAACATGTAAGCTTGCGTGTCAGGTAATATTCCGTAATCAAAGAAACAGTTTAGAAAAGGTTGTAAGCCAATCAAATTAGGTTTCGCCAAGTTTTAAGGAGTGCCGTGTGTTGAGTCTTTTTAGCACAAGTACACAGTCAGAGCGAGAGAGGAAAGCGAACCATGTGATCTTAAAATAAACTTGCGAAGTTTCCGAAGAACGGCCTGTTGAGTCTTGGCATTCGCAACATAGGTGATCAAGCTGTGTTTTTCAAGAGATAACACGTTTGACGGAACTTAGAGCTTTCGAACATGCCTTATATCGACCCAGGAAAATTAGTTCAAGACATACAGTCTAATTTTCAAATTGTCAGTGACTGTAAACATCTGTACGTAAGTGTTTTAACCTTGGTCACAGGCTAGGCGTGGCATCAGAAAGCGCGCCAATTTTTTTCTCACGTGGACTGGAAATAGTAACGTGCATGAGAAGCGGAGGTCTGGATACTGGCATAAATTATTGTCAATCAAAATGGCGTCTACTCCTGCGAGTAGCGAAGTGGATCCTGAAGAAGATGCCGGGGGAATGACGATCGACGTGCATAAGACGGGCCGAGCAGCCGAGTATCCCGACTTTGCAATTATTTGGTCATTTCTGGAGAACTTTAGACACCTCTTGCACTTTCCCGATCTCTCTTTGGACGATTTAGAAGATGGGTTCAACAGCCATTCGCCGGAAAATGGTAATTGAAGGCTATTTATTTCATAGAGCTGCAACTTTGATGGCTTGTTTCTGCAAAATCGGACCGATCGGTTTAATTTGTCCACAGATAACGGTGCCCTTGAAGTCCTTTGTTGCCTTGTGGTTTTGTTTTGAACCTGTAAATGTCGACGTCTGTTGCAAACTCGCTTTTTTCTTGTCTTCAAGGTTCAGCTTTTGTTGGACGTGCGAACAAAGCGCTTTTATGCTAGACAGCTGCACAGTTTCACTCGAGTGTCAATTTCGACTTTCTTCGCGATTTTAGCTCAGATGGCTTTATAATCTTTGGAATTACGCTAACATCATTCCTTCACCCGCCTAAATTTTAGGGAAAGATGTTTTATTGCGTGCAAAGCTGGGAAGTAATATGATGTCGAGGCAGGGACTATAAAGCGTAAAGCAACTTTTGTATGGAGATAAAAAGTTCTCTGTCGCTAATTTACAATATGCGTTTGGCGGGAATTTTCATTATTAATTTGCGCCAGACTTTCTTTGGTCCATAGCTTTAACGATTATGTGGCAATTGCTTCTTAATGTTATCTTGAACGATTATCCTTTAACATATGTGTTGTAATTGGATATAAGCTAATGCCCAACGAAAGAGCAAACTTCGTGTCGCATTTTTGTGTTCTCACCTTTCGTGACCTAATCTTAATAGCGCTGTCTTCAAGCTACTTAAATTAATATTTATATGTTGTTGATATTAATTTTTAACAAAGCCAGATAGTATTTTAAACTTATTGTGGTCTTATAATCTTGAAGTTCCAGTATATATTTTTAAGGTAGCCTAGGATTTTTTGCCCCAATAAACATTGATCAGAATGTAATTTCCTTGAAAGTCAAGCATTCAGGTCAAGTTCATTAAGGAGAATTTGTAGGTTTACATCAGGGATAGAAGCTATTATGTCAGTGAGAATGTCTAAACTGTCCATTTAGAATTCACTTACAACAAGGTACTCCTTGAAATTCATGCTCTCCAATAGGCCATTCCAAAACTGTGCAGGGAACAGGGGCGAGTTTCAAATTTTAACCAATCGGTAAACTGACACCACCACATGAAAGATCATGTTGAGGATAGTCATTTGACCAAGTTTGATGCTTTTAGGGTAAACAGAGACCAAGTTATGGACCTTGAAACACGGTTCAAAATCTATACAAACATCTGTAATGTTGAAACAGCGTGCCCCCCAAACCATATAAACTCTTCAATTTTTTCATTAGTTTTGTGACAATTGTAAAATCCCGTCATTCACCTACCTTTTGATGAAAACCGTGTATGTTTGCCCATATAAGGGTATCAAAGAAATCATAAAATTTTAAGAATCAATATGGTTTTGGGGGACGCTGTCTCAAAATTAAAGACGTTTATAACAGGAGGCCTGTCCCAAGGTCCAAACTGACACTCTTTTGTATATCTTTTGTGGACCTTTTATGTACCTCATATTTCTACCCTTATTCTATACTTCAGCATGTGAAATCCCTTTGCTTTTACATACCTCCAGCCTCAAAGAAGGGACATTTTTGTGTAGAGCTAGTAGCCTATGTACCTGCTATCATTTATATGTTGCATGATTTAACATAATGATCATTGTCTTGAAGGGAGGTAAGTTATTATTTGTATTCAAACCCTGCTCCTTACTAATGGGCAGAGAAATTCTTGCTATGTCTCTATAATCATAGTATTAGAAAATGGCCCGAAAAAAATGTGTGCTGATTGATTATGAGCTTGAGATTTCTATGACGCAGTAGTTGATGAAGGTGCAGCCTGAGTCAACTATCGTGCATAGAAATCGAGAGCGAACAGTGTAATTGTTTAAAGTATAAATCTACTAGTTGTTCAAAACTAGTAGATTTAAATCTAAATCCTCTTCTCAGACACTTCTAAAATGCAAAAAAACGGCCACCAGTTTGTTAACAAGCGCTCACTGCTGTGCTACTCACTATCTACAACAGACTAGATAGTGAGTAGCGTAGCCAATCAGAGAATGCCATTTGTGATAGAATGCGAGTAGATTTATACTAAAACTTGATAGAAACACAAAACTAGCACAAGCTTTTGACGTGATGATGGCACAAGCAAAGAGAATTTACATTTTGATGATCAAAGTAAACAAGTTGTTTTCTTGTTTTTGTGGTGGAATTTTCTAACAGAAATAGAAAACATGTCCTCCATGTTTCCATCGAGTTATAGATAGAGAACTTTGGGAGAACTTGAAAAAGCTGTGGAAACACTGTCATGTTGGCCCATGTTACCACGGCATTTCTTGTTCTCCAAAAGTTCCACTCATGTATTTTATTTCCCAGTTATTAATTAAAATATTTGTAGTTCTAGTAGAGAGAATTTCATTACACATAAATACAATGTCTTCCTTCTGACTGTAGCTGCCTGTTCTTGCTTGTTCTTGAGGTGCAAAATTTTCTTTTGATCTCATTCCACAACCTTACCATCTGATAACAGTTTTTTATTGATGAATTGTTGTAAGCATTTTTTGTTGAACCGCAGGTAATGTCGAGATGATAGCAGAGTTATACAAGAAGCTATTGAGACGGCTGGGCATCTCAGTAAATCCTGAAAAATGGGAAAAGTCACTGCTGAAGGTTTGCAATATTATTGAATTTTACCAATTTATCAAATATGATTATGATTGAGTAAAGCACAGGACTTTGATTTCTCATTGTGTTTAATTTACGTAGTTTGTAACTAAACACTGGCCAGCACATACCTGTCTGCTTTATAAGGTAGGCAGGACTGAGAATTTTGATGCTCTTGCAATTCTTTTTAGTTGTAATTCTTAACCACTGGTGCGCCTTTTTATAAATCATCAATAAAAAAAGTAATGCATGGTAATTCTAATTAACTATCATATGATTAAATGAACATTATAGGACCACTTGATGCTTTTGCTTGTGTCACAAGAGCTTCTTCAACACCTGATATTACTTATAAGTTGTGTGACAAATTATTAGTTGTCATGCAACTCTTTTTTGATCACATGGTAACATTATTGAAAACTGCTGGAAGACTGTTACACTCTTCTCTGTGACATCACTTGCTGCAAAAACTGTTGTGATAGGAATGAAAGCATGTTTCACCTCAATGAAACATAATTTCCACTTAAGTTACATTCATACCTGTGCAATTGTTGGTGCAGTATTATCACACTACAGACTTTGACTAGAAGTTGATGTTCTGGTATCCACATTTACCATATAAACATATGTCAGAACCAAACTATTGTAATCTGTAAAGATAATATATATTTTGGGCTTTACAGATTTTTGTGTGCAATTTTGTTTTGCTTGTGTTTAGGTCTCTAAAGAACACAGTTTAGACTGTGCTTGGGATTTGGAACAATTTGGTTATGAGGAGCTGAAGGTCTCATCCAAACTTGAACTCTTTAAGGTCTGTATAATTTTACATGGTGAGATAAAACACACATAGTCAAATAGTTGAACTCAGTTTTTTACAGGTACTAGGGCTCTGAAGACTTTTGAAGAAAAGAGTTTTTGTACTGCTATATGTACAGACAAGAAAGATGGATCTGAATAAAGAAAGCTAGGTTCTATTCTAATTAAAACCAAGAAGAATTAGAGTTATAAATAATCTAAAGAAGGTGCTAGAGCCTTGTACTAACTATATTTATGTAGTAGCTTATTTAGTATTTTTTGTTAAATTATGTCATCGTTTTCACCTTTCTTTCCGTTTGTATCCTGAGTCTTCTCTGATGAAGAGCTACTCAGCCCTTTAAGTAAAAATTAGTTCTCCACCTTGTGTACTTCTTTCAGTCTGGAATGCCTACATGTACTGGTACATGTATTTTCATTTCTTCATTGTTAAGACTGTGTAAACCTACAATCACGCACAAAGGTCTTCGGACAAATTTGCACTTTTGGTGCTTTTGCGCACACGCCAGACGTGAATATGTCACTTGTCTAACCTCGCCCCCACCCCCCGATACAATGTTGAAAACTACTACCTGCAATTTCTTCTGATTTTCAACTTTGTATTGGATGGGGAGGAGGAACAGTAACATGTTTTTAAAAGGAAAGCAGTGAATTTTTCAAACTTCGGTAGTAAAACACAGATAATTCATTAAATTACATAAGCGTCCTAAGGACTTTTGTCCATGATTGTAAGAGCATTCTGATTGTCTTATGTTTTGAGAATCAATTTCATGGCCTCATTCTCAGAGATGGAGGAAAACTCCTAATTTTAGCTACAAATTTATTGATCAATTTTTTTATCTCTTACAATTTTAGCTACTTTTGGAATGTCAGTTTGATCAGAATGATAAACTCAAGAGTTCTGTGAATAAAAGCTTTGATGCTGATGAATTACGTATGCAGCCTATTGGACGAGATCTGGATGGGTTCATTTACTGGTACCATGAGGTTAGACTGTCTCTATTTGTTATAACTATAAATCTAATTACCGTAAATCCTCAAATTAGCGTCCCCCCTCGAATAAGTGCCCCCTTCGAATAAGCGCCCCCTCCTATCAGCTGAAATTTAAAATAAGCGCCCCCCCTCCTTGAATAAGTGCCCCCTCTCCTCTCCCCCCATTTTGTGGACAAGTAATGAGACAACAAAGGAGTATAGTTTTTGTCATGTAGTATTAGATTTGTACATTGTTTCAGTTTGTGAACATGTTAAGTACTAACGGTGCTGCGATTTAAACTTAGGGATCAGCTTTTTATGTCAATAAACAGCTTATGTTGTTGTTTATGCGCAGATGTATAAAAAAATGATAATGTCAGGCCACAATTTGGGAAAAATTAACTAAGCGCCCCCTCGAATAAGCGCCCCTCTCGAATAAGTGCCCCCTGTCTTCTCCTAAATTTGAAGTAAGCGCCCGGGCGCTTATTCGAGGATTTACGGTATATAATGATCTATTAACAATGCCATTCTCCAATTGACCATGTTAATCACTATTCTGTTGTAGATAGTGAGTAGCCTAGCAGCGTGGGGCTGTCAACAAAATGCCGGCCGCTTCTTTGCATTTTCAGTGTCTGTTGAGAGGATTTCGATAAAGTTTTGAATGACTAGTAGATTTATACAAAGTTTACAGGACGTTGGTAGCGGGTCTGGGGTGGACAAAATGCATAAAAGCAGTTCATAAATATGTCACCCCTTCCATATCTGTCGACATTTTGTGAACTAGATTATCTTGATTATTTGGTGTAGGATTCATCAAATGGCGTACGGCTGTATACCACTGAAGAAGACGAAGTAAGTTGTGAATCATGGAGGCTGTTAGCAAGGTGAGTAAATTTCTTACACTTGCCATGCAAGGAAGTACATGTAGGCTCAAGGGGTTCAAAACAACTTGAATTTTAGCTTGCCCTTCGCATGAGCAGCTCTCAAATTTTGCTTGCCCTGGGCAAGTCTTAGTTTACCTCTTTGATTTGGGTGAAAGACAACTCACCAGGGCCCTTGCACATTGGGCAAGTGGAAATAAAAAGTTAATTGCCTGGCAGGAAAACATACTTGTTCTGGGTGACTAGGCACTTATGTTTATTCCTGAGGCTCTGAATTTAATTTATTATAAATGGTTTCAATGACTGTGAAAAATAAGCAAATGCATGCAACACATGCAGGGTTGTGGCAGGTTGGGAAAATGGTCAGGGGAAAATAGTTCTTCAATCTAGTCCTGACCAGGGAAAAGTCAGGAAATTTTGTTTTGAGTCAGGGAAAAATGACTTTTTGAAGAAAAATCAGGAAAAATTGACAGAAATAACTTGACACAACTGCTTTAATATCATTTAAGGCTGTTAGAAACATTTGAGGTCACTGTGATCCCAACAATGCTTTTCTTAATGTAGATGGAAAATTTGCTGAAAACTTATCATTCTTAATGCAAGGGTGGCATGGATGGCTGTAAAGGGAGGCATTTTGTATTTATTTGGTCTCAGAAATTTTATTTTTATCAGGGAAAATTCAGGGAAAATTCAGGGAAAATTCAGGGAATTTGAAAAGTGATGTCTGTGGTAACCTTGACATGTATAGTCAAGTCATCTTTTCTACCAAGGAATGAAAGAAGTTGCATTATGGAAATGTCCTGTCATTTCAATGTTTGTTTTTTCTTAGTGAGACAGGTGAATTGGTTGAAGTTGTTGACTACCTTGAGACCAAGTCAGTGGTGAACCCCAAAGAAATAGCTCTTGCAAAAAGAGAGGAAATGAAAAAGAAGGGAGAGATCAAGAGCCCTGGAAAAAAGCCAGGAAGAAAAAGTGGGTCAAGTTCCATTAAATTTCATCACCATAGAGTAGCGTTAGTGTGCAAAGTGCCGTCACATTTCACTCCTATACATGTATAGAGATTTTTATGTACTGTATGTAGAGGGTCTATTATAGGGGGTCATACATTCCTCATTCCGCCATATTTTGTTTCTTCGAAACCACAGACCCCTTTTGTTTTTTCCTAAAAACCGAAACTGCTCTATTGGTAAGACAATTAATTGCCATCTTAACCGATCTTTTGACAGTACATGACAAATTCTTTACGATATGTTAGCTCAATAATCGTATGTCTCCTCACAACTACCACGAGATCTTAAGGCAATCTTTTGCTGAGGGAGAAGCTTCAAGCAAGAGAAAGTTGCTGCTCTGTGACTGTCTTCTAAGTCTTTTAACTCTGTCTGATTGACCGCCAGAAAAACACGCAACTGTGAGCGCAACCGCGCACTAATTTCTTAACCGTAAACTGCAAGATAAATGTGAATGTACTATACCAACAAACCGGCACTCTAAATTGGCTTGAACCGCCAAACCGCCAGAGTATATAAAAGGTATTTAAATTGATTAAATTAAACAGACCCTTTTTGTTTTTTCCTAAAAACCGAAACTGCTCTATCGGTGAGACAATTAATTGCCATCTTAACCGATCTTTTGACAGTACATGACAAATTCTTTACGATGTGTAAGCTCAATAATCGTATGTCTCCTCACAACCACCACGAGATCTTAAGGCAATCTTTTGCTGAGGGAGAAGCTTCAAGCAAGAGAAAGTTGCTGCTCTGTGACTGTCTTCTAAGTCATTTAACTCTGTCTGATTGACCCCCACAAAAACACGCAGCTGTGAGCGTAACCGCGCAATAATATCTTAACCGTAAACTGCAAGATAAATGTGAATGTACTGTACCAACAAACCGGCACTCTAAATTGGCTTGAACCGCCAAACCGCCAGAGTATATAAAAGGTTTTTAAATTGCCGAAATATATGAATTGCGTAATTGTGGTCAGAGGTATTGTAAAGGCCACACACACACAAAAAAAAACTTGCATCAACACACTAACTTCACAGAAGTATTAAGTTTTGATAGCTTGCCGGGTTCTTGTGTAGTCCCTTACCAGAAAATTTTAATACTGGAGTGAACCTGTGATGTACTAGCATCCCATCTGGTGGAGAGAGAAGTAGAAACAGTCCATGTCACTTTTTACAACTGATACCAAAGAAAAGCGCCATTTGACCTGATTGATCTCTTGTTCCAAATACTGACCCATCCTTTTTACCTTGAATTTTGTAGGCAAAAAGAAGGAAAAAGTCGCAGAAGAAGACTACGATGACGACAACCCATGTGCGAGATGTTTTTCAAATGTCAGACCGGACTCAGTAAGTTAATCATAGATGTGTTTCATTTCAGGACAGAGCTTATAGAGGAAGGTCATGACCCCATAAAAACGATATTGTAAAAGGACCTATGGTTATAGTAATAAGGGGAACAGTAATAATAAATTTTAAATCAATTCAATGCCATATTTATGAACTTGAATTATGCGCTGTCCGTAGCATAGCTCAGATTAATATCACTTTTCTTCCGCAGATTCTTCTCTGTGACAAGTGTGACGCTGCTTATCACACAGCTTGCCTTCGTCCTCCTCTGCTTACTGTGCCACAGGGAGACTGGTTCTGCCCTTTCTGTCAACAGGTAACTTTCACTTTTGTGGACAATTAACACAAAACGTTTTAAACTGAGAGTGCCATTATTTGTGAAAATGGTCAGCAGGTACAATGTTTTTACATTTACGCGTCGTGCGCTCTTGGTAAAGGATAACTCAGAAAGGAGCTGAACACCACTCTTCTCCATATAAATTTTTCTACATAAAAAAGGCCCCAAAAGAAGGCGTGGATAGGAGGCGAGCGCTGGAGTCTCAGGGCCCGACCACACTACGCCGGAGAAACTTGAAAACGCAGCTTTATTTCTACACTAATCCATCACGAAAACGAAGCTTTTTGAAACCCCCCTTCAAAGCGGAGGAATTGAAAGCACCAGCTTTGCGTTTTAGTGTGGATTAAAAAAAAAGCATTTTGAAAACGAAGCTTTTCAGAAACGATGACTTCACGATAATCATTACTCGTAATTTCCCTGACCGAGTTTTCCTGAAACACAAATCCAAAATGACCGGTGATTTCTGCATTTTCAAATTTCTCCGGCATGGTGTGGATGGGACCTCAGCTATCAGCCAAATCTTTGGCGATTTCTTAATAACAATAAGTTAGCCTATTTTTCAGCCGTCAGGGTCGGGTTGTTCGAAAGCCGGTTAACGCTAACCTAGGATTAAAAGTTAATCGAAGTATTCATTTTCCTTGTATAAAAATGTTTTTCACTGCTTATGTTTTGTGTAGTTTGTGATTTTTCAAACTCAAACCTGAAGGGCAAACAATATAAACAGAAAACACCACCCAAAAGTTACAAAACTCAAATAAAAATTTTCTCTAATCTTGGGTTAGCTTAATCGGGCTTTGAACATCCCGGCCCAAGATACTTTGCAGGTCTCTGATCTCAGCTACGAGTTAAAGACACGCCATTTCTCTGACAGTTAAAATTTTGTCTAATTCTCAGCTATCATTTAAGTCGTTACCCCATCCAGACCTGGCTAAAACAATTGCATTTCGTTTTTTTTCATTTATTTACAGCTGGCATTGTTGGATATTTTAAAGGAGAAGAAGACGCGGTTAGCTGCTAGGATGAAATTGCGACAGAGACAAGCGAAAAGGTGAAAAAAGAGTGTCGCATTTAAATTAGTTATTAAATTAAAATTGTCATAAATATTAAGCTGTATTTAGTTAAAATATCTTGAGCAGCAACTCTTTAAACTGTGAAGTTTTAAGCAAGTCTTTCACGAGCATTAAAATACATTTATTTATAAGCTGCTGGGTTATTGTTGCGTTCAGTGTGGGCAAAACTTCTTTTCTCTTGTGCGAGGATGTCTTGCATTTCCTTCAGTCATCATTCATTCATGACAGAATCATTCGAATCAAGGACAGAAGGTTCTTGATTTCTGCAATAGCTTATTCAACGTTTCTTGTTAGTGCGATTAGCTGTAACTGTCGGACCGTTTTAGCGAAATTGGCAGCCCACGTAATTGTCACCGAAACGAGACTGGAACAACCCAGTACTTTATCTTCTTGATTGTGGTTGTGTTTCGATCCAAAGTCGAAACCAAACAATTTGTCGTTATGATGCCATAGGAGTGCTGTTAGTTTCCAGGGGTGCTTTTTTGCTTGAATCAGTCTCAAAGAAATAAGGAAAAGTGACAGTGAGTGAAAACGCAGATAAAGGGGAGTGGGGCGAGCCTTGAAGCCAGAGGGGGAGGAGAGGGAGAGGCACTCGCATTGATCCATCCCAGTCTACCTCGTTCTTTGACAACTGCTTTAAACACACGATCCAGTCTTCGTGAAGTAAGAAAATGCTGCAACGATATCTCCCCTTCTCCCACTTGCTTCTCTCGCGGATTCTTTATTTCACGCTAAACGGGTCGCTTCGCTCGCCGAACATTTTTCCGCCCTCGCTGGGAGCCTGATCGCAGGCGAGATAAAACGTGGAAGGAAAGCTTTACCCGTTGTTTGTTCAGTTGAAAAATACCTTGTGGTCACGCGCACTGTATTTTGTTAAGTAGTAATTTAAATTCGTGTAAAAACTATGATCTAAGTCGAACATATTTTTACTTCATTGCCTGCCTACTTCTCTTCCATCGGCTTTCGTTTTTATTACTATTTTCAAACGAGAATTCATTCTTTGTTCTGTAGGCAATAATTTCGTCCAAAGCCAAGGGTATCGTTAATGTAATGTAAGTGTGCAATTTTCTGTCTGCATTGAATACCAATTGCATTTATCGTTCTGTCCCTATCACTACTTGATACATCTTAGATCGACAGCCCAGCCTAGCTATGTGACGAAACGAATCCTGCGCCATCAACTGATTTTTTAAAAAGGCCTCACTGATAATTGTAAACGGTAGAGAAAATACAAAATAAGCTGCGCTGTGAAAACGGACGAACTTCATGTGGACACACCATCGCTCCCTTGAGCGGTCTGTTAGCAGGTGTTTTACCTACATGCAGTACCGTATTTGAAGTCAATAATTAACCGCTCTGTTGTAAAAACCGGTAAACTTTCGTTCAAAGCGACAAAGTTACTTGTTAGATTAGAACGAATCAAGAGTTTTTCGACAGATTATTTCCACGAAAATTAACCAGAGAATAGCTGTTATCTTCACTTGGAATAATTATATGGAGGTTGCTATGTCTTTCAAAAGATCTATAGTTTGTATAGTGTTTAAAGTATTTAACACAATATGTCATTTTTATTGAAGATCTTAGTGAAATAGATTTAACGTATTTTTGAAAGGAATAAAAGGCAGTCTTGTTGTGGAACGTTTGAAGTTTTTCACTAATAATTTTCCAACCTTCTTATTCTTGCACATTTTTCTTTGTATTTTCTGTATCTAGAAAGAGCGTTTTCATTCCAGCTGCTTTTATCATCTGAAATATACGATGTGTCGCGTTATTCTGGACAATACGTTACTCAGTGCTTTAGATCGAGTGAAAAACACAGATATGTCCAGGATTGAACGCTAATGAGATTTAAATTTCTCATGATAAGCATCACAAAGGGTCCTCATTGGTAAGAAGTCACCAAAACACACACAATGCTGTCAAATATGAAGTAATATGAAAATGCCAAATAACCCTGGCAAATATGAAGTACTAATTAAACAATAATTGCGTTCATAAGGACATAAGTGATTTATTTTGCACTGTTTGCATTTTTACATGTGTATTTTTTACACTTGGAATCATGACTGCTTACAAAGAACATTCGCCCTGACGGTGCTTGTTAAGTATTTTAAAATGAACGTATCTGTAAACCTAAAAAGAGTAATTTCGCCGCAATGAGGGGTCTTAAAATAAACAATACTCAACGAGACCAGGGAAAAACGCTTTTGACATTTTAACAGCATAAAAAGTCTCTAACGGGTGGAGCTAGGGTCAACACGAATCCTTTTAGTTGAAGTGCTACGTGTACGGTTAAATCACAGAATTGAGGTTAAATTCTGATTATGTTTGTCATTTGACAGTAAAATAATATCTCCAGTCGTCGGCACAGCTGACAATCAGTCTGGCAGCTGTTTCTTATAAACTGGAGTTGCTCTGAGCCTGTTGAGCGGCACATATTCCACCATATGTGGGGTGGGTATGTGTGGCAGATCAACGGCTGACTACTTTTTTGATCAACTATTGTGGGGGCGACTGAGCTACAATATTTAGTCATTTCTCACCACAATTATGGTACATGGCGTTTCGTTGCCTTCGAAAAATATGCTATAATTCCCTGGGTGGTGCTACTTTTGAAGTTGTTTCTAGTGTTTGCCAGTCATTGTACGGTCGCGAGTATGCTTAGGAAATAATTAATTGCACAGTTGTTGACTTTCTATTACGCATGCGCAGTAAGGTCTTTTGATTAAAAACTTATCTGCTTATATCTTTCAGGTTGGGTTTTGCCGGTATTGACTTGAGTAACATCTTACAGGTATGTAATTTCATCATCTATTAATGGTTTAAAAATCTGTTGTTTTAAAACATGTATGTGTTCTTCACTCCGACAATGACATGTGTCTTGCGCTTTCGCGAATCGACATTTTTTGCAGAATGTGTGTGCGTGTTGGGGGCGGGGTGGGGGGAGGGAAGGAGGTGTTTGAACATGGCGCGGGTCACGTCTTCTTTTGGTTAACTTATGTCGTTAGGTGTCACGCCACGTGATATTACCTAATATGGTCTGTTAGACCCACTTGTGCATTGCGTGACATGTCGGCAAGGAAAACGTCGTGTTCCTCATCGAGTGTGAAGACAGGTTCTATAATGTTCAATTAAAATTTTTGTTGTCATCGTTATGTTTGGAGCCCATAAAAGAGTATTATCTCATTTCTATTAGCGCATAAGATCGGTGAGAATTCATACTTAGATTGTAGCGTGACATAGCTACTTTAAAGTGGCGTGACACTGGCGTAATCTGGCCCGTTCAGCTTGATACGTCTTTAGCGTGACCTACTTGTTAACCCTTTAGGGACTCTTGAAACACGGCGAGACATTAAGACAACCTAACTTTTCTTTGTCGAGAGGCGTAAATATGCTAAAGCCGAAAAACAGTGAAAGAGGATTTCTGAGCGATCTAGACCACGCGGATTTTATGTCAGAAATTTTTTACGAAGTTGGCAGTCAGATTCAATCTTGTACAATTTTCACTTACCGTGCGGCTTTCTAATGTTTCGCTTATACTTTTGTGCAGCCCTAACTATTACCCTGACGTTACTTACGACATTTTTTACGTGACGAAGTTCGGAACTTGATATTTTACTGCTTGTGTTTGCCTTTGTTTCAGCAAAGAGCATTTTGTGAGATGAAATTATTTGTGAGATCAGAATGGAGTCCTGGAGTCCCAGTTTTGATAACGGGAAAAAGCAATTCTCTTTGAACTCCCAGTCTTCAATTTCTGGCTCAATGCTTGTTTCTTAGGATTTGCGCGAGATCTTTGGCCTTCGCTTTTGCTTGCGCCGCAGTGAAAACCAGTTTTAATTTCTTTTTCTCGTCTTGTAGAGAACATCTGACGATGAAGAAGACCAAGGAATTAGACGGTCTGGCCGCTCCAGGAAAAACGTCGACTACACGTTCAAGGAATTTGAAGACGACATTACATCAGCCGTGGAAAACGACAAGAAGAGATTCAAAGGAGAGGAGGTTAATGGAGAGGAACAGCACTTACTGTACTCAAAGCCCGCCTACGAAACGGGTAACTTCCTTAAGGCAGGACAACAGAACACCCGCAGATCCCGCAGACTTATGGACCTTGATTACGAAAGCGACTCGGAGTCTAGAACGAGTGGGTATGAGTACGAGGGAAATTCAGATGAAGATGGTCAGCGGACATCCACGCGGACGTCTCGTCTCCGAAGGACGCGAAGGATTATTGATGAAGACGACGAAGACAACGACGGTTGTGACTTAAAAGAAGAGGAATCGATTGCTACGGAAGGTGGGAAAGAACGGGGAGAGAAAAATCATTCAAACGGAGAGCAGCCTGATACCTCAAAATCACAAGAACATAAAGGAGGCGATAACGAAACGGCAAAGAATTCCAACCAAGAAGAACAGAAAACAGGTGGAGACAGCAAAGAACCGAAAAACGGTGGAGACAGCAGCGAAAAAGACCAGAAAATTACGAATCCAGGAAGTAAAACAGAAGTTGATAAGACGGACATTTTACCCTCTCAGCCTCAAAACACAGCTCCTCCAGGCAACAAGATCCATCCTCATTCACGTATTGCTTCTGTGGCACCAGTAGCTCGCAATCCGCCTGTTGCTGACATGACCAATTACAGGAACCCTGCCAGCTACCCCCCAGAAGGCGTGTTCCCTAATCCTCCAAATTTTGAAATGTTCAAGTCGCAGTATCCTGTGAAGCAGCCGCCAAATTACGTCGCGTCAAATTTTGGAGGCGTTAATTTAACTACGCCAAACATTACGGGAAATAACTTTACGGCCAACAATTCGGGAACTGTAAATATTTCACCCAGCAGTGTTCCAGGTATTGCTCAAGGTGGACCTACCTTTCCGGGAGCTCAGGGACTTGGAGCTCCAAATTCAAGGACAAATTACGGAGGGACCACTATTCTAGGGCCCAGCCCGGTAACACCTAGCTTTCCAGGTGCTAATACCAACTTCCCAGGTACAAACATAGGAGGACAGAATATCCCTGGAACAAATTTCGGTGGGCCCTTCTCTGGGGGACTCAACAACGTAGGAACAAACTTTGGAGAAACGAATTTTGGTGGAGCTAACCCAACTGGGACTGGTGTAGGAGGTTTTGGTGTCATGAAAAGTCCAACGCAAAATGTACCTGGCTCGCATTGGGGAGCCCAGACTGACTTTAATAACATGTATAGTTATCAAGGATTCCCATCTTCAGCGGGAGGAGCATCGGCTCCCGTGAGTAGTCCCACGAGTAACCAGACTTTACCACCACCGTACCCCTCTGCGACCAGGTTTGCGAATACCAACCAGTATGGAAACTATAACCAACAGTATCAAGGAAATTCTAACATGCAGAACAATTATATTGCACCACAACAGAGTGGCTTTTTTCCTGGCACGCCTCAACAGCCACCGCCACCTTATCCTTCAGGTAATTCGCTAAATGCGAACTTCTACTCGAACAATACTCCAGAGGGTAACCTTACGGGTAACCTTGCGGGTAACCAGTGGACTTATCCCGAGGGATACGGGTATTATCCCGGTCAAGGAAATACCGCGGGACAGAATTTTTAGAACAAATTTGCTTCCGTTCACACTAATTGAATCTGTTTAGTACAGCGTAATTTAACAATTCGAGGAAATGCGAGCCTTAACGCAGCATCTCTCGATGGTTAACGTCAGGTTGATTTTCAAGCAATTGAACATTGAAAAAAGCTTTTTTAAACAGTTTTTGTTGTTGATAGTGTGAACGTAGTATTAAGAGCGTTTTTGCGGTGAGTTTTACTACAAAACTCAGAATGTTCTTTTTAACTTTGGAATAGTAAGTCACAAGGGAACAGAGAATCGTAAAAAGTAGGATTCAAAATCGAAAAGGAACGAGGACGCTTTGATCTGGCTACTGCGCAAATGAGGGTCGTAAAATATCCAAGTACAAGAAATTCAAGGCTAAATTTGTATAAGGGATATGAAAGAGAGGAAAATGTTGGGAAAGAGAGCGTGTTGTTCTCTCCCCACAGTCGCCTAAGTCATGAGAAAGGGGTTAGAACACAAAGCAAGCATAGCTGGTAATACACTAGAGAAGTTTCTGTTCAGATCTGTTCAGTTCATAAAGAAGTTGCAAGGTGAAGTTACTTCTCATCCGACACCAGTAAGAGCATCGATCTGTTCTTGTACACCTTACGTGTATATTAAGCTCGTAAGCGAGTCTGTCACGTTAGGCCATATTTTATGCATTGTCACGTAAGGTCAGGCTGTTTGCGGTGATTCCAGGCTAAAGTTTCAGCCATCGTGAAATATTCCATTTCTGATTTTCAAATTTAATCCAAATAGCGAATAGAGACATCTTTTGAGCATTCCTCACCGTGCGGGAAATTGAAATTCCTTTTTTGTTCGAAAATGTTTCGATTGTTTCATTACGTTTGAAGACCTATTTGTATGTCACACAACCGCCTAAAATAGCGTGACAAAGTTCCTCAAAGAAAGTGTGCTCGAGTTTAAAAATCTAAGTAGGAAAGTGGGTTTAGAAGTTTGTGAACGAGAGCCATATCCCATTGTCTTAAACTCACTCGAATGTTTGCATCAGGTTATGTGAACAGAACAGCAATTTTCGATATTTTTTAGGAAAAAACAAGAAGAAAAGAAACCTAACAAAGGTTAGGCAACGTTACAAGTGTTCGTATTCACCAAATTATCCATAATATTAGAGCGTCCTTTATATAATCAATTTTATATCTGTATATATATCTGACATCAGTTGCATGCGCGCTTGTTTCCCTCGATTTGGTTTTTTTATTTCACTTCGTTACGAATGACTCGTTTTGCATGTTGTCCTACTTCAAGATCTGTACAAAATTGTTTCAACTATTCATCATGTGTTAACCGATAAACTTGAAAACCCTTTCCAAATCAATCCATGAACATGTTTCTTTCTTTTTTCCTTTCATTACAAACCTTGTTTCAATCTACTTCATGTTCGTAACAATTTGCAGCAAGTTTGATCATTTTTTTAATTCGCCCGTCTAACGTACATTAGTGCCGAGAGCCTGCTAATATATCAAGAAAATATTCTCTAGTTAACAAGTATTTATTATCACTACTTCTCTGTTTGAAAATGTTTTATTCCAAAGATTGTAATGAGATGTTCATCGCTATTGAGAATGTATTGATTTTCTTCCAAGCTTGATTCCGATGATTGCCATAGGTGGACACGAACATACATTCTTGAAAAGATGGCCATTTTTTATTACTTTGTGACTAATATAATGTAAATAGTGGTGTTTCGGTTGTTGCCTCATTCTAGCAACCTGTGTAGCTATCTTGTGGAAATATCGGATTCAAAGGCTTTATAATAAAATGAAATACGACGGGAATACGTTGTAGCAGTCATAAACTAGTTAAATATCTCGGAGGGGGACGGCCTTTAAGGAGCTACGTCACGGTTTGCTCATCTTGAAAAGTTTACCCTAAATTTTTCAAGTTCATCGTTTGTCGGTCTGTGTTAATCTTCTCCATCCTTAACCATCGTTCCTTTGTGGCTTGCCTTATCAATTATTATCTCTGGTGTTTTTCTATCTTAACCCTTTGAATACCAACTATGCTTGTATGCGTAATTAATGGCCGTGCTCTTTGTACCATTTGTGACGTCATCAATTTAAATGTCGTCAGATATTCTTGATGAGCAGATAGTAGTGCTAGGCTGGCCCTTTCCGCACAATGGTCAGGTTTAGATATCGACGACATTCCGACGTCGCAAATCGAAAAACAACGTTATCAGTTTTGGTGCAAAAACGGTGGTAAAATAGTCCACAACGCCTATGATTGATCAAGGTCCATTTCTAGACTTCGCCCGTAATTAACATCCAGCTTTTCACTGCAGCCAGAAAGAACACACAATGCAAAAGGTAGCCAGTGTAAAAGGGCCGAGAAAAACAGAAAGGAATGGACCAAAAAACGAAATTGAGAACGGTTAATGGCCAAAAAGAAAGTCCAAATTTTGACTCATGCGCATGCCCGGAATTGAAGTTTTGCTCAATTTTGTACCTAATCCTCGAAAAATCTCTCTCCTTTTAGTAAAAACAAAAAGCTTTTTTAGCAAAACTTAGGCTTATTTAGCGTCATGGCAGCTAAAATACCTGACTAAACGGTTAAAAACGGTATTTTTTGGCGAAAGCTTGGTATTCAAAGGGTTAATGAACTACTATTTTAGGTTTCCTTCAATTTAAAGGTAGTTTTATATATGGCCAAAATAACTCAAGATACCGTGATCGAGCTCCTTTTACTTTTGGTCGAGACTATAAACGCGTATCGAAAGCATGCGAGGCGTCTCTTCCCAGTCTCACTCAACATTTTGTCACTCGGTTTGTTCCAAGTTTGCGCGCGTTCGGATTATTTTCCATCGCTGGAATCCGGATTGAGCGGTCTGGTTGGAGCGCAGGCTGGGCATTGTATTGTTTTCTTTTCTCACAGTACCTCTCTCCACCCAGGTGTATGTTGGGGTGGGAACTAGCCTTTACAACATTTTGATGCCTTTGAGAGTTCCTGAAGCTATTTCAGCATCTTGTCGTAAACCAGAGCCCACGTTCCCCTAGACGACGGGAAGGAAAACACGTTTCCCGACCACTGGTTTAGGGGGACGCGGGCTCTGAGTATGCCCAACGTATTACCCATCTGGCCAATCGACTCCCTCGGTGCCAAAGAAAACCATTTTTCGGGGGAAAAAATGGACGCTTTGAGGATCGCAGGGAGACGTACAAATATTTCTTTTTCCATTCCACTAAGCATCGGGGTGATGTACGAATTACTGGTGTATAAATAGAATTATGTGGACTGAATTATTTTGCTGTGCTGGGCTGCGATTTAGCCATGAAGTGTGGGGAAACTTGGCCAATGGTTTTACAACGCAAAACGTACCAGAACACCACATTCAAATTTTAATGGCAATTTATATTTTGTTTTCCTTACTCGAATTTTTTTTCCTATTTTCCAAGATTTACCTAACTAACCCTTAAACGTTGTTCTTCTCACGTTGTATTACTGTTACAGTTAACATAAAAACCGAGATTAACTCCTACTCTCTATACATACAATGAAACCTACTATAATTTAATTTATCCGGCTGGGCAATCTGCAGCGAGGGAACATTAAACCTTAGCCCGGGTTGCTTGCCGGTCACCCTCCATAAGGTGCCATCTCCACAACCTTACGAGAAAGTCGACTGAACGTAGTTACCAACTCTCTCTCGATCACGAGAGCCTAAGTTCATTCCTTTGCCACTTTCGTTTGAACAATAACTCTCAACGTCTGCCTAGCTAGCTTTTAACCTAGCAACGAATTTTACTCACAAACTAGAGCTTATTTTAACCCCTAACCCTCAGCGGGTAGCATTTTAGACAGCAATGCCCAATGCCAAGGCAAACTATGTAAGCGAACACGCGCGGTCACGCAAACTCTGTTAATAGAAGTCGTCATCATCATCATCATCGTTGTTGTCATCAATGTCGTCATCGATGCCGGTGACCATTGTCCAGGGTTTGTTCTTATTCTTGTCGCTATCAATTTCATCATCGTTTTCAAGTCCTTTTAGCGCCATTATATCTCCTTCAGGAAGATCTTCGTCTTCATCGAAATCATCCTCGTATAAACTGATGGAGAAAACAAACACCTTGATGTCGTGAAAAATTCATATTTTTGTTCCACAGATTCCAACGTTCTGATGCGAATGTACTCATAAATAGTTTTAAATTTTACTGTATTTGGTAAGATGGGTAAGGGGGGGGGGGGGGATGTTGTCGAGTGGTTTACGGCGCTGGGTTTGAAATCTAGAGGTTCCTGGTTCAAATCCTTCTGTTCAACCTACCGCTAACTAGATTTGTTTCCCGTAGTCCCGAGTTCAACTCCTCGACTGCGTTGTGTGAATATCCAACTGGTTAGCTTCTCTCCAGTTGAGATTCTTCACAGTTTATTTTCTATTTGGGTAATTATTTATTTAGTGCCCTCAATTAGCACAATAGTGTTAGACATTTGACACTTAATTTAAATAGTTATTATATAATTATGTTATTTTACCCTTCTGTCTGTTCATTGGCTCCTTCTTCAGCCACTAGTAAGTCATACTCTTCTTGTGCGTATCTTTCCCAGTCTGACCGCTCATTGCCATCGCTGTCTTGTAAATCCTAAAAATATAAGCAAAATTACGCGTTTTAAACCTTGTTTGATTGATTGTTTTCGGCAGATCAAAGTAGACAGAACTCAGGAAGACGAAGTGGTTTTTCCAATAGGTGTTTTGTCAAAATAGGGAGATCATTATCTTTAAGTCGTTAGATTTTTTACAACCAATAAGTAACCTTTTTTTTATATCATTATTCGGTTAGTAAGACTCCCATATCAAAAGTCAGGGTGCTCATCAAACCCTTCAGGGGGTAAGAAAGCAGTTTTGGTACCTCTAAGGGTTTCCAGCCTCAAAAGGTCCACAGCGGGAGTTTTCGCGGTACGTTTGAGGTATTGAGCCGAAAAAAATATGACAGGAAATAATGTGTTGTTTTAGAGTTGGTACCTCTTGGGGAGGGGGGGGGGGGGATTCAAGCCACTCCCACAAACAAGTGCGACAAGTTACTGGATGAAAACGAAAACCTAGCTTTTATTGAATAAGTTCATGTAAACAACGATTCCTTACCCTTACTGCGGCAAAAGGATCTCTCTGTTCATATTCCAGATATTTATCCAGATTAAAGAATGTGTTAAAGAAAATGTACGCCAATTTACAATTCTTCAGATCTCTCAGTGTTATACATTCTAAACAAACGAGACGAGAAAGCGGATTAGTATAAAAGAATGAAGGTAACTTTTTACGTGCAGCAAGAAGTACATGAAAAATATAGCAGAGAGAAAACTGGGAGCTTGTTACATTTCTCACTCGGCCATTCTTCATGTATGAGAGACTGGTCGCAGCTTCCTATACGATATGCTGATTATTAGGTCCTCACACAACGAAACACGTGACATACGTGACTAGACACGTGACGAACCAAAGATCGTTGACGAGTTATAACAAGGAATTCATACCTGGGGCTTTAGGTTTCACCATGTCCAACATCTAAAATAGAATACAATTAAACAATACCGTTAAACCAAGTACAGAGGAAAGGAGTAATTTAATTGCTATGATTGCTCAAGAGAGTGACTCTTGTGAAATCACGAGATAGAGAGAGCAACAGGCCACACAAACAAAAGGAAACAGGGAGAAATTCTGTCACCTTAAAATGGTAATTGAACCCAATCTTATTAAAGCACCGCATTTTGTTTGAGATAAACAACAGGATAATTAGGGTTAATGATTACTGGTAACCTAGCAGAAGTGACTGGCCAGTGTAAGAACTTTTGGAGTGTTGCTGCTTTTTTTTCATTCCAAGCTCTTCAGATGCTTTTATGACACCTTGTCCAAAAAGCACCTTGTGGCAATCCCCTGCCCATTGAATGAAAAGTGGCAAGTTTTCACCATTGCAAAGCAAGCCTGGTCTCCCGTCCATTTGGATTGTCACACAACACTAATGCTACATTGCGTGACAAACACAGAAAACAATGTTAAGGACACTCCTGTAAGCCAAACTGACTTTCATGTTTCTGCACAGACATACATAAACTGTCCTTCACATGAAAATTCTCATCATTTTCATACCTGACAAAGACAGTCTTCAAACACCATTGTCTCTATACCAAGGACTTCCATTTTAGAGACTTGCTCCGAATAAAAATATTCTAATTCATACATGGACAGAACACCGTCCCCATCTAAATCCATGCATCGAAACCAGTACTCAATACTAGAGGAAAAAAAAAACTTAAGATCAGTTTCAACAAAGTTAATGTTGGTAAAGTTTGCACCTTGCCTAACAGCTCAGCACTGTATCTGTAACATGAACTAACAACATACTTCTTACTCCTTCCTGGATGGGATGCTAGTCTATCGCAAGATCACACCCCAGCATTGAATTAATCGCCAGGCATGTCTACACATGGGTGGAGAGAGGCACCGTGAGAGTTCAGTGTTTCCCCAAGGCCAGAACAGAGTTACTTGGGCAGTTAAGCCACTTGCTTATAAAAGAGTACAAGATAACCTAAGGCAACTGGAAATCCATAATGTGGTATCTGTTTTCGTTTATTAGGTGAGGTATTATTACAATAAGAATTTAATCTACATGTACAGCATCTACATCAAGTCCTCTGTATGCATTGCAGACCCAACTGTTGATAATTTATTATTTCAATAATAACCTCCTTGGATGTTTCTTGTCCTCCTCTGAGAGAAGAAACCAAACAAACTCTGGATAGGTCATCTTTCCATCCATGTATGTTGGACCCCTACACCAAAATAATAACAAACCAACATCAAACATAATTGGTAGATTGTATCCCCAGTGATCCAAGGAGAAGCAAGGACCAGGTTATCAAGTTGCAGAAATAAATACATATTTAAACTGCAGGAAGAATATCACAAGAAGACTCCAAAGGAAGCCAATCACAACTCCAAATAGAAAATGTATGTGCTATAAAAAATCAACTGACTTTTGAATCTAGACCTGAATGACAGCCACAGAAGTACAACATTTTGCTCTGAAAGATCAGACAGGGGTTTCATTGAGGGCCAGACACTGTGAGGACGATTTTACCCGGCTGGTGACCATCTAGCAGAAGGTTTTTCTTATAAGAAAAAGTTCAGCTCAAATAACTTTGCCCACCCATGAAAACCAGTTGCCCCTGCTGAAAATGTTATTAAATAAAACCCCTGGAATAGAACACATGCATTTTGTATTTTCCTAATGAACCGGCTGATCAAGAAACACAAATATCAAAGTACCACTTATTATGCTAAATTTAATGTCAAGATCACTTCTGAATTGTTGTCCGTACCTTGTGACACACCCAGAAAACAGCCTTTTTACAATTTTTGATGACAAAGCTACAAAAATAAATATATAAATACAAATAAATAAATAAATATATAAAATAAATAAATATATAACGGAAAGTAAACCTCTGTCCACCATGAGTATGATTCATAAGTTACTTGACACGGTAAATGGCATTTTCATAAATGATAAATAGATGAAAATGTCACTGAAACAAATTGCACAAGATTTACTTAAAATCAAAATTATAAATAGGTTGTAATATATATCTTTGATAATACAAATAACCTTAATAATTTATGAAGGTAATGGTTACATGTTTATTTATTTCTAAATGCTTAATATATCTGGTACCATTATAAGAAATTTACTATCACATATTTACCATGGTTATTGTGTCTCATTAAATCGTTCTCATCAATTAACAAGTCATGGTCTGTGTCCAGCTCCCAAAATTTACAGTAAATTACATAAAAATGTTCATAAGAGAAATAGTCCACAATCTGAAAGACAGCAAAGTTAAAAAAAGAAAAAAATGGTGCATCTTAACATGAACTCTTTAACATAAGTTCCCAAAGAGGTTAATATCTAAGATATATGTGTTAAGAAATGTATAGTTACAGTAGAATCATAATCTCAATATCTGTGCAGAGAACATTTTAGTTAGCTGTAAGCTATTTTGACACATTGTGCTCCTACAATTCTGGCCAATAGTTTTTTCCTGCACCTGAATAGGAAGTGGTTTTTATTATTTTGAGGAGATATTGATCAATTCTTGCCCAACTTTTTTCTTATTAGTCAGTTTTGGTTTGATGAGACAGAGGGTCATTGTATATAATTTATATGGTAAGATTGGTTGCATATTTCCTGATATTTTTTATCGCTTTCTCCTCCAGATAATATCAGCGACTAAGATCCATGTTTCCATGTATGGTCAAGCACTACTAAGTATTGCTAGCACTGAAACTTGGAAATTTGTGGGCTTGAAGAAAACAAAATGCTTTACAAAAAAGGAACCACAACAAATATATGAATTAAAAAAAACCATGCATTCAATTTTTAAGGTAGGTGGGTTTACTAGCAACTTGTACAATTTTTGATCAATTCTTTTTAGCTGTACCTCATTGATATCCTCTTCTTCCTCAAGAACTGCTAAAATCTGGGAAAGAAATATTGACTTGGTATATTTATCTATTAACAAAATTATCACGACTCTAAATAACCTTCATATTACTGAGAGAGCAATGTCCAAATTTATGACTTCAGGAATATCATTTCCTTCACCGAGCATGGAAACAATTTTTAAGGTAAAAGCTAGAGAAATAGAACATTAACATTACTGGTGTAAACGTACTCACGTCTAAAAAGTTACTATTCCTCAATTCTGGGATTGTGATACGCCCTGTCCATGAGCTATTTACACAATAAAATATTCTTGCTATAACCTGTGAAGCAGAGATGAAAAATGTCAGTTATTTTATAATACTTGGAACAGTAATCAGTCGGCCAGTCAGCTATTTGGCTTTAGATCAAGAGCTCAAAATCTACCTGTATATTTCAGCCCAGCAAGTGTTTAATATGTGCTGTGTTTTTGGTTTTTGATGTCAGCACAATAAGACTTGTAGGTTTTTTCAATGTTATGAATTTTGATGGAATCATGTGCACATGACTTATTAGAACAGCTGGTCTATATCTAGGAATGGCTAGCTGCAGTCTTTAACCAGTCGGACAGGGTAGTTGCAATATTACATGTACAGTAAAAGAGACAACGTTTAGATAAATTAGAGATTACAGAACTTACGGTGTGGATGTATCTAGAATGAAAGTCGGGAGCATCACGAAGAAATTCCAAGCCTGGATGTGTTTCCACAATGTCCTTAAAATAGATTTATTAACTTTAAATTAGTTTGGAAAAAAGATTTGGAATTTTCAAAGGCTTTAATAAGGAACAAGGGTTAGCATACAGGGGATGGAAAAGAAGGGTACAATTGAGCCCTGATGAACAAACACCTGTTTCTGAGTATTCATGAGGGCTATTAATGGTGAGAAACCATTCCATTCTCAAGATACATGTACTTTCATTACCAGAAAAGAAAACAATAGGAATCCATGTCATAATTGAGGCATTCTCCCAGCAGATCTAGAGCAGGCTACAGTATTCCGACTTGTAAGCTTATGACCAAATTATATCGTCTTAGAGAGGGCAGTTGAATAAACAGCTAAATGATGCAATTTATAAGCCAGGTTTTTATACTGAACACTACAAGTCAAAATGATCAAGCAGATAATTATCAAAAAAGAGAGAAAGTGTGGGGTGACCTTGCAACAATGCAATAGCCTTAGAAGCTTCATTAGTTTGCTTAAGTGGGCATGTGCGTGTACAAGAAATGTGCACATACATGTACAAGAGTCAAATCACGATTGTTAGTGCTGACAGTTGTACCTGCAAGAGTGGAATAAAGTCTTCTGATTCCAGATAATTATGGGAGTGCTTTGCACTTAAGAGTTGAACAAATCTTGATGCATCGTCATGGCATTTAGATGTTAAGCTGCAAAATAGATGGAGTGATTGGAACAATTACAATGATCATAATAATCTAATTTATTACTAGTTTCATTTAATAGTCACTAACAATTGCGATAAACTATTCAAATGATTTGATTTTGTAAGATTTCTATATTTCAAAATCTTCCTTTCTATCACCTTTTATTAGTCATTGTGAAAACACACATTAAAGTTACTAAAAGCAACCAGAATGATCTGTAATGTCTTTAACTGTAATGCAAATGTCAGTTCAAACTGAAGAAGCTTAACACTAATTCAACCAGTGAAACGTCTTACACAAAGTTTAAGAAGGGTCATGCAAACACCAGAAACATGTCACATTATTATTAATAATAACCATGCATTAATTAAAGAAAGCTTCCATTTTCTGTTGGTACAGTACAATTCGCACAGAATGGAACCATAGCTACAGAGTAGAGGAAAACTGTAGAGCTAGGTTAACTTTGTATTCATGAGAGCATGACACTTAGGTCACTAAAATGTGTCTGTTGTCTGTATCAACCAGTGTCTGTATTAAGCAGGTTAACATTAATAAGAAAAAAATATTTGAGCTTTTTATTGTGACAGGCAAAACTATCTGTAATAAGTGGGTGTCCACAGAGTGTGGGTTCCAATGTACAGGTGTAATAGATGAAACAATTTACATGTAGACCTTTTGATAATAAGTTACATGCAACTGTACATACATGTACTTGACCAAAATGGAATTTGTCCTACAGTGTATCTACATCAAATTTGGAGAGGTGTTAGATATATTAATTAAAAAAAAAATGTATAACTGACCTACACACACAAATTTCTGTAGTTAGTACAAACCTAACAAGTTGAAACTATTATTAGTATTAGTATAAGATACCTTTTCCACATGACGTTAAACATTGGCAAAGTAACATATCCCTGTTTATGCCCTCCTGCGGTAGAAAACAAGGGCTCTCGCCAGTAGAGTGGTAAACCACAGGCCTGAAAGACATGACAACAAAGATTCTTGAATTACATCAAGGCTTCTCCGCTGGTCTAACCAAGTGGGACTTATCCTGATTTCTACAGTACAAATAATAATAATTAGGTCTTATTAACTAACTAGGAGGTCTGCATGGGAGAATTTTGACCGAGGCTGTGAGTTCAGACCGAATGCAGAGAGGTCTGTACACATGACCGAGGTCAAGATTTTCCCATACAGACCGACTAGGCTCGGTTAATAAGATGTTTATTATATGGCGCAAACAAGAACAACCTAATTTGTTTTAATGCAACTGGTTTGTACTAACTGACATTTTACTTGCGAACGGCAATGAGCTGAATTTAATTCTGCCAAAGTTCGCTCGACCTTTTTAATTTTCTTCTGATCAGGCTTTTTAACACTTCCATAACTAAATTTTGGTAGAAGAAAATACTCAATATTTTTGCATTTTAGTTTGCAACCTTTTCACCGTGAAACATTAGCAGTCTAGATGCCAGTCTAGATGGGAAAATCTAGACTGTTTTCAATCTCGATTTCAGCCAATCAAATTCGTGAATTTGGTAGTTCCCAGTCCTTGTGAGACAAAGCCATATAATAATCATTATTATAGTAGAGCTCTGAGCGGAGCACCATAACAGAACCACATGCATGCATAGAAATAGAAACTCATGCAACTCTTTTTTCATGGTCAACATGGCTAGCGGCATGGATCGCGGGCGCGGGCGCCCAAAGACAATGTCATGCAACATGGCGGTCATACTCCAGCTAATACCAAGTCATGCAGTCTTGGTTTACAGCATATATCCTTAAAATTGGACATCCATGTTATGGTCAATTGACACCTGTCAAAACAAGGTATCTGTTGACCAGTATCATGTGACCAGATCACGGGCTCAGGTTTAGAGCTCATCCAGGTCATGAGTTTTTTTAAGTTGACTGCAGACCAAGTACTGGCTTTCGATTGGATCGCAGGCTCATGTCGGGTTAATCAACAACTGATTGGACCCCGCAGTGGAGGTGGCTAGCAGTGGATATTTATCGAGCCGCAAAGCGGCAAGGTAAATATTCAACGAAAGCCACCAATACTGAAGGAAATAATTGTTTTTAATTAGTATATATCACACCAGTAGGATAAAATATCTGCAAAAGTTAACTCAGAAGACTGCAAAAAGTCTTTTATTTCGTAAGTTGGCTGCCATCCTGCGCAACTCAGTTGTCGCCGTCGTCGTGGTCATGTGTATGCGCCACAAGAGCAATACAGCTTGCCATGATAACCGTGAGAAAATCAATTAATGGGTTTCCTTTTCTTTCCTATAAGGGTATGGTGCTCCACTTGGAGGCCCTTCAGACTGCCAGAGCTCCTCTATTAACCAAGCACAAGGGCCATACTGGAAAAATATTGGCATAAGGTCTTAACAGAACTAGTACAGACCAAATGTAGTGACCAAGTGCAGTCTGCACAAGGGCAGATATTCTCCCAGTATCAATAGTCCTGAGCAAGCTTGGTTAACAGAGTTTTAATACGTGACTGAACATGCTAAGAAAAAAGACCCCATAAACTTCAAACACAGAATTCTGATTTATACTCATGTCAAGATAACATTTTCAAAAAAAAAGGACAGAGAGACAGAGGAAAAGAAAAATCTTAAAAGACTAAAATGTTCCTCTTTTAGTTCACAAAAAAAAAAGCTATAAAAACAGTTAGGGATCATTCTAAACAATGCCTCAAGAAAATGTTGCACCAGCAATAGAGCATTAGATTGTGACCATCTGAAGCTAGATATTAGCCTCTGTCAATTATTTTTTTTTGCATGGACGATCCTAGTTAATAAACAGCAATAACTTGGTGAATTAAAATAACACATACCAGGGTACTGATATGTGTAAAATAATATGGGAAAACTTGCTCCCCATGGATGAGATACTACATACATGTATTGCATGTAGATCTTTGTATCAGTTAAGCCATCTATGAAGTCCTTTGGGTCAAATTTCAGATGTTAAACTCTCACAATAGAATTGAGCATGTAAAAGGAAACTTATGCTTACAGTGTACTGAGGTGTGACTCAATGGTTTTTAGTTTCATTTCCTTCGAAACCCCATATCCCAAAATACTGCGCAAAAGAAACATTGATAAATAACGTTACAAATTTAACTTGCACATCTAAAATACATGTACATGTATATATGTACAGTAGTTTGAAACAAGAGTCAGATTCTGGATGGTGAAAAACTGTGCAGGTTCTTTACGATCTCTTGATCTTCAAAGACTGCCCAAAGAGGATCTTTCAAGGATCCTTAAAATAAAGGATTTTAAGACGGATACCTTACAGAGATCTTGACAAAGATCATAGCAAAATAAGAATTCTTCAGATATTTGTAAACTATCCATTAGAAATGAGGATTTTACCTGGATCTTAAGCAAACAACTTTTACAGAATAAAATATTTCAGTTTTTATTTATGACAGATGTTGACTTCTCATATAAAAAAAAGAAAACATTCAAGAATTTACCAGAAGACAAATAACTGTAAATATCACAACAATATTGACTTAAATTATCATTTCAAGGAAACAAAATAATAACTTGTTGAAAATCTTTTTTTGACAAAGCAGTGCTCATCTCCCCTAGGCAGCTTTTTTAATGAAATAAGTGCATGTAAGATGCCCAGTAAAATAATGTGAAAAAATAAAAATAAAAATTTATATTTTTTTCATTTTTATTAACCATTTTTAACCTGTTTTATTTTAAATATTGATAAGATTGTGTTCCCCACAGACTAGAAAGTTCTTAACAGCCTTGTCAAACGTTTTCAATGTTACCAGTATATGATTGTAATTCCAAGCTGTTAAAACGGAAAACAGTCAAAAGATCTAGAACAATGCCGTTGAAAACAATTCTCCTGTGCGTATTTGCTAAACACTCGAGTAAGAGATTCAAAGGAAGTAATTACTTCATAAAATATTCAAAGAAAAAACACGTTTACGAATTCAGCAAGACAGCAATATAAATATTAAACGGGAACTTTTTCAAAAGCGATTAAATAAAAAAGGTCTCTATTTTGCATTCAAAAATATCGACTTCTTGACGAATGTTGAAAAATATTGACTTTGATTCCATATTGAGCCTGTCGCGAAGGTTAGTAAACTTATAAGCCTAAAATTACGGCGTTAAATATTGAATAAAAACGGTTAACTTAAATATTTCCCATCGTTTGATTCCTCGGATGAAAGTCATATAATAATTTAGTTTTGATCAGGCTGATATTGAATCGACAACGAAGACGAAATATAGGCTTGAAATCCTTCAACAAGCTATATTTGAAAATGCGACCACTGTGCGGGAAGAAATTATACAAAACGAATCAACTTTTCGCAATTCGAAACAAAAGCTAGATATTAGTCTATTACGTAAGCGTCTTGAAAATTTATCAAACAACGTGAAATATTAAAAATATTTCTTGAGGCAATAAGTACCCACTTTAATACGAACAGACATATCGGCGTAGCTGATTGATAAACTCAACAGCCGAAATCTGTAAGCTTGTCTTTGCTTTCAGACGTAAGGAAAAACAAACTCGCGACGATATTGAAAGATTTGTCGTTTCAATCCTAACGTATTTCCGCTTAAGTCTTTCGAAGAAACAGATTTCGTGCCAAAGTGGCAGACTTTGCTCTAAATGGTATAAGATTTCATTGAAAGTTCACACAAAAAGACAGACATGACTCGGCACGATCAACCCAAACGTAATAAGAAAGCACTTGATGCTGAATGTGGCACTCATGTGCCTTTACCCTCTTGACAGCGGAATAAATCTTGAACCAACAATGAAACGTTAAGTTACAAACAAAATGTTTGATAGCTACAGAATTCAGTAAAGTTAAACAACGCTTACTAAATAGTTAAGGGGTCACAAAAACCCCACTGACGTTTATCCTTACATGTAAACACCACACCACAACACGTTCTTCGTATTCGACCAGGAGCTCTAAAAACGTCACGCTATAATATCGGGTATCAAGTTTATTCCCGAGTTAAAATAAGTAACCGTATATAAACGCCGACATTAGAAAAATACCATACCTTAACAACAGTTCCAAACTCCTCTTTGGGTATTCCGTGATCGTAAAGTTTGAAAATTCTGGCCACCTTCTCCAACGTGACTTCACACTTGGTCGAGTCTTCTGGCTTTCCGAGCGGGAAGTAGAACGGTGCCAATTGGGCGGCACAACCAGCAAAGATTCTCACATTATTCAACACCAGCTGTTTATCCTTCATCGGATACTTCGTCCCTTCATTGTTTTCTAACCGAGGTGACCGTGGAGGCGATTTCGAGCCGGGTCTTCGAGAACACCTCTCTCTTGGACTTCGCGGCGACCGCAACAATTGTGACGGAGAGCTGGTTGGTGGAGCCGGAGGTGAAATGGGTCGTGTAGCGCCGCCTATTGAATTCGGCGAGCCTAAATGTGACAATTGCCTTGGCGACAGAGGGCGGCCCTGGATTAACTTGTTCAAATCATTTCTGAGAATACGTTGAGTTTCGGGCATCGACAACCATCGAAGAAACAGCTCGTCGACTTTCACTTTCAGTACTGGAGAAAGATGCGCCATAAAACTGGAAATGTTAACATCAGATTGAAGTGGCAATCTATTATCTACGTCTGTACATCACTTCCTCCCGTTGTGGTTGAGTTGGCCAAACTACGAAACATAAATAAATAGACCTCTTTTCATCGACCAGCGCAGTTAATATCCCACGATTCAAGCTTTCGTTCGTGATAACAATTTCCGTTGTTGATTTCGTTGTACTTGAAGTAGGATAAAACAGTACAATTCAATAGACTCTACCAGCATTCGGTTCGCTTTGACACCAGCCGTTTCTTGAAATCATAACATGGCAAGCCAGGAACATAACAACCACTGCCTACAAAATTGACTTCACGCCATTTTTCGATCTTTCTGGCAAGGAAAAAATCGAAAATCGAATACGGCGCGGTCGGCCATGAGCAAACAGAACAACGATCAGCGGTCTGATCAGCATAAATTAGCAGAGTCGTTTCCAGTCTCTAGGACGAGAGCTACTATCATGAGGGTTGTACAAGGGGCGTCTCTGGCACCGTTCACGAACGGAAAAAAACGGCGGATAACGGATCACGGATATAAAAATTTAGTTTTCCCGAAGCACGAAACTAAGCAAGTAAGAGTGTTTGAAGAAAACAAAACCGCGAAAGGCTAACCATCCGGAGGACTCGCGTCTCAAAATCACGCGTAGAATAGAGTGGTGAAATCAAGAATATCGGTTAATAATTCAAGTTCTGCATGGGTCACGGATAACCTTCAGGTCACGGATCTGAAAGAAAAATTTCCTAAATTCACGTTTCATGGAAAATAAAATCAGATAATCACGCATCATGAGAATACCCCTGTACGACCCTCTATCATGGACTGATACGGAAATAATGGAACATTTGTGGGAAAAATTAACGGGACATTTGTGGGAATCCTAACCCTTACTAACCCTAACCCTAAGAACTAACACATGTGGCCTGTGTGTGAACCATATTCCCCATCAGAAATTCATTTCATGGGAGCAGTACCCTGAAGTGAGATGTCAACTCTAAATCAGATGGAGGTGTTGCGTAAACCCTTCAAGGCGATTTGCACTACAACTACCAGAATCCTTCACTTTTTCTGTTTGTTATGCTAATTAGGCCAATTGTTATTTTAAAGCCCAAATTTTCTGGGGGAGGATACCCCCGCTCCCTGTATGGGGGACCACCACAGCTGCGTCCTCACAACTCTCCTGTATGGTTTGGAATTTTGGCGCATAACGGAGAAGGATTTATCAAAACTCTCCACATTTCAATCACACCAAGAGATTTCGGCGTATCCTACGCATCTTATGGCCTAATGTCATCTCAAATAAGGATCTAGCTCTTTGAACCGTGTGGAACTGAACCAATGGCTACCATCCTGACGAGGAGACGCTGGAGGTACATTGGCCATGTCACCAGTCAAGCAGCTTCCATTGCGAAAATTGCTTTACATTGGACGCCAGAACGGAAACGCAAGAGGGACGGCCCCCCACCCCAAGATCACGTAGCGACGGAGAGTGGAGAAAGAGGCATCAAGCTTATCGCAAGGGACCGGCAGATGTAGAGAGTGCATGTTGCTGCCCTACATGCCACCTAGGCGTAAGGGGAATGAGTGAGTGAGTGAGTTAGAAGAAAATAGTCAATATTTTTGCATTTTAGTTTGCGACTTTTTCACTACAAAACATTACCGGTCTAGATGCCAGTCTAGATGGGAAAATCGAGACCGCTTCCAACATCGATTTCAGCCAATCAAATTCGTGAATTCCCCGAGTCCTTGTGAGATTGAACAGCCATATAATAATAGACCATATTAAATATTTTACCTCAAGGGCCCAGCCTCATTCTTTGACTCACTGAATTAATTTTCTGCATTTCTAGGATCTGTGCAAGAGTTGAACTCCTCTATAGAAGGGTTTCTCATTACTTATCTTTAGTGGAGTTTGAGATCAGTCAACTTCAAAATTGGAAGACAGAAGGTAATCATGGCACTTTAACCACCAGCAACCTGCAACTGACTAGCATCCCATCCAAGAGAATAAAAATACTCCTAGTCACTGGTCATTTACCAGCTAGTGTTCAGGGAAGATAGCTGGTGATTGCCAAAACTCTAGCCTGCGAACAGGCTCCCGGTGAGCCCGAACGAAGCGAGGGGGGCTCCCCTGTCCCCACCCCGATCACTTCGCTCTCCGAATTCTTCTGTTTCGCGCTCGCCAAAATTTTTCCCGTCCTCGCTGGGAGCCCGTTCGCAGGCTGCCAATGCTCTTTCATCAGAAGTGCCCAGGGTTTTTAGTTCCCTGGCCCAGCTCTCTAGTCCCATGCATGAACCTCATTATTGCAAAGGTGCTAAAAAGACATCCCCTCAAGTTTTGGTCATGTTTGAATGTGGTAAAAAAAATGGCTGAATTTTTGCTGTGGCTATAGCGTTCAATTTTTTAGAGAATGTCATTCTCACATGTCTTTTTCTGTGGGTCTGTGTTTCATTTTTGAGAAGTGATATCTGCTAAAAAAAAACTTTGAATTTGAATAAATGTTCATTTCCCATCCTGTGAAACCTACAGCAGCTTTTTGGCCGGTTCATTTTGTCTCATGATGTATTGGCTTAGCAGCATGAAACAACAGGCAAAAAACTCTACCTCCTTATACAAGCTACATAAACATACCATGATAGAATACCATTCCACAAAAAAAATGCAAGACCAACAGCAATAATTTAATGCTCGAAATGTTGAGAAACCAAAACCAGATACATTTTATATCATAGTTGGTAGCATATGGTTGCATCCCAAGGTCAATTATTTTCAAACTTTGCCAGTCTATAACTTGTCTGGCAAATGTCCATGTGTTGCGTTATATGCTATGTTATGCTAGACTATCATCACAAACTAGATACTTTCTATAAAGTAACGATCAATAAATAACTTAATCTACTTGAGATAACTAACAGATATAAGAAAACTGGCAAGTTATACTGAGAGGATATGTTTAGTTTGGCGTCTTTCATTTAGTACTACATGTACAATATCCTTGATAGAAAGGAAACCTTTGAAGAATAATAAATAAATATTTACATCAATATATTATGTACAAAATTATGCTGAATAGGTTATGACAAAAGCAAGCAGTTTGAGGTTATCGTGAACAGGAAATCGTCAAAAATTAGAGCAAGCTTTTTTGTTTTAGCCATATTTGGTTTCTACCCACTGTTTTCTTAGTGTTGTTTGTCAGCATTCTGATCTATGAGTGACTGGTAAGGACATAACAGAAATGCTGTCTTTGAATCTACTCATAATACCTGCTTAGCATTGTTAGTATTGCTTTTGATTATAACTCTTTCAATTGCTTTCTTTCACAATGCACTTTAAAATGCTAAACATGATGAATGATGCACCAGAGTTGCAAATGATAAGCATTTTAACAATTTCATTGGCATGACATGTAGGTGTTGTGAGACTCCCTAGAGGGTTGGCCTGTCTCAATTTGAAGACATTCATGTTTGAAATTCAAGTAAATGCCTGATTTAGATTTACAGGGTTTATATAATGGTATCCCTTCTAATTTAAAGGTCAATCAATCTGACAGATACTTCAAACACTTTGCCTGGAAAGGTTGATGAAGCTGGGACTTTGGGTATCCTTCATATCGTAGACATCCAACCAGAATGAAGTGTGAGAAAAACTAGAATAATATTATGATGACTCTACTCGAGATTTGAAAAAAGTGCTGTTCTGTCGTTTAGCACTTGTGAGTAGATTTTCTTGCCAGGCAAGTTACTTTTCATTCTCACTTGCCTGATGGGTAAGGGCCCTGGCAGGTTTTCTGCCAACTAAGAGAAAAAAAAGGACTTAGACTTGCCCAGGGCAAGAAAAATTAGAGAGCTGATTGTCCGAAGGGCAAGCTGGAATTGGGTTTTTTTAGCCCTGTAAATTATTCCTGCCCAGGTATAGACACAAGATCATGCACAGTAACTCCTCAGCAGGGTCAGAATCAAAATTAATTTAACAATAATCACAACATATGCATTTTGTATTCAATGCTGAGTGAAGAGCTCTTGTATACAGTTTGGAGAGGGTGTGCAGCTGTCTTGGAACAATTTGTTGCTTGGCTTGGCAGAGTTACTCAAAGTAATCCAAGAAGTTGAACCACAACAGCAATGCTACTAAACAGCATCCTCCTTCTCCTGAAAATCAAAATATTCTTCCAAAGAACAAACTCCAACTTGTACTGTTATTTGTTATTAGAGTTTGACTGTAAACACTCGCCTGGGAAAGGACTTTTCAAAAGTGTACAGGCTGGATTGAAAAAGACTTGAAACTGTAAAACTGATGTTTGTGATTACAGAAGGCTGAACTCTGAACAGACAACTAAGGTCTCACTTCCAATATCCTGGACCAAAATAAGATGTGCTTTGATGAACACAATTGAGTAATTAAAATGTGGCTTACTGAAAATGTATAATCATTCTTTGACAGAAATGAAGCGGGTAGCCTTCCATTAAAATAGACTTTCACTTTGATTTCATAGCCTTCCTCTCATCCATTGGTTAAATCACAAAATACATTGACTATTTCCATGGTGGATATACACCAACATGTAAAATCAATTAACAAACACAGGGAACAGTTGATCCATCATTCCACTGATGTTAACACACCCTTTTCGTCAACAAACTTCAGCTTACATTTGCCATCTGGTGACACTTTGTCATTGTTGTTACTAAAAGGATTGCTGCAATTGACACAGGGACAATGTTCACACGAACCTCCATCACTGAAGCATGGACAACGCGTACTGATGCATCTGGGGCTTTGAAGCTTGGACGATGTCCCACAAGAACACCTCTTCAACTTACCTTTCTTTTTATGCTTTCCTGGCGGAGTTACAACAACTACTTCTTTTGGCTGAAGGTCTGGTTTAACATGAATTTCAGGCTCGACATTATCAAAAATCTGAATCTCTTCAGTGTCATTTCCATCGTTTGTAACTTCATGAGAGCAATCTCCAGTATTAAAATCCAATGCATCCATGTTCACCAAAACATTGTTTTTGATTTCAGAGCTAAAAGACAGGCTAGTTGCACTTGTACTTATCTTTACAGGGGTCTTCTTCTTTTTGCCATAGTTATAATAACTTCCCTTGAATGGCTTTTTCTTTTTTTTCTTCTCCTTTTGACTTTGGGTACCTGTTGGTGGAGCCAAGAGTTTTGCAACTTTTTTGGGAGGCAGGAGTTTCATTTCCGGCGGAAGTGTTGTTGCTGGGACACGTGACTCCGCCGCCATGTTCAAATCACCGCCAGAGGAATTTTTGGAATTTAATTCCGAGTTATTTACCGGTACCTGCCCTTGTCGGTTACTTGGAAAGTCTGCAAGTGAGATCGGGCTTGTAACGGCCTCTTGAATGATCGCCAAAGTCTTGTTGTACTCGCCGTTTTGTGTCGACAGCCTCTGAACGCTGGCCGCTTTTTGGGCGATGCATTCGCAAAGCTTTTGATAACAAGCCAGCACAATTCGAGCTTGTTTATCCTCCGTAAGCTTTTCCAAGTTTGTGCACCATCGACATCCGGGTATTAAGGCCCGCTTCCTTCGAAGGCACCCTTTGCACACGTGGTGTTCACAGCTGTGAGATCCGTACGGGTCGATCAACAAACCACGGCAAACTCGACAAGAAAGGGCTTGGCGAAGCTTTGGAAGCAAATGGAACAGTTGATCCCAAACAGCTTGATTGTCGGTTTCAAGCGACAACATGCATTTGCACGCTTCGACATAGAGCGTTGTGGCGTTCATTCCGAAGTTTTTAACGCGTCTTTTTGCTGTTGGAACTATTAAAACGTAGTAAATCGTATTAAAATTGCTAATTTGTTTTCTATGAGCCCTCGTTCTTTTGATCAGTGATAACTGCTTCATTTGAGCATGCGTGAAAGTGTGTTTTACTGCACGTGCAATCCTGGAAACTATTTTTCCGTGGGATGGGAGGCTTACTATATCTTACGGTTTGTAATTTCTTTCCTTATTTTTTCAGAAAATTGTCAAACAACTTCTCTTTACTGAAAAAATTCCACCAGAGATTAGGAAATAATTTTGAAAGGAGAGTTCTTTCTTCAAGGGAAAAAATATGGAATCTTTTTCAATTTAAGTTATACTTACCCTACCCCTGGCTCGTCAAACACCAGAACGGATTCTTAGGAAAATGGCGATGTCCACCGTCTGCAGGACAGGAGGGCTACTCAAGTGGATCTTCCCCTTTTCTGCTAGATTTATTGCCAAGACTCCTGGTTCAAATAGAGCACCTTTCACGAAAAATGTTCTGATAATAAGAGCAAGTTCTGGGAGCGTTTTGCAGAGAATCCAGAAGAAACAAGAGGAAGCTATTGTTGGCGGCGGACAGAAAAGAATCGACACCCAGCACCGCAAAGTAAGCTGACCTTCCAGCATTTCTGTTTTTATAGTTTTTTTAAGGAACAGTTGTGAGGTTCAAGCTAAAAATCTGAAAAATAATGACGTCTTAAATTTATTTTGGTTACTGAAGAGCTTCCTTCTACAGACCCTGTAAATTAATCGTCCTCTTGGTTTAAATAAAACCTGAGCTTGTAGCCTCCCCTCCTAACTGGAAACGTAGCATTTTGTCGAATTCTTTTAGAGAACACCTTTTAACGTGGTAAAATGACGGATGTCATTTTTTGTTTTTCCAAGAAACTATCATGGCCTCTCTTAGGAGGGGTGCAAAAAATAAATGTACCCACCCCACCTATAGTGACCACCTCCACCCTGTCAGCAGAGATACCAGCATAAAAAATTGAAATTCAGGAGATAGCTAATTTTGCCTTCTTAACCCTAGAAAAAATTAAAATTAGAGCTTTGCCGATTCAACCACAAAAATGCATCACACACTCTAGGCATTCATGGCATGCAAGTCTTCAGGGATGTAGCACTGTAAATCAACTGAAATCAGTGGAATGCACCTAGCATTTTAGAAAATAAAAAGTAACTACACATGAAAGTTCTATTAGCCCTCTGTCCTTCCACACCCTGCTTCACTGCTTCCCTAAAGGTTGTTAATAAAATAAGACTTTCTCTTGTACACCACCCCTCTGCAACTAAATTTCGTTTATATGTATCTATGGGTGAACTCCCCTTTCTAGTAATCCCCATTTCCCCTTTTTGGCTGTTGAAAAGTTAGAATCTGTATTTGGAGTTATCAGAGAATAGTTCTTTATCAGCAGTGTTTACTAAGTCATTTAAACATGTTTGTTTGTTTTTACAGGGTAAATTGACTGCAAGGGAAAGAATCAAGCTATTGTGTGACCCAGAATCATTTGTTGAATATGATATGTTTATGGAACACAACTGCACTGAGTTTGGAATGGAAAATCAAAAGGTGTCATTTTTAATCTATTTTTTTAATTTTTAATTTAACAATAATAACATACAACTTTCAAGTCATATAGTTATATTTCTTGACAAGATTTCAGGTTTCTAAGGAAAGTAATTTTCACTGGTTGAAAATTGTGCATTTGCATTTGCCACATGTGTTCAACTACTCCTATGCAGTTTAACTTGGTCACAGGGTTTCATTGAGGGCTGTGCATCGGGCAAATTGACTGCTTGTGAGGACGATTTTACCCCCTGGATTGACCATCAAGAGGAAAGTTTTCCTTGTAATGAAGTTCAGATCAAAATAGTTTGCCCACGTGACTGAAAACCAGTTGCCTTCCTGCTGAACAGATTAATGGTATCCCTTGGCTGAACTATTCACAAACTTAGTACCCCACCCATGCGGCCTCACCTACTACATCCCTTGCTACATGAACTTTAGACCACTTGAACCTGAACACTGGCATAATTGGTATTGTTGTCTTAGTTCACTGGTGACAGTGTGGTGACTGGTCAGGGGACGATCAATGGAAGAGTCTGTTTCCTTTTCAGCCAGGTGGGTTTATTAACAGTGGACATTGTACCCAAGCATGTAACATGCAAAATTGTCAGGTGGCTTAATGATCTGATCATGACAAGAATGATAAAAGAAGCAAGCATTTGTGCTACAATCGTGGACAAAAGTCCTTGGGACACTTATTTAATTTGACAAATTGTATTGTGTTTTACTGCTGAAGTTTGAAAAAAGTGCTGCTTTTCTTTTAAATATGCATCACTGTTCCCCCTCCCCACCCCATACAATGTTGAAGGTCAGAAGAAATTGCAGGTAGTAGTTTTCAACATTGAATTGGGGGTGGGGGGCTAGGTTAGGAAGGCAAAGTTGTATTTTTATCTGGCGTGTGCGCAAAAGAGCCAAAAGTCCCACGACTTTTGTCCTTGATTGTAGGTACATACATTAGTAAGTAGTTCTAAAACGTAATATAAATTAAATTGTCTAGCTATTTATACAAATGCTGACAGACAGGTAGACATATATCTCATATACCTCTCCTCTCATTTTCAAACTAAGGTGTACATTCAGCATCTGGTAGCATGCTATAAACTATCAGGAAATTTTTGTTGTTGTTGTTCTTCATTTCTTGTATCTGTCACTACACTTGTATTACATATAAGAAGTTCACATTAGTTTACAAAGTACTTAATGTGAGCAATTTTCACACCAGGCTGTATAATTGTGTATGCTTCCTACGCTTTTGTGAAAATAAAGCCTGAAAAAAGTTAAGGCTTGACTCAATAGCTCAGTTGCATTGGTAGGGTACTGCTCTGGAGAGGTCATGTGTATTTGGATATTGTTGAAGACTGTTTCGTTTTTAGGTTTTAAGCTGCATTACATAATTGCAAAGATCTTTCATGTCTGTAGATTTGTATCCCACATTAAATTATATTTAATACATGGTATATGATGAACACATATTGGCTTGTTTGGATCTCAGGATTTCACAGTTTTTGGAGGTAGCTTGTCCAGTGCTCATGCAAGAAAAATCTGTAAGGTAGGATTGCCTTGATTACAAGCGTTCAGAAGAATTTGTGACGTTGTTGCCACATCCTTCATGACTAGTGTGGCTTCTAAATAGCTTTAAAACAATCAATATTAATTATCTTTCTTTGGAGTGTCCACATCTTTAAATGTGTTTTTACCAATTGACTTTCAAGTAAGAACCGCCAAGTTTTTAGTACATAATTTGCATTGTACACTGTGAGACTAAAATTGCTTGCCCAAGAATGGAATGCTTCCCCCCAGTACATCTCTATCTGGATATTAGGTTACAGTGCACAGTCCTCTCACAGCTAAGGAGTAACATCTCATGTCCGCTCTAATCACAGGTAATGGACAAGGCTATGCTAGTTGGTGCTCCTGTTATTGGTTTGAATGACTCTGGTGGTGCTCGTATCCAGGAAGGAGTAGAGTCACTTGCAGGCTATGCTGATATTTTCCAGCGTAATGTCATGGCATCAGGAGTTATTCCTCAGATCTCGCTGATTATGGGACCATGTGCTGGAGGCGCTGTCTACTCTCCTGCTATTACCGACTTCACCTTTATGGTCAAGGTGTGCATAATGATAATAAACCAAGAAACAGCTGAACCTCCCAAAAACAATCACACAAATATTCAAAAATTTAGGGTGGCTCTCTTCGTCATGTAATTTTTTAGAACTCTGCCAAAAGTTGTGTCTTATCGTGCTAATCAAAATTCAAAAATAAAAAAATGGGGTCACTAAGTTTGTTTTTGAATTACTAGTAGTTAAAGCTCCAATTAGGCGGCTTTTAGCAGGTCATTTTGTTGCTATGGTGACCTATTGTGTCAATAAAATGATAGCAACATGTTCACCAGTGAATGGGTAGTTTTTTGATACCAAGATTGTAGCATCAAAATCTTGGAAAGTGCTAGAAAGTGTTGCCAGCCACCTTAATAACTAGTGTGCATTACTAAGTTGTGATGTGAATGGGAAGTTTGGAGAACACCCACAAAGGTATGAATTGCTCTGCTGCCCGCTGCATCATGAGTAACTCTTAGTATACTCTTCTTCCTTGCAATATTCCCATGTGCATCATAACTCCCCGATACATACTGAGACATGAATTAGTCACATTTAAAGTAATATGATTTCTATATATTTTGCTTTTTAGGACACATCATATTTGTTTATTACTGGACCTGATGTTGTGAAGGTAAATATTGTATTTTTTTTGTCGTAAATTGCAAAAAAATAACAACTTTAGATCTTTTTCCCAATTTCCAATCTATATTGACTCTTCTGTCAGTAAATAAAAAAAACTCTTTGCAGGCTTACCACTGGTTCACTGTAAACCAGGCCAGTGTAAAATCACTCATCCAAAGTAAGAGTGTGCAGGTTTGGGTTTTAAACTTTTGGGCTTTTGGTTGAATGAGACACATATAAGGCCTTACGCATCCCATGGCGTGACAAGGACTGATGATGACGACAATGATGTTGATGATGATGATGATGATGATGATGATGATGATAATGAGATACTACATGTATTCAAACTTGAAGATAACGTTCTTTAACAAGGTCTTTTCTCATTAACCCTTTCTGAATGTTGCATTGGAGAGCCAGCTCGAAATTGGTCTGTTTATGCCAAACCACTGGACACTTTCTTTGGTTACATGGCTTTGTGGAAGAACACATTAATTAAATTAATTTTATGACTCATTCTTTTATGATTTAGACTGTCACTCAAGAAGATGTTACTCAAGAAGACCTTGGAGGAGCTAAAACTCACACTTCTGTCTCAGGTAAGAATCAGAGGTTCAGTCATGTATTTGCATGAAATATATAATAATAATAAAAGCTTTATGTAAAACTGAAAGACCGATCAGCGAAGTCCAGGAGGAAGATGCTGGTATTAACCAATGATCAGTATGTGGTAGGGCTTTTAGAAATAACAGACTCCCGACTTAGGCCCAGTTCAGACGTCATGCTTTTTACTTAGCAGACTACATGTGATTAATTTAGTTTAACCATGTTCAGCTGGGCAGAGAACATGCTTGCTAATTTGACAAGTTTGTTCATGACACTTGGTGCCACAGGGTAAAGGTAAAGTCTGCATATGAGCCAAGTGACCCCTCAGGCCAGTGCTTATCTCCGGTTTCTGTTGCATGAAGCAACCAGGAGTATTTCTACTCCCCTTGGATGGGATGCTTGTCCATCGCAAGGTTACCCCCAGCATTAAATTCACCAGTACCTATTTATACACCTGGGTGGAGAGAAGCACTGTGAGAGTAAAGTGTCTTGACCAAGAACACACCACAGTGTCCCCAGCCAGGGCTTGAACCCAGACCGCTCGATCCAGAGACGAGCACACTAACCATGAGAACACAACTTGGCTTTCACTTTGTGGTTAGAATTGCAAATAGTTGAAATCTTTGTCATAGACTAAATTTAGTCATAATATTTATACAGGAGTCGCTGTTGGGGCCTTTGAAAATGATGTTGAGGCTTTGGCCACGTAAGTATTTATTGGACAAATTATTTGATATTATTTGACTGCAATACCTTTCCTTTTTGCCGTGAAATGTCAAGTAGTACATGACTTTGTATGTAGTGAAATTTCCAGCCACTGCAAGATTGCTAGCGTCTGTAGTCTACAGAGCTGTAATGTTCTTACTTATTCATTGAAAGTGATGGCTTTCTTATCAACTTTTAGGATTTCACAGTAATTTTTCAGATGTTATATTCTTTTAGGATGAGAGAATTCTTTGACTTCCTCCCCCTGAGTAACAAGAACCCATCTCCAATCCGAGAATCTGATGATCCATGGTGAGCATGAATTTGGCACGTTGCTTTGAAATTAGATGATCGTGAGGAGTTAAAATAACAACTGCAAGTGCAACCAATTATGTAATTGAAAACAAAGTTACCATGTATTAGTCCCAAGGGGGCTCCTCAGGGGGCTACTCCTCAGGGGGTGATGACAGTGAGTTCCTTACACACTGGATCAAGTCAAACAGCACATTTTAAATTTAAGTTTTAAATTACTGTTTTTTGTTTTAAGTGATGACTAATTTCTACCATGTTTAAATGAAGAATATTATGCTACTATATACTAACAAATACCTGCATGTAGTACACAGTTCTTTCAACACGAGGGAGAAAAAGCATTATTTATTGCGATGCAATTTTATGCTAATTTAGACATGTGACATTCCAGACTTGTATATTCATCAGATGGAGTTTCCACTCCAACTGGATAGTGACTGTTGTGGTGTACTTGATAAATGTTATATTTGTTTTGTTTTCTTTAGTGATAGAACAATTCCCAACTTGGATACTCTAGTTCCATTTGACTCAACCAAGGCTTACGACATATTGGATGTAATATATCCAGTAAGTAATAAAGACTGCATGGCAGCTCAGCGTAGTAAATCTTCTTACTGGCTGCAATGCCTTTCCTTTGACTTTCAAGTTCTGAGAATTTTGTTGATAGGGTGAACTTAGAATGTTCATCACGTGCAGTTCAATGCGATCAAGTAAGGCTGTGTGTTGTGAAGTGTATATGAAATAATTCATATTTGAGCTGCGGTTGTAGATGAAAGTGAAGAATGATCATCGCAGTAAATTTTCCAATTTAAGCAATTGGAAAGAAGAAGCCTGAAAAAAATCAGGGCTTCAACGGGATTCGAACCTTTTTTTTTTTTTTTTTTTTTTTTTACATGAAAAAGTTAAAAAAAAAAAAAAAAAAACCAGCCTTGATCTCTGGCACGTTTTTTTTTTTATTTTTTTTATTATTATTATTATTATTATTATTATTAATTATCTATTTTTTACAGCACGCATACTTACATTATTAATTACAAAAAACTACGTATAAAACTACAACAATACAGCTACTTACGCTAATTACAACTTGCTCTAATTACAATGCTTGACGGAACAACAGTATTATTTAAACCGCTTACGTTACACTACTTTTTAATCGCGGACAATTACTACAAACTTTTACTACGGTTACTAGAACTAGTGAAAACTGCCAAAAAAAAAAAACAAAAAAAAACAAAAAAAAAAAAGACAAAAAAGCGACAATTTACAGTATATTTAGCTATATTTACAGTTTAACTTGCACCTTTGCTCTGCTAGTTTCTATTTCTATTTTGTTTTTAAGGATAGCCAAGAAAGCGTCTAAGAAATAATCTTCCTCATTTTTTGAAGCGGTGTAAATATAATATTTTGCAATTATTGTACAGAGGTTTAGACCGAGACACAGAGGCACGATGTCTGTGATGCCGTAAAGTATTTGTGCTTCAGAGAGCGTGATTACATTATTGTTTTTTCTGTACCACCAATCAGTAAACTCTGTCCAAAACAGCTGGACGTTGGGGCAAGTTACGAAGAGATGTGTAATTGTTTGCTTTTCAGCACATAAATGACAGCGGTCGTGCTCTTTAATACCGAATTTATGTAATGCAGCATTGGTGGGTAAAATATGGTGTACAATCTTGAACTGAAACATCGAGAGTTGAATATCTTTAGTGGCCTTGAAAGGCATCATGTACGTTTGATAAATTTGCTGGTCGTTCAAATTAGCTCTTTTCAGTCTTTTTTCGGCGGTGGCAGAAACGAACTTCTTTTCAACAAGGTAGTTAGTAGCAAGTTTGCAAGAGAGCTTCTCAAGGGGAATTCTATCCATGTTTGTAGGTTCCTTCGAATGCGGCTGTAATTTGCCTTTCAAAGTTTTAATCCAGATAGATGGAATTGCTTGGCATAAACCGTAATAGGTTAGAAAGTTAGTTTTAAGGGCAAAGTGAGAGCAGAAATCTCGGTAAGATGTAAATGTGTCACCGTTGAAGATATCTCTAATTTTTTCTACACCCGCTTCATGCCATTCTTTGTAGTACACTGAGTAGTTACCAATCCTGATGAATCTATTGTTCCAAAGAATTTCATCAAGTATTTCCTCTTCTGAGGACGGAGTAAACAAATTGATTGACTGCCAAGCCAACAAGGCTTTCTCGTAAAATTTGAGAGGAATTCTTACATTGAGATTTTTGAGATCAAAATTGCACTTAAGGAGAAATTTGCCACCACATTTTTCTAACATGGTAACAGGGATATGCGTCCAGCTCGCGGAAGGGTAACCGTTATCAAGTCTTTGGATCCAGGTCGCTTTGAGAGCGTTGTTTATTGCATCAAAATCAGGCATTCCAAGACCTCCTTTTGCTCTCGGTCCAATCATTGTGGTTTGCTTTATCTTTGGGGTTTTCTTGCGCCATACGAATTGGGATATAACTTTATTAACATTTTGAATGAAATTAGATGTAACAGGGAGGACAGCGGTGTTATAAATAAGTTTGGAAAGGGCTAGTGCTTTTAGGATGACAATACGGCCATGTAGAGTTAAGTTCCTAGGGTACCACAGGTTAAGTAGGGAAGTCATTGAAGACAATTTCTGTTCAAAGTTCTTTTGAAAGGCAGCCTCTTCATCATAGGAGAAGTGTATACCGAGCGCAAGTATGGGATCTTTTGGCCATGTTATGTCTAGAGGTTCCTCCAAGTTGTTTTTTTGTCAACCAATTGACCTCGTTCCCAATGTGTGGCTTCATAGCTCAGTTGGTAGAGCATCGCACTAGTATCGCGGAGGTCACAGGTTCGAATCCCGTTGAAGCCCTGATTTTTTTCAGGCTTCTTCTTTCCAATTGCTTAAATTGGAAAATTTACTGCGATGATCATTCTTCACTTTTAAGGCTGTGTGTATTTGTTTACAAAATAATGTAACAATTATTCTCTGTAGAAGATGATATATTTGCATTTATTTAACTGCACTATAAAACACTGCAATAGAGTTTAAAATTAACACATTGAGTTATGTTATTTTGTTATAAAACAGTGCAGTTAGGTTGAAAATGAATCAAAAACCATTTCTGTTAAAAACATGTTGGGATGTTAAATTGACGTTTCATGAACATTATAAGTCGAAATGATTAGAAATAGCACAAATAGAAATATAAAAAGAGAATTCCTAAAGAAACAAACACAATATGAAAACAAACTTGATAAAAATCAAAAAAATAATTCTTAATAATAATTATGTACGGATAAATAGTTTTAAAAAAAAAGCCGGGCAAAGCGATTTAGTTGTGGCGAATTAAAGATCATTATTCTTCACAAAGAAATACATTAAACAACTTTACTGAATATTGTTCTTGTCAGATTGTAGATGATGGTGAGTTCTTTGAGATCTCTCCAGACTATGCCAGGAATATTGTGGTGGGGTTTGGACGTATGAACGGGCGCACTATTGGAATTGTTGGCAATCAGCCTACAGAAGCAGCAGGTAAGAATAATTTATTTACCAGTTTCTGGCATTAAAGGTTAGTTGGAGAGCAATGTAAAAATTTAAGGTGAGAAGTGTGGCATGGGAAAGCTCCTCCCCCTAAGCCCCTCCTCAATTTTCTTTCTCCTTGTTTCAGTGCTGCTTCCCAACCAACCAAATGTGTGGAGCATACAATAATAATATTAAATTTAAATGGTATTGCATTAAGTAATACTCAAAACCAGTGATGTCGGCTTCTTTTTCACTGCTACTCCTTTTCAACACTCGTAAGTGCAGGCAAAACAGGTCAAGATTTCCTCCTTAAAATGAGGTTATGAATTAGTTTTCATTTTATTTCACAAATTGATACTTGATCCAAAACTAATGATATCTACTAACAGTACCTGTGACTTGTATTTTCCACTTCACTACAGTATATATTTCATGCCCTCTTTCTCACTTTCATTTGTTCTTTCAATGATATCAGGAAAAAGACACTATGAAGTTATTTTCAGGTGTGGCAAATGATCTTCCAATGTTAAATGTATGTTTATAGTCATGGTCAATGCACTTGCAGCCACACCTAGCTAGTTCACTGGAAAGATGCAACTATCTAGTAAATAAATATATAATGGGTTTAAAAATCCCAACTGGTGGGAGGAAGACTAGTTATTTCCAAGCACGACTGAGGAGCTGAAGTAGGTTTTTTTAATAGAAAACACTCCGGCTTAGTGATCAGAGTGGGACTTGAAACCAGACCTCCGGATCTCACATCTGGCGCCCAGATCACTCGGCCACACTACTAAATCATTTGCTTTTGCACTGCAGGCTGCTTGGACATCAATGCTTCTGTCAAAGGAGCTCGGTTTGTGCGTTTCTGTGATGCATTTAATGTTCCTATCATAACCTTCGTAGATGTGCCAGGATTTCTTCCAGGTACGTGTAGGTGACCCTCAGTCACCCCCGTGTGACTACATTTTCTTAGTTCTACATAAAATAGACACCTCATAATTCTTTGTAACTAGAGAGCTTAAGCATTGACGAAGGCAGCCCCGAGGACAACGCCTAGTAAAAAATGAATTTATATTTTACCTTCGAGTGTCGCAATTGTCTAGATCTGTTTAGTGCGCCTATTGGTCACAGAACTTCCTCACGTTTTATGTAACGCCAGCGTTCAATTCCAAATGAAAATACGGAAAATTAGCCGCCGTCGTTCCCGTTCCCCAAAATACGTAGAACGTGGTCATTCCACGTTGTTGTTGGGCAGAGGATGGCAGAGAAATGTTCAAAGATTTATAACACATGTGCACAGCTATTGTTCTACTCATTAAAACTTTTGTTTGGTGACGTTCTTGTTGCCGTTGCCCTCGTGGTTTGATTAAGATCTCTATTAATAATCAGTGAGAACATCTAGAGGCCAGTTGCCTTAACAAAGGAAATACCTTCTTCTTCCATTCAGCCTCTCAGTTATTGAAAAGGATGCTTTAAAATTGCAGAGTAATGATAATATCTAATCCTTTTGTAGGAACACATCAGGAGTATGGTGGTATAATCCGTCATGGTGCAAAGCTTCTGTATGCTTATGCTGAGGCGACTGTACCAAAGATTACTGTCATCACCAGAAAGGTAAGCTTCACAGTGAAGGTGGGAAGGAACTGTCACTGTTACAACATTCGTCAAATTAATTAATTAATTAAGGAAGGAAGGAAGGAAGGAAGGAAGGAAGGAAGAGCATGTACGTAGCTACACATATAAAGGGAAGGTTTACATACACAGAGTGGCAGTTCAGTTTTTATGTGCGATACCTGTGGTATTCCACACTATTGTCATCGGCTGGTGTCTGTTAATGCAAATGAGTTTATATCCCACATATGTACCCTTTGGGTACCTATTTTTTTATGAACGTGCACAACAACTCGCATTTAGAAGGCTATGTATGCAGTACTTAGCCAACTGGTAAGCCCCTCCAGCCGTTGGTATTCTTACCACTTTATGATTTACGTATTGACAGTTTTCCAATTATAGGAGCAGTGTTGTACATTTATATCTGCCTAAATTCACAAAGTCGTTATTTATTATTATCTTTGCACAAAGATACTCGCTGAAATTTGCTGGATTTCATTTGTTTGTCCCGTCAGAAGTCATTATCATTTAGAACATGCAAACCGTCATGGCAGCCATTGTGAATAAGGCCAATTAAATACTGTTAGACATCTCGTTATGTTAACACACTTGAATCTGAACAAACGGTGAAATTTTAGGCGAGCCTTTTGTAAATGTCCAAGGTTTTTATATCAGTGTTTTTGTTTTAGGCTTATGGTGGTGCATATGATGTGATGAGCTCAAAACATCTTCGTGGTGACTTCAACTACGCTTGGCCCACTGCAGAGGTAGCAGTCATGGGGGCTAAGGTTTGTAGCCAGTACATTATTAGAAGGTTTGAGGCTTAACTGATGTTAGGAATGTTAATGTAGACTAACTAGAGGGTCTGCATAGGGGTACTGAATTCTCAGTTATTAGTTAACTCTCAGTGAAAACTACATCAGCCTTTATAATCCATCAAATATTTTCGCTCGCGCGCAATTGGTTTAAACGCGTCACGTGACCGAATATTCCCCAGCTAAAACGGGCGAATATCCGAATTGGTTTAAACCCGTCACGTGACCGAATATTCCCCAGCTAAAACTGGCGAATATCCGAATATCCATTCTGTTCCTCAAAGCTCACACTGAGTTTTGTTCGAGCTACGCTCTCGGAAAACTGTTCGCTTTTCGGAACAGATAATGTCCGCGGACAAATATCTGAGCATATTTTCGCGCCAAATGGAGGCTATTCGCACCAAATGGAGGCTAAATTTTGCAGATCTCGGATCTCAGCCATCAGTAAAATAAATGCGTCATTTTACAGCTGGAAGTTAAAATTTTGACCAATCCTCCGCTATCTGTGATATTTGGTTACAGGTAGTAGCATTTATATAATAAGCCAAGTTATTCTCCTGTTTTGATTGGTTCTCGCACGATTGACGTCATCATTTCAAAATTTTTCCCTCTGCGTTTAAAATGGTGGAAAGTTTTGAGAATTTAGATACTGTTTTACGTGACTGGGGAAAGATAAGGTACAAAAAAAGTCTTGTCGAGGCATTGAACAGGTACGAGAGTCTGGAAAAGAAAGAAAAAGCCTTTTGTTCCCTAGGAAATGACTCAAAAAATTCTCGAGCAGTCACAGATCACAGAAGACGTCAAAATGTGGTAGGAACATCAGTAATACACTCGGCTATCGCCGCGTGTGCCACTTTTTTGTTCTTACCACATTTTGACGTCATCTGTGATCTATTAGTGAACAGACGCACGACAACGTGGAATCTATTTGTTAATTATAATTGCTAAAACTGGGTATAACAATTCGGGGGCTTTTCATGTAACGCAGGCGAACCAAGACATTCCTGCACATTTATAATTCTTTTTTGCGTATTTCTTACATAGAAGAGGGTTTAGGCAGCGGTTAGGAGGGGCAAGTAATGAAGGCAAGGGAGGGCTCTAAGTCTGATGATGGAGCAATCAACAATGTCAATATACAGACTGGAGTGATTCTGACCGACTTCACGGATAATAAATGTCATTTGTGGAAACAACGTTTATCTCTGTGTACCTTGTTTTCCTAGGGTGCTGTTTCAATCATATTTAGAGGAAAACCAGATATTGGTGAGTAACCGGTGGAACTCAGTTATTGGCAACCTAGAAATTTCTGTGAATGTCAGAGTTAAATGAGTAACGTACCGCAAACAAAGCACATGTGGTTCTAACCGATGACGGGGACAAACACTAGTAAAAAAAAAAAAAACTTCGACATACTGAACTACATTAAACCTTTGGAAGCAGTGCAGGTCAGCTGTACAGAGTTGAATTTATACCCTTAATCATGTTAACTGTGATCTTTGTCAAACGTTTTGCGTGAAATCAACTTGTTGAAGCGCGTTTGAGACCTTTTGACGGCCTGCAAAGCGTACTTAAGTGCTTTAGAACGTAAGTCAAAGTATACACAATAGCTCAATTTTGTTCTTACAATTTTCGTGCTAATGCTTTGGTGAAAGAAATGTCATTTTGATGTGGCATAACAAAGGTAAAGAGTTATTACTTGAAGCTGTTTCACGTGTTAAGTGAAATCTCTCCACCATGTTACTTTTATTAGAAAAATACGAAGCTGAGTATGTGGACAGGTTTGCCAATCCATTCCCAGCAGCAACCAGAGGTAAACTATCTTCATGTCAGTCTCAACCTTGTCTTAATCTTGTTTTTTCTCGATGTCAGAATGGTCGTGACTAAATTAGTACGGCCGATTACGTGCGACAATGTGACCGTAATATAATAATATCCCACGGTTTAGAACAATACTATACGGGAAACACTCGTTACGCCTCCTTGGACCCCTCTTATGGAGCAAACTAAACCCATCGGATAGAGAGAGTCCAACACTGAACAGTTTTAAACATAACATTAAGAAAAAGGAGCTTTTAGAAGACTGCAGAAATTGTGATTTATATGTTTTTGACTTTAGTAGAAGCTGGGTTAAATTTTTAGGCTTACTTATATTACGAACGCACGTGTAATAAATTAGTTTTGGTATACTTTAAGATTTTTACCTTTTAGATCATGTTACCTGCATTTGTGTAAATACCCTATTTTTTATTTATTTATTCTTTTTTTTAATGTGTCCACTTACTATTCTGTTAGTGTCCTCAATTAGCATACACGTGTAATAATTAGCTAGAATTTTTACCTTTTAGATTTTTCTACTAGTGCATGTGTAAATGTCCTGATTTTAATGTATCCACTTAAGATTTTATTGTATTCACGTTGGATTATTATTACTACTATTATTTTTTTTCAAATCTTTTTTTATTTTTTTACATGTCTTGTTTTGTACAATAATTGTGTGCTAAGAGATACTTTTTACAATAATTGTGCGCTTGGACAAAAAAGCCGTCAAACAAATGGTATCTATATAATAATCAAATCAATGCATGCGCTCTGATTGGTCAATCAGCTATGGTTTATTGTGCCAGTAAACTCATGGAAATTTCGCGTGTCTTCGGAATTATTATATAAAGGCAATAGACCACAAGTTTCTATGGTTTATAGGCTGATAAAGCACTTGGGATGTTGGAAGAACACTTGAGGAATTCGTAAATCACTCGCCTGCGGCTCGTGATTTACAAATTCTTCTCGTGTTCTTCCAACATCCCGCGTGGGTTATCAGCCTATAAACCATAGAAACTTGTGGTCTATTGCTTAACTATAGGGTGGCTGTAAAAACAAATATATTTTACTTGATTTTGTTAGGATTTGTTGACGATATCATCAAGCCCCACATGACAAGGAAAAGAATCTGCAGAGATTTAGAAGTACTGGCCACTAAGAAACTTGAAAATCCGTGGAAGAAACACGGAAATATCCCCCTGTAATCAACTGTCACGACTAAGTTCTAGCATCTCAAAATTGGGGATCAAGATTGTTGAATACGTTTTAGAAAAAGTGTCTTGCATTTTTAACGTATTAAGAACATAAAAAGGCAAAACCTCTCACCTCTAGCCTCTAGCATCTAGCATCTGCTAACCTCTAGCATCTCAAAATTGGGGATCAAGATTGTTGATTACGTTTTCGAAAAAGAGTCTGGCATTTTTAACGTAACAAGAACATAAAAAGGCAAAACCTCTGGCCTGAATTTTGTATATTGCAAGAGATGCGCTTATTTCTGGATTAGCTATTGAAGAGTTGTATCCTCTGTAGTATTTTAATTTAGGCTCTAAACATTGAGGTTTAAAGGCAACAGTTAGATTTGCCACGAGTGTTTTGATGGTATGTTAATAATACGAGTAATTTCTCTAGACTGATTATTGTGGTGAAAAATATAATTCCAGCCACAAACGTCTGACTTCGTCCCGGAGGAACATTCCGGCATCGTTCCTCCTCTAGTCCTTTTCAGTTCCAAAAAAGTAACGATAAATGTGTAATACTTACCTTGATACTAAAAGAATGGACCATATTTTTAACGCATATTGAATGGATCAATGTATTTAGAGTGAAAAGCCATAAATCAAACTGTGAAAACTGGCATTGTCTTTTGGTATCTCACCGTATGTACTGGGGTAAGGAAGGGCCTATCTGAAGACTTAGGATAGCAAGCGCCATCCCCACCTCCACACCCTCTTGAAATCGCCTCACTTCCATGCGCTTGCTTCATGTGTAAACCAGTATAACCAGTTTATATTTGCAACACGAAGTCGAGTTGGAGTTGTCAAGTCGAAGGTTCTAAACGAGAAAAAGTCGATAGTCGAGTCTAGTCGAGGCTAAGAGTCGAGAAAACGTGTGAATTCGAGTTTCCGAGATTAAAGTTGATTCAAGAAAAAAAGAGTCTAACGATTATTTACACACCCTAACATGAGCCACCACTTCCCACTTCAGAGAGAGTATCAGGTGAAGACGTTTGACGTACTTGGCATTCGGCAGAGCCACAGATACCATCACCAACACTGTGCAGGAAATCCTACCCAACAAGGCGTGCTCCACAGTACCTACAGGATTATGCGTCCCCCGTAACATTTATTGCGTTTCAGGCGTTACACAGGAATCAGCTGAAGTTTATCTTCATGGGAAAGTCATTTGATTTTTTGAAGGACTTGAATCCAGAGGAGAGGGAGGTGAAAGATGTAAGGTGTGCGTGATGTACATTGGTACACATGGCCTAAACGTTCTAAAAGTCCTTTTCAATAACATTTCCCTGGTTTGTTTGTTTGTTCCGCCCGCGATTTACGTCGCTAGCGCTCGCAAATTCGGCGTTCGAAGATGGCGCTCTCGTTTCGCTCGAGGGAGATGATTAAGCGATGGATTATACGAAGGTCGACTTGTAGTAGGTCTACCCATGGACGTCTAAGTTGTGTGCGGTTCTTTGGGTTTTTTCATTGTACCGCTCTTTTAATGAATATACTTGAGTGCCCTACATGCAGCTACCTCGTATAAAGGCGTTGGTGCGATAGGTTGGAATTTGGTGGGATTAGTTGGAAATATATGTCCAGTGTATGGCCTGGGTGGTCTTAGGATCGAGACGGGTAACCTCCCTGCACACGCTTTTTTCATGTTAAAGGAAATGGTGGGTGTCTGCACGCAGGCTATAAAAAAATGGTCGAGAGTAAAAAGAAATTACCCTCTTTAGCATTACACTGTAGGAAGCTTGTGCTCGTTGCTTGGCTGGGGGCTGTAACCTACAGCTGCCTCATAAGATGGCGGAGGTACACTTGGTAGCGGTCCGACAGGCGGATAAACGGGAAATGCAGGTCCGCTATATGGACTGTGCGGTGAATACGGTGCACGGCTTTCTTGAGCTGGATAATTCATCACTGTAACATCTGATGGGATAGGTGCATTTGGCTGAGATACCACTGGATAAGGAGGAAACGAGGGTCCTACAACATCTGAATTGTGAGCTGGGTACATAGTGCTAACGTCTTGGGTTGGATGGCCTTGTCCGAGGTATGGATTAACAGGTGGATATGTTGTTTCACCGCTTTGGATGGTGGGATTGCCTCCTCCTGGATTATTCATTGCAGATATTGGGTAACCTGGGCAGCTGTTGTTAGGACCACTGGAATTCACGTCTGAGAATGCATTGTCATTCAGTACTGCAATGGGATCCATCAAGTCTACCTCGATCGGTGGTATTGTGCTCTTGTACATCTTTTTCTTCAGGACATAGTGGGTCTTAGCTGTCTTGGCTCTGAATAGCCAGCGGTAAGGCCAAGTCATCTGCAACAAGGTGGCAATCCAGAAGAACCGCGGCCGAATCCAAAATGGCTTCACCCTTAAATCCACGTACGCAGAAATCCGCTTCATTAGTCCAGGAATTTCTTTACTCGAGGAGTAATCAGTGAACTCATCACGATGGCGATTTCTCGCCAACATTGCTGCCACTTGTCGCACATAGTCATCTGCAGTTTCTTGGTCGCCAAAGACGATGCTTGAGTCGATCTTGACTAAGGTTAGAGCTACAGTACTTAGAGGTGGCATATCGTTTCCGGAAACATCAACCCACGAACCGAAAGAGAATTCGTCACGGTCTACATACGTCACTACTTTCTGTTTCTTTGTCTCCGTGCGGGACTGCTGGTTTCCGTTAGCGTCCGTGTAGTGAACAACTCGCGTTTGTGTTTCGTAATGGTAGCATTCTACAACCATATTGATCCTCGGTGGAACCTCGTGCATTCTTTGCATGTACCCCCAAGCCGTCTCGTCTTCCATGATGTTGCTGAGGTAATCGAGTTCGTGAGAGACGCAGCTCTCTAACAGAACGATCACAGGAGAAAGACAAAGCATCACAATAGCGAAGATTCTCAATATCTCAAAGACTGAACCGTAGTTAGTGCAATGGGTCACGTCACAACCAACATAGTAGATAAGCCAAAGATAGAATGAGAAAAACGCGTCCATGGAAATGATCCTGCATAAACTTGCATTAAGGTGCTTAAGTTCCTCCTCCTTACTTTCCTTTTTGTATTCTTTTAGTGCTTGTCGGTATTCTTTGATGCCTTGGTTGAGTTCTTCCTGACTTCCCGCTGTGGAAACTCTTTGAAAACGCCTTTCCAATTCTTCACCAGCTTTCTCCATGCTACTGTCATCGTCTTCTTTCTTCTCCTCTTCCCTGCACGATTGCCTGCACAAAGCACAACACCACAAGACGAATGGCAAAAGGATCTGCACGAGGACAGCCACGGTGATCACGGCTGGGACTACACTAGGGTTGTCATCATAGTTGATGGCCGGTTTAGCCTTGGGCGTGCCTCGAGTAGTTGGGTCTTTGGCTGAGCAGAAAGATCCTTGTCCGCTCCAGTACGAGCTATAACTGCTAGGTACACACAGATAATACCTCGTGGAGGGATGCGATCCACTGCAGAATGCCATGCCAAGATCACCGGGTCGTTTTCCCAGGTAGACAAAATTGAGCTCCGTGCTGACTTTGGGCTGTGGTGTTGGGCACTGTTTGTTCACGGAGCATTGCAAAATGCAATTTGCTTTGCTGCCCCTACACAGGACTCTAATGTCGGGCATGTCAATCCAAAACCATCCATTGTAATATATCGACCAAGTTTTTCTGATGTATTCAGGTCTTAGAGCAAAATCCTTCACCCTCAGGTAAGCCTGGTCTTCGGAATTTCTTGGTCTGTTCGAACCAGTAACCACCCAATAGCCGTCCACGTACTGTAAATACCATTTCTGGTTGCTGTGAAAATAGACAGGACGAAGATTGAGATACGTGCCCTCTAGGCGAAAGAAATAGTCTTTTGCGGGATCGTTCAAAATGATTCCTCCTTTATCCTTTAAGTTCTTGCTCAAGGAAACTCTCTCCGAGTTACATTCTCTGAAATCTTTATCCACACAGACAGCTTTGATTCTGGAAGAAGACAAGGTCGACAGGTGGTATGTGGTCTGATCACGGGTATTGTAGAATTCCCAGTGGCTCACGATTCCACCAAATACATCATTCATGTCGATTGAAATCCCTGAACTCAACCAAGACGAGGGATCCCTATGAAGAAGAGCAGCAACGCCAAAATAGTCTTTCAGATTAACTCCAAAAACCAAATAATGTTTACCTTTATTATCGACGGTGTGATAAAATAGCAAGCTGCCGTTCTCCCTGCGAAAGACTGGGAAATTGTTGTGGTAATTGTCCTCCTCAATGTAAACGCCTTCGATGATTTTGTAGGGCATGGTGTTTTCGTCGATATTTTGAAAGAAAATTCTCGGGCATAACATCCTTGAACTTGTGAATGCAAGTAATGTGCTTAGCGTGAAACATAGGGAGAGATTTGACGCCATGTTTACGCTTTCGTGAAAGCTTCAATTCAAGTTATGAAAAATGGAATATTTCGCAGTGCTCATATATTCATATTTGATTCTTCAAATTTGAATTAAAAATTTAAATGGTTTCTCATCTGGTTGCAGCTGCCAACAGCTAATAATGTGGCATAATGATTGAAATAAGGATCATGCATGGCTCTCGTAAAATCTTCATCTTTTAAGTTTATGAAAAATGGAATATTTCGCAGTGTTGATATAATCGTATTTGATTCTTCAAATTTGAATTACAAATTCAAATGGTTTCTCATCTGAAAACAGCTGCTCACAGTGAATAAGGATGGCATAATGTTTAAAATTATGACTGTAAAAACAATGACTAACTCATATCTTGCTCAGAGATAGGAAGCGTTGTCATATAAACTTGAAGTCAACCTTCCGGACCTAATGACCTGAGATTCAGATTCACTGGGAATACTGGGATAATTTCTGAGTGCTTAATTTCGCTTTAGTGTTTCTTTGGGTAAAATATATTAAATCGGGATTGCGTGGTTAGTTTTTCTTTTATACGAAAATGCAGTAGTTGCATGGTGCGTACAGTTGTCCATTTGATTCTCATCCTTTCTGAAAATTGAAAATTCAAATTGGTGTGGAGGTTTTCTTGAAAATGATCTCGGTCGTGCCTCAAATATTGATTTCGTAGTTTTGAGTTCTTAGATTCAATGAGATTTAATTGACAACAACCGTCTGAAAATTAAATCAATCTTTTGTTCTGGTTTGGAAGTTATGTCTTGAAAATGAATTTGGTCGTTGCTCAAATATTGATTTCGTATTATTTTTTGATTAACAAATAAAGAAGCCCCGACTGTGCTCTGTTCTGTTGTAAAGCACGCAGGAAGCGGTAGAGCACGAAAGAAGTGTAGCGGAAAACACGAGACGTAGTCGAGTGTTTTTCCCTACTTCTTGAGTGTTCTACCGCTTCCTAAGTGCTTTACAACAGAACAGAGCACAGTCGAGGCTTCTTTATTTGTTTTATGATAAAGAATCAGATAATTTCCCCACGCATTCGGCTGAATTTTCAAACCAAACTTTATTTTCCAAACGAGCAAAAGTGGCGTCAGCCGTGCACTGTTCTCTGATAAAGCACGCTAAAATAAGCCAATCACAATCCTTGTTAGAATTGTTCAAATAATTTGATTGGCTAACGAAGCGACAGCTGTCAATCACAAACTGGACTTCAGCTAAGCTTTCAGTTTCGAGAAGTTTGAGCGGCTTTCGAGAGAAGAACGATGCCTTCAAAGTTCGCTTTTAAGTTAATTTTTAAATACGGATCTCAAGGCAGGTAAAGGTTTATAGTCAAGAGGAATCCGGCCGTATTGTGGCCCATGAAAACGAGCACTTTTCCAGTGGAAATTACGAAACGCGGAGCTCAAAGCTTGTGGATGAAAATGCGAAATGCCGGGTTGAATTTGAATGGAGCTACAGTTATTTATGGCTTGTAGCCGCATGCAGCAAGATTGCCCGAACTAGCGTAAAAGTTAGAAAGACTTAACGGCTCCCACTGGTTCTACTTCGAGCACAGAAGAGAATATCAGAGCAAGTTTTGCACTGACCACTCATCGGTTTACTTCGCTGAGATGACCGGAGAACGAGCGTTACTACATTGCATGTAAGGCCCGGTTCATACGTCGCATTTCTGCCGTGTCGAATTCAGTTCAACGAATTAAATTCGACAGAAATTCGACGTATGAATCGGCTGCCGCATTTCTACCGCACGTTCGACTGGTCTTGTCGCATTATCCGACAGAAATGCGACACCGATTCAGACGTCGAATTTCTGCTGTGTCGAATCTAATGCATACATTATGTTAATGTATGAGCATGCGTAAATGTTTTCCCGTCAAAGAAAAAGAAGAAACTTGGCCATTCTCGACCCAGTGCAACCTGAACATATTGCAACACATACTGCTCCGTTGTCAGCCTTCTCCTCGTTCCATTGGCGGTCAATTTTTTGCCAAATTAAAGTCCTTCGTCGCTCAGTATTTTCGTCAGCCATATTGCATACTTTACGTTTAAAACATTTTCCGCTGGCCGACATACCCGACAGTATAAATTCTGAATTAAGTGCGATACAAGTGCGACGTATGAATCCACAGTCGCTTTTCTGCCGCACTTAATTGAATTGAATTCGACACGGCAGAAATGCGACGTATGAACTGGGCATAAGTGTTGTTTGAGCAAATGAGCATTTTAAATTGTAAATTTACAAAAATAAAGCTTCTCATCATAAACAGAGACGGTTCAATTGTTTTCTGTCGTTGTTTTACTTCTTAGTATAATTTCTGCCTTTGTAACAAAATTAATGTCTTTATCGAAGCACTGTTTAGGTTGAGAATTTGTGTATTTCGCTACAGCTGGACATGTTTTGTCGGCGGGAATCTAGCAAAACTTGTTATTTTAGTACAGTTTTAACACTACTGTTGCTAACAATGGTCTCTGTGAGCCATATTTACTGCAGAAAAATAGCTCGCTTCCAGTGCGTTTGTCTGAGTCACAGGGGATGTTTAATTTGGGTCAAATTTGTCAAAATTCCGAAGCAAAACTTTGGAAGCCAACTTACCGTCATCAACCCGTGCTCTGTTCTCTGATAAAGCACGCTGTTTCAGCCAATCAGAGCGCGCGTTATATGGAAACTTTATTATAAATTCTTATATTCAATGAGATTTAATTGCCAGCATTAACAACTGTCTGAAAATTATAACCAATCTATTGTTCTGGTTTGGAAGTTATCTCTTGAAAATGAATTTGGTCGTTGCTCAAATATTGATGTCGTATTATTTTTTGAATCCTTATATTCAATGAGATTTAATTGCCAACATTAACAACTGTCTGAAAATTAAAATCAATCTTGAGTGTTTTGGTTTGAAAGTTGTGTCTTGAAAATGAATTCGGTCGTACCTCAAATGTTGATTTCGTATTTCTGAATTCTCATATTTAACTGACACTTTACAACAACTGTCTATTTCTTTTTCTCGAACCGCGCCATCATTGGCTAATATTTATCGTCTAAAAGAGTACAGACACGTCGATGACTCGCACGGATCTTTAAGATAACTTTTCATTCAGATTAATCTCAAACAGGTTTTCATAGGAAGTTAAGTTTCAGATATAAATGTAACCTGATGTAACTTGAAGCTCATGATGCCGCGTGAATTTCGGTCTCATTTTGGACAAGAGATGCTCGGATGTTTTTTTTTTTTTTGTAGCGTTTCCTCTCATCAAAACAAATGCAAATTACTCTTGACACTCAATTTTGACTTTACTACCCAACCCCATGGTTGCGTTGGTCAGCCGGCCAATTTATGTCCATACCAATTATCAGAAATTACATGTTGTGCTAGCTGTTGTGTTAGCACGCACAGGAACTGGTAGTCGAATCGAAATGAACATTATTGCATGTTAACAATTGTCTCTCTGAATATACCAGTTGTCTCAAAAGATATTTTAAAACCTCTTTATGACCAAGCGCGAGAGCCGTACTGGGGAATATGGGTTCGAGGCCGTGGCAGTATGGACCGAGCATAGTGAGGTCCGTGTAAAAAAAACCGAGGGCCAATATTCCACAGTACGGCGCGAGCAAGCTAGGTTAGTAGGTAATTAAGTATATAACAGGTTTTGGTTGAAAATTTTGAATTTGCCGGCTTTCGAAAACTAAAAATACATGCCTTATGACCACTTCCACGGAAACGAACAAAGAAAAAAACAATCAGAAGGCTCGGATCTTCCTCAAGACTACATTGCCATATAGTGATACGACATAAACATGGCACAATCGATAATCTGGTCAGTTGATTTCACGGGAAGTGTATTTCTTTGTCAGTGTCATTCGCCTTTCTTCTTTCGGCGTTTCCTTTTTGGTTTTCGTCGCTATGGTTTCGACTGAGCTGCTCGTTGTTCAAGCTCTCGTAACCGCCGACGTTTTTTCTCTAATTCAAGAAATTTCAAGAAACACGACGATTATTCCCATAATTTTCATTTTCCCTGCTTTCCAATAAGCTCCAAAGCGATCTTCACTTTGGTAAGCACAACTAATCCCTTATTTGTTCCTGGTATCTTAACCAGCTGAGAATAAAGTCAAATCTAGCCCAGACTAATTCCAAACTGGAAACTTTTTACGGCCTGTCACAATATAATACAAATGAGTGAGTCAGTCATCGATCGAATTGTACAAACTATTTTTTGTCGGGACTGACGCACACAGTAAATTCATGGCCTCGATCTCGTTAAAGTGAGATTTTCCTCTAATACTTTGAAATTTAAAAGCTATTCAGTCTCAGGGTCAGACAATAACAGTATCAATAACAGCATTATTCGCGAGAAAATTACTCCTCGTGCGGTCTGTTCTCGTCAGGTCATAAAAATCCTCATTAAATTCCTCATACAAAAATTCCTTGTAGACAGCTATTTCTTTTTCGTTGTTGTTTTTGCTTGACACGTCAGCTGCTGTGAAACTGAAATGGTTTTAAGACATGGATAATTTATGCGAGGAACATAATTATTGACAGTAACACACCGACGCCCCTCTTTCAACCGTTTTCATAGTGCTTGAGGAGAGCGGACGAAGTGTACACAGACTACCGCGCAACAGTAAGTTAGTCGTTATTTTCTTTACAACAGTGCATTATTTCGGCTTCTACTGATACAAATTAGGATATCCGTCTTACTGCTTATTCGAGGTATCATGAAAACCTGCTCTAATAATGTTGCGGCTTAGTTTTAAAGGCGCGTAGCTCCTGAATGAAATTTCCTTTCTAGCGCTAGTCAGCTAAGACTCTATTGTCGACCTGCTTTAGCAAGTGCTAATCGTCCCTTTTGACAGGTTATTAGAATTCCCCACTTTCAGGCTTGAGAGTAGACCACGATAAACAAAGAACACCCAAGAGAAAGTGATTTTTCTCTTGGCACACTCAAATGCTCTATACATGCTGGCGCTACTCTACCAACGAAAACTGAAACAGTGTTGGGATGTTTTGCGCAAGGAAAATTACTGTACCAGTCATTCTCGAATTCCATTGTTCGGACGTGGCTTGATTTAGCCCCAGTAAAACTTTATCAGATTCTGTTCGAATGAATAACAGGAATAACTCAGGAGTTGACGGAAAATCGGACAAGACAATTTAGACCCGCGCGTATTGCAAGCGAGGTATAGTGCACTAAAGATATAGCTAGTAATGAAAGACAAGTTTCTGTTACGCAGACCCTCATTAGCTCTTTGAGCTTATGTCTCACTCCTTCCTAGTTATCATATTAGTTAAACTGTGACGCTCATTGAGGAATTTTTCATCCCGCATTCCGCCAAACCTGCGTATTGAAAATGGCTTTTCTCGGACTTTCAGGAAATACGTCGAGTGTTTTGTAGTTTTCACTTTCCACCCTTTGCAATGCGAGTTTAGTACAAGGAATGTTTTATTTTGTGGCTTTTATCTTAACCAGTTGAGAATAAAAAAATGTGGCTCAGAGTAATTCCAAACTTAAAGCTTCTCTCGACCTGTTATAATGGAAATAAGGAAGCATATCAACGATCGGACTGCGCAAACTACATTACGTAGTAACTGACGCAAACAGTAAATTCACGGCTTCGATCTCGTTAAAGTGAGATTTTCCTCTAATAAGCTTCTAATATATACTTTGAAATTCAAAAGCTAGTCAGTCGCAGGGTCAGCAATTAACAACAGTATGGAACAACATTGGTCGCGAGAAAATTTTTCCTTGCGGCGGCCTGTTTTTATTTCTCTGTGAACATAGAGAAGGTCATAAATTGCCTCATACAAATTAAAGATCCCTTACAGAGAGCAATTTCTTTCTTTAGTTTCCGCCTTGCTCTTCAGCTGCTGTGAAACTGAAATGGTGTTAATGCATGGATAATTTATGCGAGGAACACAATTATTAACAGTAACACACCGACGCCCCACTTCAGTCTTTCTTAATGCTCGAGGAGAGCGGACAGCTGTTTACAAGCTACTGCACAACAGTAAGTTAGCTGTTATTTTCTTCTTTACAACAGCGTCTAATCTCGGCTTCTATCGATATAACTTAGCATATCCGTCTTGCTCATTCGTGAAAACTTTCATGAAAACTTGCTAAAAGAAACTTGAGGCTTAGTTTTAAAGGTGCGGAGTTCCGGAATCAAATCCCCTTCTTGCGCTAATCTGTTAGCAGTCTATTGGTGACCTGCTTAGCAAGTGCTACAAATGTTACATGTCTCTTTTTTCAACAGGTTATTAGAATTGCCCGCATTCAGGCTTGAAAGTAGGCCATCATAATAAATCAAGAAACCCCAAATGTTTCGGCTACACTACCGGCCTTACTGTAAGGACGAAAACGAAAACAGTTTTGGGATGCTCTTTGCAAGCAACATTACTTTAAAAATCAACCTCAAATTTAATCGATCGGACACATGTTGAATTAGCCCCAATGAACTTCGTTGGTATCTGTCGATTTAGTACCAACAAAACTTTGTACGATTCTCTTCGAATGAATAACTCGGGCGTCGACGGCGCGTCAAACTAGGCAATTTGCACCGACGTGTATCACTGTCAATTAAGTTTAAAAGCTTTGAAAGCTTCCCACATCCCGCTTGCAGAAGGATTCATATTTGTATGTTCCTACCAGTGTAATTCCGCTATATTTTTTAACTCGTCTGGTGTACGGCCAAATGCATCCGTGTTATCTGTTTTCTTGGAATTTCGGGAAACACCCGAATTTTCCGCAGTTTTCACTTTCCAAAGGGAACTTGACTGTGACACGTAGTTAATCTTGTATTGTTCGCCCTCCCAGTTGAGGATAATGTTTAGTTTTGATATTCATAAAATTACAAAGCGAAATTTATGGCAAACTCGATGCGGTTTAGTTCTGTGATTTCACGATCTGTTACAAGGGAAAATGAGGGAGGTGGTTCTTAAATAGAGTGTGAACAACAGTTAAGAGACGAAAGAAAATGGGATACTCTTGAAAACATGCAAAGTTTCTGCCGGATTTCAGTTCGTAGTTAATGAGAGAAGGTGTTAGACGTTTGATATAACATGCCTCTTTGTATAGAAGAAAATTCTAGTTATGGTCGCAGTTTAAAACTGTGGTGTTGTTAAGGACTGATTCTATGAAATTGTCTTTTTCACGCGAAAAATCAAGTGGCATGTTCCTGAGCTCGGATGAAAAGAGTCGTACCTGTTTTGCCAAAATACACGCCGATTGACAACCGGAACTGAACTTGAAGACAACATGGACAACATGCAATTTGTTCAACCGTTGTACTTTATTTTTGTTGGTGGTGTTAAAGACAATTTCGGTTTTTTCGAGCGCACTTTTGTTTCAATGTTGGAGTTTGTGGATTATCTACGGAGCTTTCGTTTGAAAAATCCTAAGAGTTGAGAGGTTTTGTCTCCAGTGCATGGGGCTGAAAGCCAGATGGTGGTGGAGTCTTGTCTTCAACAACAACCCGCATTACACTGACGCTTCAGATAAGGGAGACCCCATGACTTGAAAGACTGAGACTTGCCATCTGTGGCAAAAAGAATGCTATATATAAACATTTGCACACTTGTAAAAATTTCATTTTCGTATGTCATTTGAGTGTGTAATCTACCGGGATACCTTTTAAGGTATCCAGACTTTAAAAAGTCTGGCATCTTTCCATCTGATCTTTGAGACCATGCACAACTGGAATCCACTGCAACCACAAATGGAGTCTTCTCCAAGAACTGCTTTTTATTCACAATTATTTTAGTCCGATGATGGCAGCTTCGTATACCGAAATTAAGAAAATATATGGTATGTTTTACAAATATTGTATTTGGTAGTCATATTTCCAGGCAATGAAACAAAAGAACTCTTTGCAGCCAATAGTCCTCTGGCGGGCACACAAATAACAATACGTGACGTTACCGATATTCTTCGATAGCACTCTTTTCCAACTTAGTTTTGTCATATCATGTCTATTGACATAATGAATATACTCGGATTATCCGTCACGCTCTATGTACTGAAACTATCAGCAGGTGCTGGGTTTTAAAAGTTGCGTCGTTTGTCTTAAACGAAGCGCGCCAGGCTTTCTACCGTAGGAAACTGAAAGCAGAATTCCAACAAGAAGTCAACAACAAGATGGCTATGATTTTGAAAGCTGGTAGGACGCCATCTCGTCTGTATTAAGCAAAGAATGTAAGGATGTAACCCACCGGCCTGCACGACATGTTTTCTTTGGTTGCTTTGCATGAATCTATTTGTATATTGAGTTGACACTACCGTACACCTTATTAATTTCGAAACACTCGTGATTGCTGCAATTCCTAAAGACTGGGAAACCGTGATACTGCGATACTAGACAACTTTCAGTCAAAAGATGAAACAATTGAACACGAAACGTGTCAACAATTCTGAAGCTACTGGCTAATAAGAACGCTCTGTGCTCGCGTTGTCCATCGGTGAGATCAATTGTCAAGGCCGTAGCCAGTATGAGGAAACCAAGGCACTTGCCTCAGCAGTTTTTTCGTTCCGGCAGTTTCTTTTTTGAAAGGGAAAAGTAGAAAGGCTGCTAAATACATACATGAAGAGAATATAACCATGAACAGTGCCTCAGTCATAATTTTTCCATGGACATTGCCTCAATCATAATTTTTTTCTGGCTACAGCCTTGATTGTTGAGCAGCATCTAAAGAATCAAAGTTTTATTAAAGGACGTGAAAACCATTCATGAATCGCTCTTCAAGATCAATTCCGATAGGAATTAAGATAAGAGATCTTCAGTACAAAAGCATTCATACCAACAACAAATTATGCAAATAAACGCCAAAACCTCGCCAGCACGTGACCACTGCAAACATCCCAATGAGACACCAGCACACGTTTTGCTAATGCTGTAATCACGTAGGAGACATGTTTGGTAAAGGTAATAATTGGTTGGTGGAATATTAAGCGCTCATAAATACAAATCCAAAAACAGCTACTAACTGGAATCCACCATTTCCTATGAGCAACCGTTTCTTTTTATAGCCAGAGTATCAATTACTTCTCTCCCTAATCAGGCCCGAAAACCTAAGGTTTTCCTTTTCTTCCTAGAGAGCAAAGTTTAATCTGTTAGAAACTGTAACTATGATATAATAAATGTGGACCACCCATTGCAGCAGGGAAAACAACCTAATCCTATACCCACCACACCAAACCAGCCAGTAACTTAACCTTTTTATTTGAATGCAGTTGGCCTATTTTTGCACACCATGCTTGCCAATACTATTGGTACACTTGCTCGAATTCCTCTTTTTGTTTCAGTTTCTATACTTTGTAAAACCACTGTTAAATTCCCTATAAGTTGGAATTATTGAGGTATCAATTCGATAAATTGGGCATCAGTATTCTTTCCTTTTTGGCCCTGTTTATGTACTTAGATTCAGAGAACGTTTACTTCTCACTTTGTTTACTGGCCATAACTTTCATTTCACTAAACTTCGCGGTCTGACTCTGACGCTGGGTGGTTTCTTTGACAATGCTTAAAGTAGACGTCTAGAGCAACTACTCTCCCTTCCTCGCAACGGTGGACCCCATTCAAACTTGAGGTGTCGTCGTTTTGGATGTCCCAGTCGGCACGTAAATGTTTCAGTGGCTTGTCATACAGACTACACATTTATACAACAACTATAAAAGCACTACGGCCTCGTGCTCTCATCAGTTATTCTCCTCTTCTTTGAAAACCGTCAATTAACAAATTGACATCAGTTTTTCATGCGTCTGTCCTGTTATTCGTCATAACATTGTCAAAGTATCTGGGGATCCACGAGGCGATAGCCGAGTGGATCTTGAAGGGCAATTCATGAATGTCCATGATAGCCGAGTGGATCCGCGAGTTCACGAATCAGTTCACCCAAACGGCTTACAACGGCAAAGTAAGCCGTTTAGCAAGCCGTTTGCGCGCGTAAAGCCGTCAAAATTGGTGGCGGTTGACGTACATAAAATAGCGTGACTGTTAGCGTCAAAACTTGCACATGTAGAAATGGAATTATGTTCGTTTTTGAGATTCAGAGGGGGGTCTTAGGTCTTTGTTTTTGAAATTCAAATGGGGATCTTCGGTCTTCGTTTTTGAGATTCAGAGGGGGCCTTACAGACCTGCCAACTCTCCCGGTGTTCCCGGGAGTCTCCAAGTTTTTCATCAAATCTCCCGGGAACTACCTACTGTGGCTCTCTTTAATTTTTTTCATCAATTTCGTTATTTTCGAGACGTCGGGAACGTTCGGAGGGCCTTCGGATGATTTTCGGAGAGTATTCAGATATTGCCGAAAATTATATTCTTACAATGCAAAGATTTCTCGCCATCTCCAGGTTTTTGTTCTCTGTGGGTTGGCAGGTATGGTCTTAAGTCTTCGGTATTAGATCTTAGGTCTTAGGTCTTAGGTCTTCGTTTTTCAGACATTCATTTGCTTTAGTCTATTTCCTAATGATGCGAAGGCAAAGTAAGGTAAAGTTTTAGTCGCGACGGAGCTTGTCCTGGTTTACGTAGCATTAAGCGAATGTTGGTATTTCTGCTCTTCTGTAGATGGTTGCTAGTCCACAGCATGCTGGCACTTATTTGACACCTGAGTGGAAAAAACTAAAGAAGCATAAAACTTGATTCGTCAGGTTATCTTTTTGCAGGATTTGTAGACAAGGAAGATATGAACAACATAGAAGACATTTTACAAGCCATCTGTATTGGCTTGGCTGTTGCTACTTTCCTTCTTAACACTGGTCATGGTCTCAGAGCCATTGAGGTCTGCAAAGAATGTTTGATTTTCCTAAATAATGAAGTACTCAAAAAAGAAGATCACATTTTCAATTCAGTTAACATTGCCATCTATAAAACATTGTTCATGGCGTACTGTCTTTCAACTGATTATACAAATACAGCAAAATACGGCTGGAAACTTCTTGAAATTTACCGCGAGTGTGGCAAAACAGCCGAAGAAGGGAATCTTACTTTAACATTGGCCAACATTTGTGAACAGCAATTTAATTATGCAGAAGCAAGAGAACTTTACAAGAAAGGAATAAATATCATGAGAGAAATAGGCCACAGAGATGGAGAAGCATACGCTTGTGGGAAGTTTGGAACAATGTGTTATCGTCTCAGTGATTGTGATAAAGCTAAAGAATATCTTGAGAAGGCACTGGCCATCAGAATAGAAATTTGTGACAGAAACGGAGAAGCAAGCTGCTACGCGAACTTAGGAACTGTGTTTGAATCTCTTAGTAAATATGAAAAAGCTGAAGAGTATCTTGAGAAAGCAGTTGCCATCATGGTAGAAATTGGGGACAGAAACGGAGAAGCAAGCTGTTACGAGAACTTAGCAACTTTGCTTGAATCTCTTGGTAAATATGATAGAGTTAAAAAATGTCTTGAGAAAGCAATTGTGATCAGAACAGAGATTGGTGACAGAGAAGGAGAAGCAGCAGATTACGGAAACTTAGGAACTGTATTTCAATCCCTTGGTGATTACGATAATGCTAAAGAATATATTGAGAAAGCTCTTAAGATAAAAATAGAAACCGGTGACAAAGAAGGACAAGCAGAAGATTACGGAAATCTAGGAACTTTGTATGAATCTCTTTATGAATATGACAAAGCTAAAAAATGTCACGAGAAAGCACTTGCAATCACAGTAGAAACTGGTGACAGAGCAGGGGAAGCACTAAATTACGGAAACTTAGGAGCCGTGCTTCAATCAGTTTGTGAATATGACAAAGCTAAAGAATATCTTGAGAAAGCACTGCTCATCAACACTGAAGTTGGAGACAAAAATGGAGAAGCAAGTTGTTACGGAAACTTAGGAGTTGTGTTTGGATCTCTTGGTAAATATAACAAAGCCAAAGAGTATCTTGAGAAAGCACTTGTGATACGAATTGAAATCTGTGACAGAGCAGGAGAAGCAGCAGACTACGAAAACTTAGGAATTGTATTTCAATCTCTTGGTGAATATGTCAAGTCTAAAGAATATCTTGAGAAAGCGCTGGCGATCAGGATAGAAATTGGTGACAGAGCAGGAGAAGCATCATGTTACGGAAACATTGGAGCTGTGTTGAAGTCTCTTTGTGAATACGACAAAGCCAAGGAACATCTTGAGGACGCAATTGCAATCAGAATTAAAATAAGTGACAGAAAAGGAGAAGCAACAGATTACGTAAACTTAGGAACTGTATTTCAATCCCTTGGTGAATGTGGCAAAGCTAAAGAATATTACGAGAAAGCACTTGCCATCACAATAGATATTGGTGACAGAAAAGGAGCAGCAAGCTGTTACGGACACTTAGGAACTGTATTTGAAGCTCTTGGTGAATATGTCAAAACTAAAGAATATCTTGAGAAAGCACTTGTGATCAGGATAGAAATTGGCGACAGAGCAGGACAAGCAGCAGATTACAATAACTTAGGAGCGATGTTTGAATCTCTTGCTGAATATGACAAAGCTAAAGGATATCTGGAGAAGGCACTGGCTATGACAATAGACATTGGTGATAAAAAGGGAGTGAGAAGGTGTTACGGGAACTTAGGAACTGTGTTTCAGTCGCTTGGTGAATATGACGAAGCTAAAAAATACCTTGAGAAAGCACTTGCAATCGGAAGAGAAACTGGTGACAGACAAGGAGAAGCAGCAGATTACGGAAACTTAGGAACTATGTTTCAATCTCTTGGAGAATACGACAGAGCAAAAGAATATATTCAGAAAGCACTTGCGATCAGGATAGAAATTGGTGACAGAGAAGGAGAAGCAGTAGATTACGGAAACTTAGGAACCGTATTTCAATCTCTTGGTGATTACGATAACGCTAAAGAATATATTGAGAAAGCTCTTAAGATAAAAATAGAAACCGGTGACAAAGAAGGACAAGCAGAAGATTACGGAAATCTAGGAACTTTGTATGAATCTCTTTATGAATATGACAAAGCTAAGAAATGTCACGAGAAAGCACTTGCAATCACAGTAGAAACTGGTGACAGAGCAGGGGAAGCACTAAATTACGGAAACTTAGGAGCCGTGCTTCAATCAGTTTGTGAATATGACAAAGCTAAAGAATATCTTGAGAAAGCACTGCTCATCAAAACTGAAGTTGGAGACAAAAAAGGAGAAGCAAGTTGTTACGGAAACTTAGGAGTTGTGTTTGGATCTCTTGGTAAATATAACAAAGCCAAAGAGTATCTTGAGAAAGCACTTGTGATACGAATTGAAATCTGTGACAGAGCAGGAGAAGCAGCAGACTACGAAAACTTAGGAATTGTATTTCAATCTCTTGGTGAATATGTCAAGTCTAAAGAATATCTTGAGAAAGCGCTGGCGATCAGGATAGAAATTGGTGACAGAGCAGGAGAAGCATCATGTTACGGAAACATTGGAGCTGTGTTGAAGTCTCTTTGTGAATACGACAAAGCCAAGGAACATCTTGAGGACGCAATTGCAATCAGAATTAAAATAAGTGACAGAAAAGGAGAAGCAACAGATTACGTAAACTTAGGAACTGTATTTCAATCCCTTGGTGAATGTGGCGAAGCTAAAGAATATTACGAGAAAGCACTTGCCATCACAATAGATATTGGTGACAGAAAAGGAGCAGCAAGCTGTTACGGACACTTAGGAACTGTATTTGAAGCTCTTGGTGAATATGTCAAAACTAAAGAATATCTTGAGAAAGCACTCGTGATCAGGATAGAAATTGGCGACAGAGCAGGACAAGCAGCAGATTACAATAACTTAGGAGCGATGTTTGAATCTCTTGCTGAATATGACAAAGCTAAAGGATATCTGGAGAAGGCACTGGCTATGACAATAGATATTGGTGATAAAAGGGCAGTGGGAAGGTGTTACGGGAACTTAGGAACTGTGTTTCAGTCGCTTGGTGAATATGACGAAGCTAAAAAATACCTTGAGAAAGCACTTGCAATCGGAAGAGAAACTGGTGACAGACAAGGAGAAGCAAGTTGCTATGGAAACTTAGCGTCTCTGTTGAAATCTCTTGGTCAATATGACAAAGCTGAAGAATACCTTGAGAAAGCGCTTGCCATCCAAATAGAAATTGGTGACAGATATGAAGAAGCAAGCTGCTATGGAAACTTAGGAACTCTGTTAAGATATCTTGGTGAATATGACGAAACCAAAGAATATATTGAGAAAGCACTTGCGATCAGAATTGAAACTGGTGACAGAAAAGGAGAAGCAGCGGATTACGGCCACTTAGGAGTTGTGTATCAATGTGTTGGTGAATATGAAAAAGCTAATGAATATCTTGAGAAAGCACTTGCGATCAGAATTGAAATTGGTGACAGAAAAGGAGAAGCAGCAGATTACGGAAACTTAGGAACTATGTTTCAGTCTCTTGGTGAATACGACAGAGCAAAAGAATATATTCAGAAAGCACTTGCGATCAGGATAGGAATTTGTGACAGAGAAGGAGAAGCAGTAGATTACGGAAACTTAGGAGCTGTGTTTCGATCTCTTGGTGAATATGACAAGGCTGAAGATTACCTTGAGAAGGCACTTTCAATTACTCAAGATATTGGAAACATTCGCAGAGAGATTCAATCTAATTGCAGCCTTTCAACGGTAAAGTTGTTGCAAGGGAAGATCCAGGAGGCTTTTGACTGTCTGCTCCTGAGTATGGACAAAAGCGAGCGTTTGCGTGGTTTTCTTAGAGACAACGATAAGTTTAAAATATCGTTTTCCGACGTTCACGATTTTCCTTATCGGACTCTTAGTTTATTGGTTTGTTTTTTTGGGAGTCCCAACGATGCTCTTTATGTTCTAGAGCTGGCAAAAGCAAGAGCTTTAGCTGACTTGATGACGACTCAGTACTCCGTTAAATGGCAAATCTCAGCTAACCCAAAGACATGGTATGGTATTGAGAATATTATGAGGAAGGAGCGTAACTGTACATGCTTGTACATTTCTTACGAAGCTCAACATTTGTTTTTGTGGATTCTCAAAACAAGCGGTGTCATTCATTTTCGAAAAAAAAGAGTAGACGAGAGCATTGTTGGTTCAGAATCACTTGGTAGTTTAGATGAATTCTTTGATAAAAACTTTCGAAGTTTTGGTATTTTACCCGAGGAAGATTGCGAAGATCGCTCTTTAAGTCCCATTGAGCCAGAACTGAAGTCATACCAAGATGAGGGCCTCTCGGCTTTGCGACTTGTAAAAGATGATAACGAAGAGAGTCAGAATCCCGAATCACCACTTTCTTTGTGTCACAGAATGCTCATCGGTTCTGTAGCTGACTTGCTACAGGAGCGCGAAATCATGATTGTTCCTGATCTTTCCTTGAACCGAGTTCCATTTGCGGCATTGAGCGACGAAAATGGAAAGTGTCTATCCGAGACTTTCAGGATTCGCATTGTTCCTTCTTTGACGACTCTCAAGCTGATTCAGGACAGTCCTGCAGACTACCACAATCAGACTGGCGCCCTAGTAGTGGGGGATCCAGATGTTGGTAAAGTGCGTTACAAGGGAAGGAAAACGAAGTTTTCCAGGTTACCCTATGCAGGAAATGAAGCAGCCATGATTGGGCGACTGCTGGGTGTCCAGCCTTTGTTAGGCCAACATGCAACAAAGCAGGCGGTACTTGAAAGATTACATTCAGTGGGTCTGGTTCATTTTGCTGCACATGGAAATGCCGAAAGAGGAGAAATTGCCCTTTCTCCCGTGCGCTCTTCCAATAAGATTCCAAAAGAAGCTGATTACCTATTGATGATGTCTGACATTGCACAGGCTCAACTGCGAGCTAAACTGGTGGTACTTAGCTGCTGTCATAGTGCACGTGGACAGATCAGAGCCGAGGGAGTTATTGGAATTGCTCGGGCGTTCTTAGGATCCGGTGCACGGTCAGTACTGGTGGCACTTTGGGCAATAAGCGACATTGCTACAGAGCAGCTGATGTGTCGTTTCTACGAGCATCTTGTTCGAGGGGAGAGTGCCAGTGAATCTCTTCATCAGGCCATGAAATGGATGAGAGGTAACGGCTTTTCCAAGGTTTGCGAATGGGCACCATTTGTACTGATTGGAGATGACGTGACGTTCGAGTTTGGAAAACAAGAATAATAAGAGTAAGTTTCCTTGAATTAGAAAAGATCTGATATTTCGCTCGGCTCAAGCCGACAATAACCTTTAACTTGAACCTGCAAAAACTGCGTTTCAATACAAATAGTGCGATCCAAATTGTGGTAACCAATTTGCAACGAGACTTCAATCATTGAAATGTAGGACGGTTTGGTCAGATTTTCAGTATATTTATACTCTCGCCAGCTATCACAGCTGTTATAAACCGTTGAACTGTTAATAGCCTCGTGCATCAGACGAAATGATCGCACCTTGCTTCTCACGGGAAGGTTAAGCAGTTGAGGTTATTTTACCCTGTTTAGATGAGGGAGCAAATTAATTTATTCGGCGAGCGAATCTGTTACAGAGGCACTGATTAGTTATTTTCATGTTCTGTTTCAGAGACACTCTGTGACTGACTAGGTAATTTTCCCGTTCTTGCGTGAACCCAAAACAACAGCCGTGTCTTCCAGGTAGTCAAATCTAAAATAGCCTCTAAGGACTACCATTGTTATTTATTTTCAAGCCCCTGGCTTGTTGTGTGAATATAAAAAACTTGAATCGAACGGTCAATAATTCCGTCACAAGACTGATTTGTAAAACAGTGGAGAAGTGATAAGTGACCAGTAAGTGAGTGAGTAGTCAGTAGCAGTGATCAATACCTGATTTCCCGATAAAAAAAAAAAAACTATATTGTCCTCAGAGAGGTGATAAGATAATAGGAAATCATCAAGTAGGAGATATTGTCTGGAAGTAACACTACATTCTCAGAGCTTACGATAACAAAAATGTTTGTTATTGACGAAAGAGATTTCAAAATTGAGCTTCAGTTTTGAGCTGAGTGACAAGACCCCAGAAGGGGTGGGGGGGGGGGGGGGAGGGAGAAAGTGGAGGAACCTTACGTGGATTGCATCGAGCAGACGCACGCTCAGCATGAAAAAGGTTATTTCTTCCTACTAACTCAAAGTCAGTTCTTTTTCCATCCGGGGTCACTTTTTTACCAATTTTGTGATTTCTCATTTAAGCAGTTTCCAGTTAGCTCTGTATCGAAATGTATCAAAGGTCTCGAGTGACTCGTTATGAGGGCACAATATTTCTCCAGGTAGGTAGGCCCTTAGCTTATCCAGGATTGGCGTGACGCTTCATTTCATTTTTTCAGCCTGAAAAATCAGTTTTAATCTTTTTATTTTTGTCCGTCAGTTTTTGATTAAAGTACGAGAAGTGAAAAACAATTTTGCACAAATTAGAGGAGCTGAAAAAAAAAAAAAAAAAAAAAACAGGCTATGCAGTGAAACTGTTGTCAGTCACCTTAAAAGCGAGAATTAAAACCTTGATAGAGTCTCCAATAAGTGATTTTTTGGCTCGGGGCCACGGCTTTGGCTACGGGGCCACTGCATAGCCTGCTGCCTCCTACCCGCACAACCCGTGTCAGAGACCACAACTTCGCTCTACCACTTGTAAGGGCAGAGCGTTTTAAACGAATTTTTGTAAATAGATGCCTTTTTTTTGTTAGAATACCCGTACTTTACAATACTAACGTTACATAGAGCGTTAACATTACTGCTTTTTTAAGTTTATTTAATTTCCCTCTTGATTTTAAGCCATTTCTTAGCTATTTTACTCTTAGATTTGAATGTATTCTTATCTTTTTTATTACCCCTTTTTTATTGTAAATTTAAAGGGATGTTTTGAATCTGAGTTTTTAATAAAGACTATTATTGTTATCATAAGCTGTAAAGGTGGCTGTTCTTAGCACACTCACCAGTTATACTTAAAATTTGACGGGTCAATACTCCCACACTTATCAAGTGATGTTAGACTATTGGCATCACACAAATGACCGGTAGTTGATGAACACGTTGTAGTCATCTTCATGGCATAATAGGGTACCATAACAAAGATCTAACCCGTAAAAACACCACCCTTAAATTTAGCTTTTTGTGCTTATAATTCAAACCATCTCAGTGAAATCCCCATTTTGTATTATCGGATTGTGATAAGCATGTTAAAATACGAAAATGTTAAGAAAATGTTCTAGGAAGGGTTGAGAGCCACCCTAAATTGTCGAAAGTTTGAAATGCTATGAATCCTGCCAACAGAATATTTTAAATTTTGTAGCATATTGTATGATACCAATATTAATTCTAGTATTTATCCGTCAAAGTATAAAGTGCGGGAACCTGTTGCCAGCCTTTCTTAAAAAAATCTGTTGAAACTGGCTTTCTGCTCTCCAAAAGGCTCTCTCTCGCCTGTTACTTTCCCCTACCCAGTCTTCACCCGCCCGCTTGCACGCGAATACGATGAAGCCTCCAAGGAGAAGAGTGACTACTCGGTGTTTGTTCTCTCTATTTTGGTGTTCATATCATGAGCCCAATCCTCGGCTCGGCCTGTAAATAACCTACTAGTGCGTATTAGGTTAGTATACTGACGCGTTTGAAATTTAATGTGATTTTAATCTAGTCCTGCTATATTTAAGAAATAGAAAACATGTACCGGGTTTCTATCAAGTTTTATTATAAATCTACCAGCATTCTATCACGAGTGCCGTTCTCTGATTGGCTAAGCTACTCACTATCTATTTAACAAATAGATTCCATGTTGCCGTGCGTCTGTTCAGTAATAGATCACAGATGACGTCAAAATGTGGTAAGAACAAAAAAGTGGCACGCGAGGCGATAGCCGAGTGTGTCACTGATGTTCTTACCACATTTTGGCGTCTTCTGTGATCTGTTACTGAACAGACGCACGGCAACATGGAATCTATTTGTTTTATATAATAACGAAACAAACTACTACAGATAAAGCTTTGTTTATTTCAAAATCTTTCAATATAACTCGAAAGCCGGCCTTTGCCCACTTTGGCGAACACGAAAAAAAAGCCATTTGACGTTATCTGTTGTCTATACAAAATGAAGCAATCTCATTGGTTGCTATGCGTAGCAAAGAATTGTGATTGGTCCAGGAAAATCACGCCACTGTCAAACTTGACTCGAGCGTCGCTTCCCGTGGAATGAAAACTTCAGCGAAAGCAGAATTGAACTGCGACATCTACAAATCTTAAAGACAATGCTCGATAAGTCAAGTCAGTTTTTGTCATCAGAGCAGCCCTGTTAGCCGAAAAGCGTGGATGTCGCCTTGAATATTGCAGAAGCTGAAAAATACACTCGGAAAACTTGCGGTTGTAGTCAACCTGGAGGCCATTCGGTGATTCGAATTTTGAACGGAAAGGAGCGTTAGTGACGGTGGAAATTTGTCCTCTGTGGTTGGTGATTCTCAAATCAGTTTGAAATAGTGTCGGAGACACCTTTTAGCTGCGATACAATTGGCCGTCAGCTGTTCTTTGCTCGTTGCTATGCCCTGAAACGGACTGGAACATTCGCATCGGAAAGCAAGGTTATGTGTTTTCTTATTTTAACTGATTTTAATGTCTTGATATTTCATTACTGACATCAATGAAATTATTATTATTATCATCATTATTGCTATTATTATTATTATTATTTAGTTTTTATGATAACATTTTAGCCTTATTTTAATTTGTAGTTTTTTATTTATACGCTCAGTAGAATCTTCAGAATTGAAGGAGGTGAGTCGCCCAGGAAGAAGAAGAAGAAGAAGAAGAAGAAGAAGAAGAAGGAATCAGTGTGTCAACAATTATTTTGAGACTGAGAAAAGTTGAATTTTTTAAATAAATTAATTTCATAAACATTTTGTAGATTGGGTTTGTTAAATTCGAGATAACGCAATGGTTCTCGGCCTACCAAGACCAATTTTGTGTTTGGTTTAGTCTCGCTCAACTGCCGACTGAGACTGCTCGAGTATTTTTCCTGAGTCATTTTCTGAAAACGAAATGGCTTTATCTTTCTTCTTCTAGCTAGACTATGCTTCTCGTACCTGTTCAATGCATCGACAATACTTGTAAAATATTATCTGAGTTCTCAAAACTTTCCGCCATTTTTAAACACGGAAGGAAAAAACTTTGTAATGATGACGTCAATCGTGCGTCTGTCCTCTAATAGATCATAGGCGAGAACCAATCAAAATGCGAGAATAACTTGGGTTATTATATAATCTGTGATAGACAGTGAGTAGCGTAGCAGTGTGCGCTTGTTAACAAAGTGTCTGTGTCTGTGAAGAGGATTTAGATAAAGTTTAGATAAAGTTCGCTCTGTCATAATCTATTTGTTTAATAGAAACACGATTTTTCACCAATCAGCGCGCTTATTTTCGTAGGACTGTTTTCTAAAGATATTTATATCTACATCTGTACGATGAAGTTTTTGAAGTGTGAACTGTTCCTTTCGATAACTAAAGTGACTGTCTTTACTCGAGACAAATAAAGTGAAAAAAATTTTCTTATTACTGATTTAGGTCACCACTATTTTCACGTTGTATTTCTTCTCCCAACTTATGCAAACCAAGGCCTGTTTTATAACTACTATTCCAGCTTAGTACACTTCCTTTAGGTCCTCCGCAAAACAACAACGTGAAATGACCAAATTCTGCGTGGTCTAGAGAGCGTGAACCACGAGGGGCTAATTTTTAAAATTTCTCTTACAAATTTAACCCTGTTTTCCATAGTCAGTTTCGAAATAGTTTTGACCGTGATAAACAAACTAAATGACCTTAGAGTATCGCGAGATTCCGAGGTAATCTTTTGACTGGGTTCAGCCGTTCAACTCACCTAACAAGCAACTTTTCCAGTTACTGTAAACGTTGTCCTCGGCGTCGCTATCGTGTTTTCTTAAATTCCCTGATAATCTCAGAGAGAGAATCTTTGTTAGCCCCAAAAAAATTATCTTCAGTTATCTTTAGAATCACATATAGGACTTACACAATTTAACCTGCAGAAAACTGTAGAAAAGGTAGAGCTTTGATTTCCACCGGTATAACTGGTGTAAGAAAATGAAACGAAGGAACGTTAACGATTGAAGACGTCGAACAATTTAAGGGCTTCTGCCTAAATTTTGCAATAGCAATAGCAATATTATTTTTTTCTTTACGATTTTGGGCAACAGGACATACATTTGTTATAGAATAAAATGGCGTTTCTTTGAAAAAAAAAATGTAGTTTTCCTTGAAGGGATTTTCTGAAATTACCTAATCACTTCAAAGTAGGGAAAACAACACACAGACGAACCCCTATTAAGCGGCCACCCATTAAACGGCCATCCCTATTAGGCGGCCAGTAATGAAAGTCCCGATGGGGGCTTTCTATTGTTTTTACCTCTATTAAGCGGCCAGACCCTTGAGGCGGCCACTATCCATTTCCCTGAGGGTGGCCGTTTAATGGGGTTGAACTGTATGTCGCTTCGTTACAACTCCTGATTTCGTTTGAATTCTACAGAACATATCCCAACATAGCCTGCTCTCTGAGGGAAAAGCTCCTAAAATAATAGTCAGGATGTGTCCTAACATGTTGAGGGTATGTCACGTCACCAGATTTTCCGTCTCACTGTTCTCTCTTCTTTTTCTCAAAAAGACTCTGAAGAGGTCCCGGGAAGTTGTATCCAAACATCTCAAAGTTGGCTCTGAACAACCGACCAAGGATGTCGATCCATTCTATGGGAATCTGCGAGTAATAACTGAGCAAAGAGGAGGCGGTACTGGATTTATTGTTGGAATGAGCATTGAATCTCTTTACATCTTCGGGCGTTAACCCTGCAGCCTCTTTAAAATCTGCCATGTCTTGATCAAAAGTTTCGTAATGACCTATAAAGTCATAGTTGATGGCACACATTCCACAAATGTTGACGTAATTGTCCCAGTGCCAATCCATAACAGGTGTACTCTTGTTACTTCCTTTGGTGACTAAATATTCAATGAATTCACGAAAAGAGATGTCATCGAGCTTATCAAGTGCGCTCTGGGAAGCGTTTGGACGAACGCTTTTTAGAATTGCTGTGCCGTGAAGTTGAAGTTTTGAGCGGGGAAATCTTGGATAAACAAACTTGTCTTTGTACGCAGAAAGGATTCGCTCAAACGGCTCACGAACAAACGTGAACTTGAAATATGTTTCTAATATCTGCTTCTGCTGGTAGGGAGGAAACGCTTTTAATCGCAACTCCCCCCCGCCTGTGTTAAATCGATACAGCATTCTCCTCAATTGTCTGGAGGCAACTTTAGGCATGACACAGTACAGGATTTGAAGAGAAGGAATCACTGCTAAATGAAACGGATCGGGCATCTCACTGTGGCCGGTCTTTGCACAGAACTTCTCAACCAGCTTTCTACGCTCGTTTTGTCCCTTAGAGTTAAACCTTGATGATTCCTGAAATTAAGAAAGAAAACCCTCTTTATGATCCCTTTTAATATCTTGCTTAACAGCAAGGTATTTCTAAATTATCATAAAGTTTCCAAACCAAATATGTCCGCATGTCCAAATGATAGGCTCCTGTTATATTAGTAATTCAATGCTTTCTAGTGGTATACCGTCTAATATCCCACGAGTCACTTAAATTTCTCGGAGTACACAAGAGCCTTTAGTTGAGTGTGTATACCAAAAACAATACAAGTGACAAGTGGAATATTCTCTGCTATTCCACGAGACAGCGTATTTTATACCATGCCATTGAAAATGCAGAGACCAACGCAAAAAATGCGACAATACGCGCAGAGCATGATGGGAATATACGAAGGCTTTCTTGTATATATTTTAAGTGGCTTTATTTTCTGTGGGATGGTATAAAATGTAATCTGCCACTGCAAGTTCTCAGTTACACTCGGTTTCCATTTTTTTCTGCCATACCTGCATAGTCTGTACATTTGAATCCTCTTTTGTGGCCCGCTCAGCATGACTTTGCCCTACGAAGAAACGAAAACACACAAGGTGTTATCGGTTATGTGGAGGGGTTAAAATACTGAGCCGAGTTGTTCAAAGCCCGATTAAGCTAACCTAGAATTGGCGAGAATTTTGATTTCAGTGTAGTATTTTTTTTCGGTGAGCTTTTCTGTTTATATTGTTTGTCCTTCAGTTTTGAGTTTGAATAATTTCAAACTTCCCAAAGCATAAGAATTGAAAAACATTGTTATACAAGAAAAATTGTTACTTCGATTAACTTTTAATCCTGAGTTAGCGTTAACCGGCCTTCGAACAACCTAGCCCTGGATAGTAATACAGCGTTCCCTTACATAAAAATGATTGCAGAACAAATCCGCTGAATATTTCTTTGCTGCTACAACTCTTCCATGGAATCAATGCAGCTATGCTGAAGCTTAGATTTCTTGTCAGTCTACTCACAGCCCAACACCTTTCACACCGCGTAATTGCCACAAAGCATTTGTTTCAAGTCATGCAGCTTTACCTCGGAAATTCAAAGTTGGCTCGTCAATTCCTTCTTGCACCCATTCCCCACTATCATAGTACGTCGAGAAAGTATCGGCGACCTAATGAGTTAGACGAGTCTGACAAGTAGCAACGAGCTGCCATTTGTCCGTCAAAATACCGCACATCAGCAGAGTGATCTTGGGCCGATTGCGCGCAAACAAATTAAAGGAACACCATCGCGACCATTTACCGGCTGCATTTGAATTAAACTTAGTGCTAAAATTACCACTAGTGTGTTCGGACATTCGTGTGCTTTGCGCTTGTTTGGCTTTTCATTTCTTTGCTGTTCATTTATAATGGTAATTGAACTGAGTGGAGTGCAATTTGGTCTGAAATCATACGCGTGATTTCAAAATGGAACGAGCGCGCAGCGCGAGTTCGATTTGAAATCACAAGCATGATTTCAGACCAAAATTGCACGACACGAAGTTCAATTGCCACTTTATTAGATCCATTTTGAAATCGCACAATTTTATCGCCTTAAATTTTAGATTTTTGGTGTATTGTTCCAGTAGCCGGTTTGTTAAAAAAAGCGGAACCGGAAACGCCTTTACGTCGAATTTAGTATGCAAAACGATGTCATGTGACGAAAACTCATTCGAGCATGACAAAGAAACAAGCAGTTCTGATCTGAAGTCGAAAGTAGTCTACTTCAGGTATAAAAGTGCAATTCTCGTCGCCTGAATCAATTATGGAAGGCCTACCTTTCTTCTGTGGTTTGAAGCTGAGACTTTTCATTGTCTTTGGAGAAGGAATTTGAAGGTGCATATCCTGTGTAATTCTGCGATCGATTTCTTTTGAGTTGTGAAACTCCCTCGAGTGCACGATGCCCAGTGGATGGTACGTTTTTTTTCTTTTAAATACCATTCAATGGTATGATTTTAAGGGAGTGCAGCTCGTTATCATCTCCGTTTCTTTTTGTAACCTCGTTGTAGGACTCAATACTCAGGACCTTGTCAAGTTCTTGCAGCGCCATTTGTTTTAAGATATTTCTTGGCAAGATGGCGGGACTGGCACCGGCTTCGTAAGACGTTCGTTCATGCACTATTTTGTGCAGTGTGGCGTATTTTGACTATGTTTATTCACAGCAACAGAGTTCAGCTGTTTTGTTGCTTCGTTTGAAACTACCGGAAACCTGGAAACATCTACCTTCTTGAGATGACTCTGAATTTGTTGTTGTGTGGTTTTCGTTTGTTTATGTTTTACTGGACTCAGTATCATACGGATCTTGAGCAGATGTTGAAGAAAAATCGCCAAAATATTCGTCAAAATGGACACTGAAAGTTGGGAACTTCCATTAAAGTAGGTCTTCAGCCTAAAGGAGCTCATAATCGTCATTCAGAAACTGTAATTAATTAAATTTGTCAATTTTTTTGGGAAAAAAGCTACAATAACAGCAAATTTTTGGCAATAGTATTTGCAAAATTCTCCACACAGTGGCTTTTTGCCTTTCATTTTCCTGAAATTTTATTGATTACTTTAAACTAATCTTGAAATCTGATTGGTTGTTTTGTTTTACTGGCCCATTCTCATTGGCTGAGAAAAAGATGCGATTTAGAGCAAAAAATAGTGCGATTCGTGAATAAATCGCACCACTGAGAGCCAATCAGATTGCAAGGATAACCAGTGATTTCAAAATGGATTTAATAAATGATTTTATTGTTTGGGAAGAGGCAGAGGACATCTGTCTCTTATTTAAACTCCTGTTAAATTCATTTAAGTTCCGGAATTAATTAAAACCCAGTTAGGGCTGAAGCTCATTTGCTTCTTTGCCTTCCTTGATGCTGAGAACATTTTCTGGTACACCCAATGCTCCACACGAGGCAAAGATGAAAATGTTAATTTGACATCCGAGGCTGGAGGTGTTATGGGGAATTTTAAATTGCTTGGCCGCGCCGAGACAGCGTCCATTTGAATGGTGCTTTTCAGATTTTCACTCGTCGTTGTGGTGAGAAACTAGTTTCATTTCATGATTGTATATATTTGAGCACAACACTCGTGCTGACCCCAAAATTATTAATTTTGAAGAAAAATGTTTTTCGGCATTTTTAGGCACAGGTAGCCTGCGAACGCAGACGTATTTCTGGCTGTCGCTTATCTCCGCCGAAAATAACGTTTGCGAACCCGAGCCAGGAAACGATTTCTGTGACGTAGGAATTTTAAGCCAATCACAGTTTAGCTCAAATAGCCCCAGAACTGCTGCGCGAGGTATTCGCTGCGAGGAGCACTCGAGTGTCATTCTATCATGGAATCTGATTGGCTAAGGAGGTTTACTTCCCTTAAAGAGAAACGTTTCTCTTTAGGGGAAGCAAACCGCCAAAGAGTAAAACTCGCCTAAATGGCTCTAAACCACCTCCAGGAACCCAGAGACATCAAAATAACGCAATGCAAACATAGAGTAAGCCATTTTATTCAAATTATTTTCTACACGTAGCATTTAGAGTAATTTTGGAAGCATTCTCATACATTGTCTTATAAACGGCTAAAATTGTAACGCAATCGCCAACAGCATAATGTCACGTATTTATCGTATTCAACGTCTGGGCCGCCTGTGGTTATATTTAACAAAAACACACACACACGCGCGCGCGCACGCACACACACACACACACACACACACACACACACACACACACACACACACACACACACACAAAGAGTGATTCTACACAACAGTATAGTGAAAAAAATGATTATAGATGTCTCTTAACAGTGCCTATGAAGTAAACAATAATTGCTGCTCATTTGAAAGGCTTTTCAAAGTAACCGGAAGAATGACGTTTTCCTTTTTGGAATATCTTTTTTCATTTTAGAGATATTCACGTTTTTGTGTTATCCAATTGAATAGAAAACCAATCAGGGTGAATCACTTCCGGGCAAGGGTCATAATTTCTCGGTTCTGGGTGACTTGTTCACTGGCTGCCATTGACGCAAGTACGCCAGTAGCGTGACGCTCGTACTATACCTCACGCTAACTCTCACTCTTTACATAAAATGTTAAGTAAACAGAACACAAGAGTTACACTTCCGGTAATTCAATCTGGCCTGATGCCCTGATTTGACCAATGGTGATATATACAGTAAGATATTGATCATAATATTAACAATTTTAAATTTTTGTGATTCATAAATGTTAATGGTATTTAAGATATGTATATATATCGTAAGAAGTGATAGGTAACTTTTAACTTAACTTAATTTATTAGTAATTTTATTGGGAGTGTCCCCAATTAGTCGGCCTCCGGGCTGACTAGAAGTTTTAGACACTTAAATAAAGTTTATTGATTGATTGATTGATTTTTACCTGTTCGTTTATTCGCAGAAAATACGCATTAATTGATAGTTTTTAATCCACTCATTGTGATCTTTATATTTGTCTGCGTGACTAAAGCCCGTCAATTCAACGGTTTAGCCTGTCATTTGTTGCCAAAATTGATTAAATTGCGAGCGAGTTGTGTGAACCGTGGGCTTGGAAACAAAATAAAACGCTAAAGACAGCCTGTCACAAATGATTGCGTCTTCAAGGTCTTCATGCCAGTCTTCGTTTAAAAAGGAATAAATAGAATTTCTTGAATCAATACAGCGTGGTTGCCAAAATCAATAGCACAAACTGCCGTCAATCCAACGCCTGTCTTTCATAAACAAAGCTGTCTTTCATAAACAAAACTGATTGTAACCCGCAAGTGTCCAGAATCGCCCTTGACAGGAATCGTACATTTGGAACGCTACAAATGGTCACACAGGAATTTCTCACACAGGAATTTAGCGAGAGCTCACATATACACGAGACGTTAGTCGCGAGTGACAAAAGGTTGTATTCTGAACTACAGAAGCTGTTTGCAATCGAGGAAAATTGCAGGTGGCTCAAGCTCACGGCAAAAATATTATACACTTAAGTAATGGCCTCGAGAGAAAGCTTTTGTTTTCCTCTTTTCCCGAGAATCTCATTGTTTCCCTTCTCGGAAAAATCGAGATTCGAGGGAAACGAAAACTTTTTCCCAAGGGATCAGTAATTGAGTGTTTTGTTATATAGCTGAGGTGTAGTGTAAAGTTATAAGGCAAGAAGAAGCCCGGAGAAGAAGTCAAAGTAACCTCTGGCTAGTGGGAGAGCGGGCAGATATTGCTTAAATATCGCCCGCCGGGCCGACATTTAGATCTAGCCATTGCATAAATCAACTAATAAGAGTTCGCGTTAGAGTATAGAAACTCCAGCTTTATAACAAAAGACATTGTATGGGAATATTTAAGACCGGGTTTAGGAAATATTAGAAAGGTTTAGGAAATACTGAAAGCTCTTAGTGAAAATGTCTTATTTTTAATGTATTGGCTGTTTTCTGTTCGCTTTTTCCACCGATTTCAAGCGATTTCAGCGACTCCTGCCTTTCTTAAAGAAGACGTTCTCTATTAATAAATATATTGATATTCAAAAAACCGTAATATTTTTGCCTGGGTTCTGAGGTTAAACAATTGACCTTTATTTACCCTGGACCCCGGAGATTTCTTTTAGCGTTGGTGCCGCGATCAGTGAGCGGCGAAGCATCTCCACTCGCAGCGTATCAGGGTTTAGAGGAATCACCGCTCCTCGCGAGAAAGAAAAACAAAACCTTTGGCATCCAGGGTAACCGTTCAACGGCGTGAGAGAATGTTTTTTATTATTATTATTAATTTACAAACGCAATATACATAGGAAGAACTAAACAAAATGAAAAGAGGAAAATAGTAATATTACAGCAAGTACAGCATGATAGTGAGAAAATGTTGATCATTTGGGATAAACTGCAATGTAAAGCCCATTCCATTAACACACACACGCAGAAAGCTCTCACGAAAGCATATTTTGCACCGAAAAATAGATCGCAGTTGTTTGGACCAATTTTGTAAGCGGCTGTCGGCCCTGGAGACGACGCTTTCACGCAGTGAATCTATCTTGCGCAGTTGAGCTGTAAATGGAGTTTCGACACAATAGATAAGATTCTCTTAAGAAAGCTAGCTAGCTAAATGTATGGCATTGATTAAAGAGCTTCAACTTAGTCCGACTGCTATATACCAGTAGCTTGACCAGAACTTGGATCAGTGATAAACAGTAAAAAAACTAGCTAACCTTGAATAGCTAATTGTAAATAAATGAGGCCTAAAGATTACCAAAACCGAATGCATGTTAATTGACTCAAGTCAGAGACTTGCTAGTACCTTTGGCCACCAAATCCTTAGGAGTCTATATCGATCAAAATTTGTCGTGGTCCAAACATGTTAATGAGATATTGCTAAAGTTGTCTCCTCAGCTGGTACAGGTGCTCTTATATCATGTTACTATAAAGAGCTATTATCGAAACATATTGCGATTATTGCTGTCCTGTGTGGGACGGTCTGAACGAGTTAGCCTACAAATTACAAAAACTCAAGTCTGTTTACCATTCTGGTCGCAGTAAAATACCGATGGGATAACCCTTATATCGGAAAGAAAAAACAAGAGTTGAAATCCTTGCTCAAAACTGTGAATGATCAGGCTCCTAAGTCAGTTCTTGAAAGGCCTTTCCAATTAACCGCTGGTCTTAATTTTATGTCTTTTAAAAAAATTTAAAACGTAATTTCTGCCTGACAGTGGGGGACATTTGTGACCAGAATAGCCGTCGGAGCCACTAGATCTTTTCGCAAGTTTAAAATGAGATCAATCACTTATGTCCTCCTCGTATTCCGGCAAGGCAAACATGTGAATCAGTTCAGTTTTCAATGTTTATTGAGTGGCTCCAATTGCAAATCATTGACTTCTTAGGGATTTATATTCACTTCAAAGTTTGCAACTGACAAATTTCACGCAGAATCCCGTGGCGATATCCTGAAGAAAACAGGTTAGTTTTCTAATGGCGGGAAAAATTTAGAAATTTGTAGAGATGGACATGGTTTGTACGAAGCGTATTTTCACTGATAAAGAGACAATGGAGGGAACAAACCGAGCTCTCGATCATTCGTTAAAAAAATTAAAATATATGTAATTAGATGCGTTAATATCTTGGCGAATCCTCGGAGGGAGACGAAATAAAAAAATAGCGAATAAACTTTTATTGTTGTACTACACAATACAATAAGAAAAAGATTTTCCAACAATTTTCTTCCGCGCAAGTTTGACTTCGAGGCGGGCAGAAGGATCGAGAGGTTCACGGGAAATGAAATTTGTTAAACTTGTGTCCTGGAGTAGAAATATCGTGAAATATTTATACTCGTTTCTCGCGTTATTTTTCACTGTATTCCAGATGTGTCTTGGATAATAGAGTTGTATGGTTGATCTGCTTGAAAGTAGAAGGTGGGGTCTTGTGGCATAGAAAACACAAGACCCAAGTGTGTTCTTTTAGTTCTTATTTAGAGATTAAATTAACATGGCTCCCACATGATGACAAAACAAACGCTTACCTATTGCGACATTCACCTTAATTTGCTTTGCATACGATTCGTATCCTACACGGATGAGTAATATTCCAGTAGTAAGAAGAATCAAAAGGAATAATTGTTTCATCGCCATCATCGTTACAAACAACGATTCGACGTGGCCGGAATTAAATAGAGTTGAACCTTCCTAAAGCGACCACCCACAACGTCATGCTCAGGTGATCGCTTACAGGAGGTGGTCACTTATGAGAGCCTAGACCCTATTGGGTCAAACGTTTGCTCATTAGCATATGGTAACTACAGAGACTTCCCCCTTGTTTTAAATGTTTTATTCGTGTAAAAAGTCAATTTTGAGCAAAAAATCCGGTACATCGCATTGAGAAATTACCGTCTCTTGTAATACCAGGAACGCGCTTATGTTACACAGTCTAACTATCCAATTTTCGCTCTATTATCTGTCAACTGATCGCTTAAGGGAGGTTAAAAACAAAAGGAAATTTCAAACTTTTAGCCTAAAAGTGGTCGAAGTCGCTTGGGAGAGGTGGTCGCTTACAAGAGGTTCCAAATATAGTGATTTAAATTGGAAAGTTTTGGTATTTTGGAAAACTGGTCGCTGAGGAGCAGATCGAATACAGCGAAGACTGAGCACCTATTGCGACAGTTCAGTTTAGCTGCTTAGCAACCCGGTGATAGAATTTCACACATGTATCTTACTAAGCAGTGGATACTGGTGAATTTTGTAGCGTATCATCCTATGTATATACATAAACAATCTCTTCCACGATTGTAATGGATCTAAAGCGTACCAAAACATGAAAATAATTGAAGAATCCTTAACTTCACTTCAATGTAATGTAAACTTGCTTTATTGTTTGAAGAAGCCACACGCACCCACTATTGTCGCACACGCTAATCACACACATCCAACTCTTGCCACATGAAGAATGCAGAAAAACGGCAAAGCGAAATAAACGAGGAAACTTACAAGACGAATAAAAGACGAACTGTAAAACTGGAGCAAATCCAAAACAAGGCGTAGACAGAAACTCAAACCACTATTATAAATAAATTACGCGCAAACCGAACATAGAGTATGCAAATGAACATAACATGTACGAAATGGCACAAAACAAAGGAAACTGAGTTAGGGAAAACTTGACTCCAAACACGAAGCTATGACACAAGTTCTGGCGTCTACACCCCCTAACCGTACAAAGTAAGAATAAAAATAAAAATAATTAATAATAAAATGATAAGGAACACGACAGTATCCTTGCAGGTAAGCTTTTGGGACTCGTTCACTCTTAAGGCTGGTTTAATCACCAGCACATAAACAAAATAAGCTAGGGCAGGAACAGGGGTTTGAACAAGGGCTTTAAGTTAGGAAAAATGTCAAATGAAAGGTGCTTATTATCGATTTCTTAGTAATAATAATAATAATAATAATAATTATGAATTTATTGTGCGCAAATTCCATACGTATATGTTCAAATGCGCATTTACAATTAAAATACATAAAGAATGAACGTTACACGCTAAACGTGAAAATTACAGCTTGAAAATTAAAATTCTAAAAAACTAAGTTATAGGTTAAAAATTACAAGCGTTAAAGTACAATTTATACCTAACTAAAATCTAAAATTCTAAGAAATTACAATACTATTCGGATTTTACTAAAAACGCGTTTGAAAACAAATATGTACTTCCACCTGTGTTTCTTATGCTTATGCATTTTAGTTTTCCATGCCCGCCGTGGTAGGATTAATGCCATTAATTAGCACGGATTACTAATCAAGGCAGACTGGTTGCTAGTTGTTAGAGAAAAAATAATATCCTGCAAACAGGCTCCCAGCGAGGGCGGAAAAACAATCAGGCAAGCGAAGAGAGCCGTTAAGCGCGAAACAAAGAACCATGCGCTCCTCCTCGTCACCAGACCGCTCTCGGCTCGCTCCGCTCGCCCTAGACCACACTCAATCGAAACGAAAACCATTGAGAATCTTTTTCTGAATTCTTTAAATTCAGATTTGCACCTCTACTAAAAGACAGAAAATAAACCAAGAGGGGCTTAGTGTCGCTAGCGCTGAAGTCACGATCGAAAAACGTTTGACAAAAGCAGAGTGATTAGGATTCTCTTGTGTTCGAAGATATACCAAGACAACCGACCTAGAATCAAAGAACACTAATTAAATATATCATTTTTAGATATCTCGGTCAAGGTTAATGAAAATTATACAAGGGAATTTGCGCAGGAGGTAGCATGAAGTCTGAATCAAAGCTTTCGCTATCGAAAATAAATGAAATGAAGTTCATGGTGCGACCGACACTTTGTACCTACTTGTTTATGAGAGACTTGGATATGTGCAAAAAGAAAACAATTACAGAACAATTATGTTTGATGTGAAGGACATTTCGTTATAGAGTACTTGAAGTGTGAATACTTAGGTCATGTGACTTTGAACGCTTAGTGGATGTTTTTGCGACCACGTGGAGATGTTGTTTACTAGTTTTAAGGGTCGTAAATTCGTCGTAGAAGTTGCATTTCTTAGAGTCAAGTTCGAATAAATGGTTTAACTCAAAACCAATGATAGTTATCATGTGACCCTCAGAATTGTCCACGTGATATGGACCGGAAGTGATCCACTGACCCAAACATCTCCAAGAAATCATTAAGCACGCTTTTAATAAGTCGCGGCGCCATTTTGATTTTTTAATGAATGTGGTCTAACCTGTCATCTTGGCATGATTTCAATACGCTGGGTATCAAATGACATCGTCAAAAGAAGAGTCCAAGAAAGGTCAGTATCTTTCCCAGCACCGCATAAATATTAAATGAAATAATAGCTTGGAAGATTGTCTTTTTGTTAGGCTCAAATGGTCACCATTGCGCTATTCTTCTATATGCGCTAATCTATTCTTACGGGGATGTGCTCGACAAGAGTCGCAAGAGAAATGTGACTTATCGAGAGATACTGAGCGCACCAGAACTGAAGAAATTATGAATTCATCGAATAGGAAGAGAGGAAAACAGGGTTTAAGTTAAATGCCCTATTTCTATAGAAGTACATAACTGTACATACATTTTATTTCGACTAACCACCTTAATTGTTTCTATATTTATATAGCGTATACCCTAGGTCCTGGATTTGCGCCACTGTTATGGGTTTTCCGTGCGTGTTCCAATGCAACTTTGGGGAAAGTATGAGCCTTTAATTTAATTACATGCTGCAATAACCATTTCCCCTGCTGGACAAGAACACCTAGCTTTGTTTACGATAGCAGAGTATATTCGTAACACATTGAGGCCTTTCAGTCTTTCCCTAAGATCTATAACGCTCCCCTTAACATATTCCTCACTGTCCTTCAATAGGCATAATACATCAAATACATAATTCTCATAGAAACACTTGTAACCCTTGTCAAGAGGCTTTTTAACATAACTTTAAGCATTCCTTCCACTTTTTTTTTTAGCATGCTGTACAATGTTTTTGAAAGAAAACTGCTTGGGGAAAACTGATGTCTCAGTGCTCCCCTTTCCCTCAATAGATGCAACTTGTTCTTCGGGCTGTTGGATTTCTGAAGTATTCAGCATGTCCTCAGCACAACACAAAATGATTGAACTTTGCTTTCTTTCCACGTGCGTATCACTTGTTGAAGTGACCTCACTTCCATGCGCTTACGTCATATGTAAACCATTGTAACCAGTTTATTTTTTGTAACCCGATGACTAATAGGAGTTGTCAAGTCGACTCGAGTCGAGTCGAAGAGTCGAGAAGTTTATTTAAAGAAGAAAAGAGTAGAATGATCATCACAGCATTTTCCTGGATCCAGATCTGCTCGACGGAGACTCTTATTCAAGTTTTGCCTTACCCCGACAGTACACGCAGCATTCAATTGAGAATATGAACTATATCATGAACATACGAATTTAAGGCAGCCCAATTCAAACTGGTTCTACTACGTCGGAGGAAGTGATAAATTTTCTTTCATTGCCACCTCGCGCACAGACATCAGAAACGACTTATAAAAACCGTGTATATTGTGATTCCTGAAAGTGAACTTAAGTCGTGGGATGTTGTTCTTAAACAGGCCATTGTGCATGTAGCTAACGTAAATGTAGATATACTCATATTCTATGGTTTAAATCTGACCTGGGTGTCTTTGCACCAAAGTCTTTAAGACGGATTGAAATTCAAGAAAACCTTAACACCTTAATAATTCAAGAAAACCTTAACACCTTAATAATTCATGCTGTTCAGTCTACTTGTGCTCGCCATGGGACGCAAGGCAGTTTTCTTTTGCATATTTTAGGGAGTTTTAAGGCCTGTTTGAATTACGCTAATTCAGGGGTACAGTTTCAAAGCCTGGTACCACACAAATGCCCAATCATTAGTGAACCTTATCGTATCACTACCCGATAAAGATCGAGTGTTGCATGGCATCGATGCATCAAACAAAAAAGATGCTGTAAAGGTTGGAAACAGTTGTTAGCTACATCAAGCAAAGCCCGCGCTTGTTATGCAAATGTTTAGTTAAATTATGCCAGAATTGAACATTTAACATTAAATTAACATTTACACAAACCAATAGGCAGAAGTGTATTTTCAAAATATAAACACTCGGCTAAATTGCAACTCACTAGACACCTTTTGTAATGATTTAATTTTTGTAATGTCAACTCCAATTTTTAATGTACGGCAAGTTTCGGGTAAACTTTGATTAGTAGCTAGAGGTTTAAAAGTGAAACCGTCTAAAGCTAAGAAATTTAACGGCCCAAATAATGTAACACTCGTTGCCTAGAAATGTTAGGTATGCGACAATAATTTAGTTTCATCCATTCTTTTTTTTTTAATTAAGAGCGACCAGCTTTAAAACTCTACGGAATGAACTTAAAGCGTATTTTTCTAGTTATAGTGGCCGTTAGTTCCATCATAATCGTCGGTTTTATTGTTCACGTGAACAACATTTACGAAGTCGCAGCCTTTAGCGAGCAGATCGATGTTGTTTCGTCCGCTCTATTTCGCAAATATGCAACACAAAGAGGCAGAGAGTTGCCAACTCGAAAGCCATTTGTTTATCTCACGGAAACTGAGCAATGTCTTCCTCCATACTTGGCTTCATCTTCTCAGATTGGCGATCCACAGAAATGCAACTGTGATGTAATAGTGCTGAGTTACCGAGCAAAGTGCCAAGAAAACAATCAGTCACATGTGAGTTATTTGTTTGATCCCAATACTCTGTTTGCGTCTGGACGAAATGTACTTTTCTTTGCCGCAATGGACAGAAGACCGGGCTATCATTATTACATATTTTTAAACGACGACACAGTTCTCAAGTACAACAAATTTACCCCCGCCGCCATGAAAATACTGTCGCCTTTTCGAGCTGTGGAGGCCTGGCTGTTAGATTTCGAACCAGTGGTTGGTGTGCTGGATTACAAGGTTCATCATGGAGCAGACGTTATACTTACACTCAGAAGAAACTTGTGTGGTATAAACGAAACATCGCTGGTCCTTCCTACTGTGCTTTTCGACGCACTCTTTAACGCTTACCATCACGAAGCTATTGGGCATATTCTTCCCTATCCGTCACAGTATGAACAAGAATGTGCTTTCTGCAGTCATAGGAAAGCTTTGATCGCCGTCGAGGTCAAATTTGGTGGCCAAGCACTCATGTTTGCTCCAGTCACTGGTGGCAATCGCTTACACCGCAGGCATGAAACCAATCGGAGGAACATGGGGGCCATATCGCGGGAATTCGTCGAAAACTTCAAGCGGGAGGCCCCTGCAAAGCTAAGAAGTCACGTGATATTTGAAATGTTATACAACCGTGCCAAGTACCACCTTAGTCTACACTCGAGGTCGTATTGTGCAAATGTAACTCGCCACCAACCTATTATCCCATACAAGCATTTGCTAAGTGATATTTGACCCTCTCTGGCTTTCGGACGTTCAAAATATTCAAAAATTTAAAGTGGTCTCCTTTCTCTTGTAACTGTTAACCAATTTATGAACAGTTCACACTAGTCTCGTAGTTTTAATAAGAAGCTTTGATTTAGGTATAAAATAGCAATGTAAGCTAATATAAATGCCATCATTTATTTTTACCATTGTTCCTCTTTTCGGTAGTTATACTTTCTTTTAATCCTGTTTTCCATTTTACTCTTATTCATCGTAACATTTGATTCGTGCCTGTACCAAATGAATCAAGGCCGGGAAGTCCGTATTGGGAAGTGTTAATTAAGACCAAGGGCACAGAGTTTCCCAATACGCACTGACCAAGGCTGGCAAATACAGTATTGCTTTGAAAGCAACTATTGTGTTGAATTTTAATTAAAACATTTCAGTTCATATAAAATCACCAAAAAGTGAAGCAGAAAGACTTTTAGAGGGTGGGCTGGCTGGCCACCTCTACAATTCTTCAGAAAGCTAGTTCATAACTTAATATTGTTATTCACTTAAATTTTTAACGGTCGCATTGTGATTTTTCCTCGATTCTCTAAGTTATTTAGGCTAAGAAAATGAAACTTGAGTCTCGAAAAATGAGATACCAAGGATACATTTTTATTTTATTAAACATGATTTATATCATGGTTTGCCGCCGATTTTAAGGTCGGCTCACACGAGGGCACTAGTCCCTGCAGCTAGTCCCCTGAAGAGTTTACACGAAGGCGCTGATCGCAGGGACTTGTCCCACGAACAGTTCTACAAAGGCGGACGCTAGCACCTCTTTTTTTATTATTATTTTATTTATTTATTTGAAGTAACACGTCTTTAAAAAATTACTCGTAACACAAATTACAAATTACAATTATAACAAAGTACTCTGGTATGGCTACTCCGATACTACAATGTACATTACTTATTTACACCAGGTGTTACTTACTTACATTAGGAAAACGAACAAAATAAAGTAATTAATTAATTCTGACAACACATATTAGTTACAATTAAATCAAACAGGATAGAAAACAAGAAATACAAAAAAGAGAAAGAAAAAAAATAAAAGGAAAGGGAAACTCAAAATTACAAAATAAGCAAAAAAAGCAAACAAACAACTAATAGCGCGGGGAAGGGGGAGAAGGAACGATTTCTAATCTTGATTTAATACAATTAAAAGTAACTTAGTCTGTAAAGTTTGAGAGGAGCATTGTCACGTTACGAGTACCTTTTCGGTGTTAATTTACAAATTTTCAACTTTATATTTATAGGTGGTTCTAGCAATAAATTCGGTCAGTACAAGTGAACTGTTATTTAGTTTACTTACATACACATAGAATTTCATGAAAAGGAGAGTGTAATTGAATTTTCTCACTAGCTCCATGTATGTTGGGTGTTTTAAGGTGGTGAAAAGCGTTTCTTTTGTATCTGGTCTAAAGTTTCAACCATTCTGAGTGTTAAACCAATTAATGACTTCGCATGTGAAGGTTTTTTTAAAATTAGCAGTCGATAAAGGTGTGATTTATGGAGTCTGGCTCACCACAGTTAATGACTGTATTTATCCCATATCTGAAGAGTTCTTTCTTTGTAATGACAATCCTATGAATAAATTTGAATTGAAATTCTTTCAACTTATTTTCTTTGCATGTTTTTGAAGCCATTTTAAAAACATCTATCCAATTCTCTGTGTCTATAGATCGTTTTCACTGTCACGCAATAAAAAAATAAATCGAAAACCATCTAGTGGAAAAAGCTATGAAATTATGATGTTATAGAAGATAACTAAATAAGCCACTTCTCCAAGTTTTAGGCCTGTGCGTTTCCCCAAACTTCAGATATTCGTCGAAATGTTTCGCCGATATTTACAGAGCCCAGTATGAAAACGCCATGTTGGTGTACCTCGGTGGTACACCAATATGGCGGCCGGAAAATAGTGTAAACATCTGGAACTTACTTTGGCTATCTAGGCGACTGATTATCAGTACTGATCAAACAAGCATTTACGTAAGCACTTTTCCAAATGCTTTAACCTCTAAAAAGGCTCAAAATCATGGGATAAGTATATATTTTTCGACAAACTCGATCATAGCCTTGTGTCACGCACCTCCATAACCCTGAAATTCAAAATGCTCTGGATTCCAAACGAAGCACGCTATTGAACTGTAAAATTGTAAACAAATATAAATATACCGCCTCTTGTGCCTGATGAGGACAAAAACTTTGGTGGCTCTTTCGTTTTGGATTTTAGAAAGTGATGACGTCATGTGAAAACGATCTATTGAAATATCTCTTTTCCATCTTTCCGGGCCAGTATGAGGTGATTGGTGTTTTTAACGAGAAGTAGGCGATAATAGTCTCTTGCCCTATACGTTTAATTTTTTTCAAAATTGATTTGACTAGTCTCGTTCAGTGAAAAAGATTTCCAGTTTTCTCTATAATTAAAGATCGAATTTTGCCCTAGGACTCGCGCTCTGTTCTTCAAGCTCACAGGAATTGCACTCAAGATTTGATAGAACTGGAGAACGTTTGTGTTACAATGATATTTAGCTTGAAATTCTTGAAGAGTTAAATATTAACCGTTTTCATTAAAAAGCTATTGGATCATGTGGATACCCTTGATAAACCATTCCCTCATAAATAACGGTTTCCCATTAACTAAGATTTCTTTGTTATTAAAGAGAATGGTGTCGGTTCCTTGATCATAATTGTACAGAGTCTTGATTTCATCAAGTGCAATAAGTATGTCTCTATAGAATGTTGGAATGTGCCTTAAATATTTGACATCGTAGTTACATCGAAGCAGGAAATTGAGACCTCCGTGTTTGTTAAAAAAGAAATAGTCCGGTACTACTTTCCAATTGCAGTTATCTCTAAAGAGAAGTCTTTTGATCCATGCAAGTCTGAGCGATTTTATCGTAAGTTCGATGTCAACCATCCGTAAGCCCCCCGTGGAAAGGTCTTGGTACATACTAGTCCGTTTTGTTTTGTCCTTGTTATTTTTCCAAAGGAAACGAAACATTTTATCTTTTACCATTGGCACTATTTCCTTAGGGACGTTAACATTTGAAATTGAGTATATTAAGTCAGACAACCCCAAAGATTTAATTATTAGTACTTTTCCATAGAGTGGTAATCCCCTCGATTTCCAAATGTCTAAATTTGTCTCAGTTTTTGCACTTTCAAATTGAAGTTCATCTGGTTATTACCTTTTTCGTCATAGGAAACATATATTCCTAATAATTTTTTGGGAGTATTCATCCATTTCATCCCTAGCGGTTTGGTTCTATTATTCAACCATTTCCCTAACCAGAAGGCTTTTGTTTTCTCTCCGTTGAGCACTAATCCAGAGAAATTCCTAAAAGCGCTCATAGTTATCAGGGTTTGTTCAGCAGAAGCAACATCAGCACAGAATAAGTTGATATCGTCTGCAAATTGGCTTAGTTTGATCTCTGAGCCAAAAATTCTGATTCCTTTTATGATTGCGTTTTGTCTCATTTTGTTTGATAGTATTTCTGAAGTCAGGATAAACAGATTTGGCGAGAGTGGGAATCCTTGTCTATCTCCTCTAGAGGGTTTAAATCAGTCCGTTGCAAAACCGTTGTTCAAAGCTGCGCTTTCTATGTCCATGTAGAAGTTCTCGATCCATTTTCTTAAGCTATCACCTCTTGGAATTTGTACATTTGTCGTTCTTTTTGTTTTTCTGTATCGCGACCTTTTTCCCTCTCGCATTTGTCTCTGTGTCATTAGGAGGACATTTTACCAGAGTAGAGCCGTTAGAGGTTATAAGTTACGTATTTTAGCTTAGTTTGTAGAGTTCGAAACCCCTGTAATTTACGATGTGATAGTTTTTTTAATAATGTTCTCATTAATTTTACGATATGTTTTAGGCTCTCTAGATATTAGCACTGGAGGGACAAAGTTTGAAGTATTCCGTGAATATGTTGGTTATGTGCATTTTGTCTTGTTGTTCCGGGCCCGGCTACTTGACCTGTTTGGAGTTCTACACTGCTTCTTATTATCACGGGTGTCATATTTATCTTTAATTTGTGCGTCCAGCTTCGCCAGAGATAGCTGTAATATTCCTTCTGGAAAGCTATAAGTTTGTCTTAAAGAGACGTTCCTATGTCCAACGTCAGGATGCATCAGTAGTCTAGTCATTTCAGTGGAATATGCCGAAAGTATCGTTAACGCACTGTGATGAAATGATACCCGGGAATTAAAGAGCCGCTGTTCTTCTTGTATACCTATGAAAAGCTTTGCTACGATTGGTGTTTAAGGCGAACCCTTAACCATTCCGCCAATTTGATCATGGGAGGCAACCATAAACCTTATTCTGACATGGGTTTTTTTCTGGTTCTCTGGGACTAGGGGATGGAGCTAGCTTTTGAGGCCGCCATTTTATAACTCTTACAGCCTTAAAGCTAACACAATGAAACTCATAACACAACTCAGCTCATCGTGAAGGAAGAGATCAACAAATTAAACTAAATTCCTGTGAGCTGAACTTACTCCAGTGGGGACGTTCGTTAAGCTGGTTACTATTTCTTTGATGGCATGACAGTGAAACTAGCAATTTTTAGTATCACCCAACTAGTGGACTAAGGCAAATCCTGCATTTTGATTGGCTACGCTACTAGGGGACTATTAGTAATAGTCATCGAGTAGCGAAATTGGCGCCATCGAGCGTGACTCTTTCTTTCGTTTTATTCCCCAAAAAATATTTCTTCAACTTGCATTTGCTAACTTTATTATTACCTTTTCTGTCCGACCAGTTGGATGATACTAAAACAATTAGACCCTTCGCCATCAAGGGCCACGGGTCAATAGCTCGCAAGGGCTACGGGTCTAATTGTTAAATAGACCTTGAGCTAAGCGGGGCGGGGGATGGGGAGAGGGGTGGGGAGGGGATTTCCTTGCCCTCCCGGCTTTCCCCCTTCTGCGATTTTTTTACCCAAAATAACGGGGGGGGGGGGGGAGGTCCCTCCCCCAGATCCGCCACTGAAATTGACTACTCTCAAGTTACTTAAAAAACAGTTTCTTAACGACCAGAGGTACGTTAAGAAATATTTTATCATTTGTGTCAAAAGTATCAATACCTGGAATAAATTCCAGGGATTTATGGGAGTAAAGGAAACAAAGAGAGAGCAAGAACACGCTCACCGCGTCAGGAAAAACCATGACAACGAGAGTGTAAGCAACAGCGTAATTTTCCTGCTAATCAAGATAGGAGAAAGTTTCGTATCTGTCAACTATATTCACGAAATTAAAACAAAACTTTAACAGCCATGAATTTTTCCTATCAAGAGAAATTTTTCCTTTGATAACTTTGGCACAGAAAATAATGTGAAACTACTTGACAAGGCCTTTTCTCCGGGCGCTTTGAACTTCTCAAAAAGCGCATGCCTTCCTGAAAAAGTTAAACATGTTAAAGAATTTCTGTTTAGTTAGTAACATTGGCAAAAGCTACCTTCATTGTTGTAGTAACTTCATGCATTGATCCGTTAACGGGAAACGGTTACACGGCGTCTCACGAGGCAAAACAAAGTGAAAAACACGTCATAAAAGTGAGTTTATTATTTTGATTCTCGAGCGCGCGCTGTGTTATCGGGATGACAGCATGGAGACGATACAGTCTGAAAAAAATAGTTTGATTCTTTTTTCTTGTTATTTGTAGCAGCTTGAAAACAGGTGAAAAAATCTGTGAAAAGATGGAAATCCCAACCTAAGAGAAAAGAACCAGGTTAAGTTTGTAAATATTTGCCAATAGACAATATTCAATAATCAATAAGTCAATATCTTCCAAGAGGTATTAATCACATTAAAGCCGGCACGCAAAGAAAATAAGCAAAACCCAAATCCAAAGAATTTTTGTAATCGCTGTCACAAATCGCTGGCTGTTACGCATTCTTTCCAAGCAATAAATAATGATAAAGACTGCAATGTCAGTAATTTGCATCGACGACTAAATTCTCGTGATATCAATCATAATTGAAAAAGCTTGGAAAATCACGGGTTTACAGTTTCTTGCTTGTGTAGTCACAGGCTTTTAGGATTTTGCAATTTTCTAGTAGCATTATGCTCAACATTAGTCTTCCTAAATGTAGCTGTTACAGTTGTGGGATAGGATTAGTCGTCTCTTTTTTAGGTGGGAACGATAGCTCACAAGACTATATGTACTTCAGATTACCACTTTTTAATCTTGAGAATTTAACTTTCCCGTTGCCGGCATGCAACTCCCACTTAAAATCCGACTAACGAAGTCATATGCCAACTGCCGATTAAGTAAGTTCGCTGAGCTGTGATTGGTTAATTTAGCTACGAAATACCTGGTAAAAGCGGTGCTTCGAGCTCAAGGCAGAAATTAAGCAAGTAGTAAAGCGTCTAAATTGACAGTCCAGGAATTCCTAGAGTAACAGTACTTTGAGAACCGAAGTTTCTGGAACCAGTCACGTCTGGCCTGTGGCTGGACAAACACACGCGAACTCCCAACAGTGTAGTTTATAACTGTTGTCAATCATCCTCAATTCAAAGAGTCACCTCTGCGGGTTAGGATTGATAGCGGAGCACCGGCGGCCCGAAGGGCCGCCAAGCGGAGCTCCATACCAATATAGGAAAACCCATGAATGATTTCCTCATGCTTATCATGGCTAGCGGTATTGCTCGTGGGCGCGTACGCACGATGACGACAGCGACGGCGACGGAGTCGCGCAAGATCGTGGCGATACTCCAACTAAGAGGTTGACAGAGACATGCATACTTGGTTTATAGCGTCCTTCTTTGATATTGGACATCCATGTAATGGTCAATTGACACCTGTCAAAACTAGGTATCCGCTGACCAGTATCATGTGATCATATCGCGGGATCAAGTTTAGAGCTCATCGAGGTCACGTTTCTGTTGGAGTTGACCGCTGAACAAGTGCAAGTTTCCGATTGGATCGCGGGCTCATGTCAGGTTACCTTGTTGTAAACAGGGCCGGGTTGTTCGGACGCCTGTTAACGCTCACCCAGGATTATAATAGTTAACCGAAGTATAATTTTTTCTAGTATACAAATGTTTTTCGCTGCGTTTGTTTTGTGTATTTTGAGATTGAGATTATTCAAATTCAAAACAGAAGGCCAAACAACGTAAAGTTACAAATCTCAAATCAAAATTCTCGCTTCTCCTGGGTTAGCTTAATTAATCGGGCTTTAAACAACCCGGCCCAGGAGTGCCGCTTTTAGGCTTGGCTAAATCTATATATTAGATTCCATCCATTTTGTGTTTCTTATTTTTCAAGGCTTGTACGACCAGAAGACGCAATCGTTAATCGTGGTTTGAACTTCAGAGTATTCGTGTGTTTGAAAGGGGTCGTAGTACAATCAGCTCAAAATATTATTTAAAGATTGTCCTAGTTTTCTTGACTTTCTTTCGGTGATTTTGAGCATGTAAAAAGTTTTTTAAAGCGCGAGTGTAAGTGCAAAAGTGCAAAAGGTTTTTCATGAAGGAACTCGCACAGCATGAAGTTGGCAAACCGTTTCACAAGTTTTCAATTACCAAAAGAGACATATATAACACAAAGATATGCAATGAACGTGCAACGTAAGTTTATAACAGTAAATTAATGTTGTCCCAAGAGCCCTCAAGAGGAGAATTGACAGAATTGGTAAATTTCTGTCGTAGGCTCGAGAAGGTAACCTTCCTGCCGGCGCTTTTTCAACGTGAAGCGAAATGGTAGGTGACTGCACGCGGGCTATAAATAATGGTTGAGAACAGAAAGAAATCAATACCATCTAACACTGCACAGTGGGAAGCTTGTGCTCGTTGCTTGGCTGGGAGATGTGACCTACAGCTTCCTCGTACAATGGCGGAGGTGCTTTTGGTAGAGGTCCAGCAGAATAACCTGGGAAGGGAGAATGGGTTGCTGGATAATATATCCCTGCAGCACATGGCGGTGGAGGTATATTTGGCTGAGATCCAGGAGGTTTAGAAGAAAATGGCTGCTCTGCATCAGGATTGTGAGGCGGGTTTAGATGACCTTCGTCTTGGCTTGGATCGCCTCTTCCGAAGTATGAAGTATGATCACCTCCTCCTGGATCATTCATCACAGACGTTGGGTAACCTGGGCAGTTCTTGGAGTTGGAGTTCAAGATATTTGCAGTCAGGACTGCAAATGGATCCATCAAATCAACCTCTCTCGGTGGTGCTGTGCTCTTGTACATCTTTTTCTTCAAGGTATAGTGGGTCTTTGCAGTTTTGGCTCTGAACAGCCAGCGGTAAGGCCAAGTCATCAGCAACAAGGTGGCAATCCAGAAAAACAGCGGCCGAATCCAAAATGGCTTCACCCTCAAATCCACGTATGCAGATATCCGCTTCTTCAATCCAGGAATTTCTTTGCTCGACGAGTAATCAGTATAGACATCTCGGTGGCGATTTCTGTCCAACATTTCTGCCACTTGCCTCTCGTAGTCATCTGCAGTTTCTTGGTCGCCGAATAGGATACTTGGGTGGATCTTGATTCGATTTAGAGCCACAGTACTCAATGCTGGCATCCCCTTCTTAGAAACATCAAGCCATGAACCAAAGGAGAACACGTCCTGGTCCACATATGTCACAACTTTCTCTGTGTAAGTCTCGGTGCTGGAATGCTTGTTACCGTCTTCGCCTGTTTCGTGCACGACGCGCGCACGTGTCTCGTAATGGTAGCATTTTACAACCATGTTGATCCTCGGTGGAACCTCGTGCATTCTTTGTATGTAACCCCAAGCCGTCTCGTCTTCCATGATGTTCTTGAGGTAGTCCAGCTCGTGGGAGAAGGCGCTTTCTAGCAGGACAATCACAGGAGAGAGACAAAGCATTACAATGGCGAAGATTCTCAACATCTCAAATACGTAACCATACTTTGTGCATTGGGACAGATCACATCCAACAAAGTAGATAAGCCAAAGATAGAAAGAGAAAAACATGTCCATCGAAATAAGCCTGCACAAACTCGCATTTCGGTAGAAACCTCGTTTGCGGCTCAATTCTTTGGCGTCGCTTTCCCTTTGATAATCCTGAACGGCTTGCTGGTATTCTTGGATGCTTTGATCGAGTTCCTCTTGATTCCCGGCTGCAGCAACTCGTTGAAGACGCCTCCCCAGCTCCTCATCAACTTGTTCCCGTCTCATCTGATCATCTTTTTCTTCCTCGCCTTCCTTGCAAGACGTCCTGCACAAAGCGCAGCACCACAGCACGAACGGCAGAAGGATTTGTATCAGGACAGCAACAGAGATCACAACTGGAACTACAATGGGGTTGTCATCAAAGTTGGTAGGTTTATTCCGCGCTGGGCCTAAAATTAGATGATGTCAAGGTGTTTTTCGAGTTCTAGGATACCAGGGCTAGGCCCGAAACGTCTGCTATATAATTGAGGTTATTTTGGACTATGTTATTACTCTTTTTAACTTATGATATTTTCAAGCAACTGTTTGCACGAACTTAAAACAAAAAATAAAATGCCATGGATATTATTTCGAATGAAAAGAAATATTGCTTTGGTTAATTTTGGTACAGAAAATAATGTTAAATCTGTTGACTGAAAGCTACCTTTATACAGGCACTTTGAGCTTTTCTAGGAGCTCAAGCCTTTCTGAAAAAGTACAAGAATTTCTATTTCATTTGCGAGATTGGCAAAACTTACCTTCTTTGTTAGTATTTTCTGCGGCAAGCGAGGCTGCTTGTGAAGTTAATGTAAGAATCACGTATATCGTTAACGGTTTCATGTGTTAGTAGTAACTTACTCAACCGTTAACGCGACACCGTTGAACTGGTTTCGCGACGGAAAACTAGCTGAAAAATTTCGTCATAAAAGCGAGTTTATCATTCGAATTCTGAGCTCGCGCTGTGTACTGTTATGATGGTAGGGACCTTACGCATATACGACGGCGACGGCGAGGACGACGCCTAGTAAAAAATGTGCCTCTATTTTACTTTGGAATTTCGCATTTATTTGAAACTATCCAGTGTGTTTGTCGGTATTAAAACTTGCCCCTGCTGAATATGCTACGAATGCGTCCAGCTCCAAATAGAAATATGAAAAATTAGCCGTTGTGGTTCACGTTCTCCAGACAACGCAGAAATAGGTCATTTCACGTTGCTGTTTTGCAGAGGACGGCAAGGAAATGTACCAAGAGTTATAATTCACGTGCACAGCCATTATCATAGTTTGCTCATCAAACCTTTTGTTTAGTGACGTTCTCGTTGCCGTTGCCGTCGTGTTTTGCGTAAGGTCCCTAATGTCACAATGGAAACTATACAAATTGCAAAGAAATTGTTTTTTATTCTTGTAATATCATGGATGACAAATTACTCCTTAATTTTGGCGCATTAATTTCACATGTGAATTAACAAACTTGCCATGGCAACGTTTGGAGCGAAATTTCTTGTTACAATAAACAAGTCAAAAACTCACGATTAGTATAGGTAATCATCCGGTTTTTCTCGTTCAATTTGGAGTTAATTTGCACTTACATTGTGAGTTTTTCAAAAAGCTGATATTGCACGAGCCGCTTTTACTTACTAATAATATAAGTATGAAACAATTTGCCTAGAGGAAGTGCCAGAAGACCTTTCTTGAAGCCATTTTTTCTCATTTGAGAAAACTTTTTTCAAAGTTTCCGCACAAAATTTTCGTCGTCATTTTACGTAATATCATTGGCTTCGAAAATTTCCTATTGTCTTTCAGCCAATCATAATACAGAATTACGATGTGGAATTTGCACTGGTGTTACACTTGAACTGCACTGCTCTCAGCCAATCAGAATCGAGTAATTTCTTCGTGTATATTATTATAAGCGTAATTTGTCACCCACGATATTAAAAAGTAATAAAATGGTATACTCGTGAAATTAACAAATACTTTCACTTACGGTTTGCGAAAATTTTAATAACTTCCCCAGCCTTTGAAAACGGAGCTTTATTATTTTTCCGGTTAGGCCTAGCTTCCACACTAATCCGTCTCGGAAACGAAGCTTTTCGAAAACGCTCTTTAGACCGGAAGAATTTGAAAATGCCGACTTTGCGTTTTAAGGTCGGCACACGCGAGGGGACTTGTCCCTGCAACTAGTCCCCTGAAGAGTTTACACGAAGGGACTGGTCGCAGGGACTTGTCCCACGTACAGTTCACACGAAGCGTTTTGAGGAACAAGTCGCAGGGACTTGTCCCAAAAATCCAAACTGGTTTGAATTCGTGGGACTAGTCACAAGGACTAAAGTTGGTCCCTGCGACTAGATTTTGAAGAAAAAACTGCTAGTTCACACGATGGGACTTGTCACCGCGACTTGTTGCAGGGACTAGTCGCGTGGACTAATCTCCCCGTGTGTGCCGACGTTAAAGTTAGAGTTGACGGAAAATATTTTAAAAACGGAGCTTTCCGATAACCGTGATATTCCCCTGTCCTAGTTTTACTCAAACAGGAATGCAAGACGACCGGTGATTCTCACGCTTTCAAATTCCTCCGGCGTAGTGTGGACGGGAAACGTTTGATATGTTTTCAGAGTGAAACCTCCGGACCTGACGTACGAGGCCAAATATTTTACATTTCCCGATTGTATTCCAATTTCTCCATGGTCAGTAACGCATTTCCCGTTAATAAAATCACCAATTACTTCTGACCAACAAGAAGGTGAGGTTGTATCGTCCACCGATATATATGTGGAATCTCATACAGCGCAGCGTCGGTTGTTTAATGAGTGATAGACTGTTGGCAGCCGGTCTCCGGATTTCTCGTCCCAATCCCTTCTAGTCTAAAATGTCTCGCCTCACGATCCACGCCTCAGCACCGTACCGATTTTTTGAAAAGTAGTTTCTGCTACAGTGGGGCACATTTGTCGAATAGCCATCCGTCTAACATCAGAGCTACTGGATCTTTTATTAACTTTAAAAATGAGATCAATCGCATTATGTCCTCCTCGTACTCCCAAATGGCAAACATGTAAATCGCCTTTTTTTAATCTCAATCTTGTAACTGATGTTTATATCGCGTTTTTTTAATAAGGTGTACGTCTCATTTCGAGAGGAAAACAGACTGTTAGCAGTCTGAGTGAAGAAGCCTATTGGTCTCCCAAATCTAAACAATTTTTCCAATCACTGTCACTCGTGTTTTAATCCGGAAACGATAATCCTTGTTCAGGATACAAAAGTGACAATCATGCATTCCTCCCTGAAAACAAAAAAAGATTAAGTCTACAACCTCAGTAATTTTGCAGACTTTCCACTATCTTTTTGAGCTAATTTCTTGTATCGATCATGACTTCAAAAAAATTGAAAAAGCCATGGGCTTATAATTTCTTGCTCATGTACTCAAAGGCTTCTAGGATTTTAAAAACGGCTAGAAACGGCTTAACATTAGGCTTCCTAAATGTAGTTGTTGCGGAACAGATAGAGTCGTCTATTTTTTAGAGAGAAAGATAGCTCACAAGGCTATATCTTTTTCAGATCACCACTCTCTATTCTTGAGAACTTTAATAGCTCTTGCCGTTGCAGGCTACCAACTCCAACTACAACTTTGACTAACGAACATATATGAAAATTATAAATCAAGTAAGCTCGCGGAGCTGTGATTGGTTAATTAAGAATACTTGGTAAAGGCCGTGCGTTTGACGCTAAGGTACGTTCTCCGAGCTCAAGGCAGAAACTAAGCAACTAAATACAACGCGTCTAAACTTGACGGTCTAGAAATTGCTAAAGTAAAAGTATTTCATGAACCGTACATTTTGATACCAATCACACCCGTGGCTTCATGGACAAAATGGGTGTAAAACCACATGAATGTGATTGTTTTAGTTTTTTTTAACAGCAGCATAAATGCTAGTAGAACAAAAATTCTTCAAAACTTTCGCATACTATTAAACGTTAAGCTCCTATTGATTACTTTATGGTATACGTAGCAGAAGCCAAAGTTTCCGCAGTCTTTTAAACTATAGACTCAGTCATAATATTATTCTTAAAGTGAACCTACTAAAATTTTTTGAAGAATGATCAAATACTTTAATTGGTCAGAACAACTCCGTAACCCAGAAAAGCTCAGTCCAGTTCAATATTTCCCGAAAAAGTTTCGCTGAAGAAATTTAAGCGTGCAGAGTGACAAGGTGCCTTTGCCGGCTGTTCGACAAACTCGGAGTGATAACGTTTAAAAAAATATTAATACTGTAACGTTATCTCTTTATAAACCTAAATCTTCGGAATGTATGAAAATGTACTTTAAAAAAGTTTCACTGTAGAGCTGCCTATTTACTGCACATTTCAAACACACGCGAACTCCCAAAGGTATTTTTTTGCAGCTGTCAATCATCTTCAGGTTAAAATGTCACGTCTATGGGTTACCATTGATAGATATCGATTCATTTTATTTGTTTCTTATTTTTCAAGGCTCGTCCAAAAACGCAATCGTTAGTTAGGGTTTGATCTTCAGAGTTTTCCTGTGATTGGCAGGCGCAGTAATAAAGTCAGCTCAAAATAGTAAACCATTGTCTTAGTTTTCCTGACTTTCTTTCGGTGATTGGGAGCGCGCAAATGCAGAACGTCGCTTTAAAGTGGGAGTATAAGTGTAAAAGGTTTTTCATAAAGGAGCTCGCACAGCTTGAGCTCGATAAACCCTTTCAAATGTCTCAAAACACCAAAAGAAACAAAGAAAAACAAAGATTAACAATGAGCGCGCAAATTAACTTAATGTAAGTAATGTTCTCTAAATTAAAAAGCAGTCATGAATTGATAAAATTAGTAAATTTCAGTCTTAGGCTCGAGACAGGTAACATTCCTGTAGAGGATTTTTTCTCATAAAAAGAAATGGGAGGTGTCTGCACGCAGGCTATAAAAAAAGGTTGAGAAAGACATTACCCTTTTTAACATTACACTGCCGGAGGTTTGTGCTCGTTGCTTGGCTCGGGGTTGTCACCTACAGATGCCTCGTATGATGGCGGAGGCGCACTTGGTAGCGGTCCGGCAGGATGAGCTGGAAATGCAGGTCCGCTATATGGACTGGGCGGTGGATATGGTGCACTGCTGCCCTGGGCTGGATAATTCATCCCTGCAGCATATGGCGGCGGCGGGGCATTTGGCTGAAATGCAACAGGATAAGGAGTATATGGCTGTTCTGCATCAGGATTGTAAGTCGGGTTCAGATGACTTTCGCCTTGGCTTGGATGGCCTTGTCCGAGGTATGGATTAACAGGTGGATATGCCGTACCACCATTTTGGATGGTGAGATTGCCTCCCTCTGCATTATTCATCACAGACATTGGGTAACCTGGGCAGCTGTTGTCTGGACCACTGGCGTTCAAGACAGAGGATTCATTACCAGTCAGGACTGCAATTGGATCCATCACGTCAACCTCTCTCGGTGGTGTTGTGCTCTTGTACATCTTTTTCTTCAAGGCATAGTAGGTCTTTGCTGTTTTGGCTCTGAATAACCAGCGGTAAGGCCAAGTCATCTGCAACAAGGTGGCAATCCAGAAAAACAGCGGCCGAATCCAAAATGGCTTCACCCTCAAATCTACGTACGCAGATATCCGCTTCTTCAGTCCAGGAATTTCTTTGCTCGACGAGTAATCAGTATAGACATCTCGGTGACGATTTCTGTCCAACATTTCTGCCACTTGCCTCTCGTAGTCATCTGCAGTTTCTTGGTCGCCGAATAGGATACTTGGATCGATCTTGACTCGAGTTAGAGCAACCATACTTAGTGCTGGCATCTCCTTCTTAGAAACATCAAGCCATGAACCAAAGGAGAACACGTCCTGGTCCACATATGTTACAACTTTCTCTGTGTAAGTCTCGGTGCGAGACTGCTGGTTTCCGTTGGCGTCTGTGTAATACACCACTCGCGTACGTGTCTCGTAATGGTAGCATTCTACAACCATGTTGATCCTCGGTGGAACCTCGTGCATTCTTTGTATGTAGCCCCAAGCCGTCTCGTCTTCCATGATGTTCTTGAGGTAGTCCAGCTCGTGGGAGAAGGCGCTTTCTAGTAGGACTATCACAGGAGAGAGACAAAGCATTACAATGGCGAAGATTCTTAATATCTCAAAGACGGAACCATACTTTGTGCATTGGGACAGATCACATCCAACAAAGTAGATAAGCCAAAGATAGAAAGAGAAAAACATGTCCATTGAAATAAGCCTGCACAAACTCGCATTTCGGTAGAAACCTCGTTTGCGGCTCAATTCTTTGGCGTCGCTTTCCCTTTGATAATCCTGAACGGCTTGCTGGTATTCTTGGACGCCTTGGTCGAGTTCCTCTTGATTCCCGGCTGCAGCAACTCGTTGAAGACGCCTCCCCAGCTCCTCGTCAACTTGTTCTCGTCTCCTCTGATCATCTTCTTCCTCCTCGACTTCCTTGCAAGACGTCGTGCACAAAGCACAGCACCACAGCACGAACGGCAGAAGGATTTGTATCAGGACAGCAACAGAGATCACAACTGGGACTACAATGGGGTTGTCATCAAAGTTGATGGGTTTAGCCCGCGGTGGGCCTACAGTTCGATGATACCAAGGTGTTTCTCGAGTTCTAGTATACCATGTCGGAGTCGTCGGGTCCTCTCCTGTGCAGAGTGACCCTTGTCCCCTCCAGTACGAACTGGATCTGCCATCCACACACAAGTAATACCTCACGGAGGGATACGATCCACTGCAGAATGCGAAGCCAAGGTCTCCGGGTCGTTTCCCCGAGTTAGCAAAATTAACTTCTGTGTTGGCTTTGGGGAATGGTTTGGGGCACTCTTTGTTGACGGAACATGTCAGTCCCGTATATCCTGAAGGACAGAGACAGAGGGTTTCGTTACCCGAAGTGTAAACGCATCTTGCTTTACTGTCACATGGTCTTGATGGACAAGTGTTCGACATTGAAGTCACTCCCCTACACATGACTCTGAGGTTGGGCATGTCACGCCATCCATTGTAATGCACCGACCACGTTTTGCTGATATATTCAGGTCTTATTGCGAAATCCTTTACTCTCATGTAAGTCTTATCGTCATAATTACTCGGTGCATACGAACCAGTAACCACCCAGAAGTTGTCCACATACTGTAAATACCATGTCTGAGCGTTGTGTTTATAGACAGGACGAAGATTGCGGAACAAACCCACCACGCGATAGAAATAATCTTTGGTGGGATCGTTCAAAGTGATCCCTTTACCGTCATCAAAGCTCTCATTCAAGTAAACTCTGTCCGAGTTACATTCTCTGAAATCTTCATCCACGCAAACCGCTTTGATCTTGGGAGAGGAATAAGTAGTTGGCACATAGTAGTTGGTCTCTTCTCGTGTGTTGTAGTATTGCCACTGGTTCACGATTCCACCAAATATATCGTTCCTGTTTAAAATCGCTGAACTGAGCCAAGACGCGGGATCCTCGTAAACAGTTGCAGCCACGCCAAAGTAGTCGTTGAGATTGAGTCCAAATACCAAATAGTCGTTACCTTTGCTGACCATGTGATAAAATAGCAAGGTATCATTCTCTAGGCGGTAGACAGGAAAACTGTTGTGGTAGTAGTTCTCCTTAATGTAGACACCTTCGATGATTTTGTACGGCATGGTCGCTTCGTTGATGTTTTGAAAGAAAATCCTCGGACATAACGTAGCAGAACTTGTAAACGCAAGTAATGTAATAAGCACAAACCAAAGGAGCAGACTGGACGCCATGTTTAGTTGTTTAACGGCTGCTTGCGAGAAAGTTTTGCTGTATATAGACGTCTTTCTTGGAATGCTAAAACCTGACTGAAACAAGCTGAAAGAGTAGTTTTGAAATATGTAACGCTAGCCAAGTTGTATGTTACCCTACCGGTGAAGTACGTCACGCAGTTTGGCATGGTTTCGATCACAGAAGTTTTTTAAATCCGCACGACGTTTCTGAAAGTCTACAGGAATATCTTCATAGAGTTTTTTAATTCGACTAAAATGCTGAGCATAAATGAACATAAATCAAACAGTGGTTAAAGAGTCAAATGATGCTTGGAATTAATAATCTAATTGTGAAATAACCCATGTCCTCACTTCATGCCAATGCCATACAATAACGTATTAGCTGTTTACTCTGTTTGTCTGTCCTGTTGTTTAGCAATGCGCAAGAAAATACATAAAAAGCACACTCTGATCTCTATGTGGAAAGTCTCAGAAAAGAGCTTGAAGCTCCCTCTTTTGGGTTTTGATAGCTTTCTTCAACAGTACAGTGCTGTGCACGCGCTTTTGCACATTTTCTCCGGAAACCGGATAACACCCGAGCGTTTAATACGCCTTTCATAGTGACCGATCTTTGTTACAGCATGTTTCAGCTATTGTCCAAACCGTCTTAAGAAACTGCACTCTCTTACGATAGCAGCTCTCTTTCAAAACTGCATGCGATACTGAATTGTTAGATTACTAGTAAACGTTCAGATTCTCGATTCTTCTCAGTTTTTTCCTATGTCTGTAATTCTCTACAATGCACTGTCGAAAGTAACATCCCGGGGGACGGGTTATTTGGGTCTTTGGTCACGCAACGCTACGTAGCCCAGTTACTTCTTCACAATGTTCAGGAAGCAAAATAAGCTAATCCGGCCGTTTCTTCTTGAGTATAGTCTTAAAGCCGTACTAAACCCTTTTAAAAAATATAAACTGAGGAAACAATTGCTGCAATCAAAGCAGAAATCGTTGTCACGTAGACAAGAAGAGAACATTTCCGTATGCGCGATCTTGTGTCATCTCTCGACAGGAACAGGACGTTCAATTTCCGCAAACGTTTAATTCCTGTTTTAAAAAGCTGAAACGAACAAGGGCCTGAAAATTTCTGAGAAATTGATTACCGGATTTTCAAATGAATAGAATACAATTGGAATAACTAAATTACAAAAAGTCAATTAACTAAGCAGTAAAAAAGTAGCCTGCGAACGCAGACGTACTCGTTTGGCCCCGCCGAAAACAAAATAGCGATGTCCATTCGATTTCCAACACCATCAAATAAGAGAGGATACTCAATACTGATTTTTTTTTTTCTTCTCGTAACCACATGTTATAAGGGTTTCACGTGCTGAAACCTTAAATGAACTCGCGCTCAAGACAAAACACGCCATTTTCCATTATTGAAATAGGAGAAGGGGTGGTCTTAAATTTTCATGTTAATTGACTTCAGCCTGCGAACACAGACGTATTTCCGGCTGTTATTTTTCCGCGGAGACAAGCGGAAGACAAGGCCTCATTGCCCGAAAAAAATAACACAACGCCCGAAAGCGTGTGTTGTTCAAACGCACTCAATCGCCATAGCAATTTCTATTTTAATTTTTCGTTATCAAATATTTTGTTCTCGGAAATATTAGC